>NW_025335627.1:1222628-1369326 GCF_004798865.1 Varanus komodoensis | reverse complement strand
GGTTACTGACCTCAAGCCAGACATCCTGGAATGTGAAGTCAAATGGGCCTTAGGAAGTCTGAGCAACAACAAAGCTAGTGGAAGTGACAATATTCCAGCTGAGCTATTCGAAATCTTAAAAGACGATGCAGTAAAAGTGCTACACTCAATATGCCAGCAAATTTGGAAAACTCAACAGTGGCCACAGGATCGGAAAATGTCAGTTTGCATTCTGATCCCAAAGAAGGGCAATGCCAAAGAATGTTCAAACTACCACACCATTGCACTCATTTCACATACTAGCAAAGTGATGCTCAAAATCCTACAAGCTAGACTCCAGCAGTATGTGGACCGATAACTACCAGAAGTACAGGCAGGATTTTGAAGAGGGAGAGGAACTAGAGATCAAATTGCCAACATATGCTGAATCATGGAGAAAGCTAGGGAGTTCCAGAAGAACATCTACTTCTGCTTCATTGACTATGCTAAAGCCTTAGATTGTATGGAACACAACAAATTGTGGCAAGTTCTTAAAGAGATGGGAGTACCAGACCATCTTATTTGTCTCTTGGGAAATCTATATGCAGGTCAAGAAGCAACAGTGAGAACTGGACACAGAACCACTGATTGATTCAAAATTGAGAAAGGAGTTCGGCAAGGCTGTATACTGTTGCCCTGCCTATTTAACTTATATGCAGAGCACATCATGAGAAAGGTGGAGCTAGATGAATCACCAGTTGGAATTAAGATTGCTGGGAGAAATATCAACAGCCTCAGGTATGCAGATGATACCACTCTCATGGCAGAAAGTGAAGAGGAACTAAAGAGCCTTTTGATGTGGGTGAAGGAGGAGAGCGCAAAAGTTGGCTTGAAACTCAACATTAAGAAAACTAAGTTCATGGCATCCGGTCCTCTCACTTCCTGGCAAATAGATGGGAAAGAAATGGAGGTAGTGACAGATTTTATTTTCCTGGCTCCAAGATCACCGCAGACGGGGACTGCAGCCAAGAAATTAAAAGACACTTGCTCCTGGGGAGGAAAGCTATGGCAAATCTAGACAGCATACTAAAAAGCAGAGACATCACCCTGCCAACAAAAGTGCGTATAGTCAAGGCTATGGTTTTCCCAGTTGCAATGTATGGCTTTGAAAGCTGGACCATAAGGAAGGCTGAGCACAAAAGGATTGAGGCCTTTGAATTGTGGTGCTGGAGGAGACTCCTGCGAGTCCCTTGGACTGCAAGGCAATCAAACCTGTTAGTCCTAGAGGAGATCAGCCCTGACTGCTCTTTAGAAGGCCGGATAGTGAAGATGAAACTCAAATACTTTGGCCACCTAATGAGAAGGAAGGACTCCCTGGAGAAGAGCCTAATGTTGGGAACAACTGACGGCAAAAGAAGAAGGGGACGGCCGAGAATGAGGTGGCTGGATGGAGTCACTGAGGCAGTTGGTGTGACCTTAAGTGGACTCCGGGAGATGGTGGAGGACAGGAAGGCCTGGAGGAATGTTGTCCATGGGGTCGCGATGGGTCGGACACAACTTCGCAACTAACAACAACAATCCCTGTTGCCACAAAACACATTTTGGGCAATCGAGACCCAGCAGCGTTCCAAAAGACCTCCTTTCTTGAGGGAGATGGACACTATTATAAATGGTTTGCTGAGACTGCCACGAGGAGGGTCCACATTTCAAACTTTACCTTTATTCTACTGCTGACATCCCTACCCAGGTCAGGGCAGAGGTGGACACGAGGAAATTCTAGAGATGTGCAAACTCATCTCCCTCTTTCTGCTGGATAAATCTCCTTTGGCTTCTGCTCACATTCCTCAGGTGTTGCTCCTGAAGAGGGATAACTTCTCTTGGGCAACATCCAGCGGCAACCCAGAGATGAGTAAAGCCCCCTCTGAGAAATTGCATTTGTCTTGATGAGACTGCTTGGCTTCCCTCAAAATTCCCCACATGTTTGGCCTGAGGATTATTTCAGTTTCATTTTGGAAGAAATCTTGGCTGCCACTTTGTGTCCTCCAGACCTGGGGCAGTTTGGTGTCCAGGCCTGGGCGAACCAACGCTGCCACCCAGACAGCCACCAACCCGGCACAGAAAACAAGGGAGGGATGAGGACACTTCCGGTCCTGCTGGAAACCCAGGTTTCCTGGACGCAGCGGGAAGGCTTGGCTTGTCCCTGTGCCAGTAGAGCAAGCATTTGGCCAGATGAGAGTTTTTTCTGCCTTAAGGCTTGAGAGAGATATTTGGATTAATTTTAGTAGGCTACACCAGAGCTATACATATGAGTCCCCATGTGCTAATTAATAAGAAGAGGTGGACAGTGACTCATACTGGAAGCAGCCCAGTGCTGAAAAGAAGACTATCAGGATTTAAGGAACGGAAAACGTTCCAAGCACAGTCGACCCTGGGGCAGCGGGGAGGGGGGTGGGCGGAGGCCGGGCTTCTACAGCCAGAGGAGAGGTCTGCTTCTACAGCCAGAGAGATCCGCTCGGATGGTTCCTCCGTGGCTCTGCTCTGCTCCACCCTCTCTCTTGTGGCTCAGCCAGGGTGGCAGCATTGAAACGCTTAGGCACATATACATCACACACACGAGCGCATGCACATGCGCGCACCTAGCCAGCCCTCTCCCACCTTCCCGCCCCTGCCCAAATTTGCTGTCAGTGTTTTCCCTACTTAGCTGGAGCTTCAATTCTGGCAAACCTCTGGAGGAAGACGGTTGCGACAGTTGGGAGTGGCAATTAAGAAAAGAGGTCTCGTGCCTTGCTGTTTCCTTCATGGAGGGCGTTATCAAAAGCATGAAAGAAAATTGTATGCCACTAGTATAGTCACAAAAAACAGGGATTCACCTGCACGTTTTGAAGGAGGGGTGCTATCTGTGAAACAACGCAAGAACTCCCAGTTCCAGCCAGTATATGATTTACCTCTGTAGATGAATGAGTTATAAACCGAGTAGTAACACGCCTCTTGAGTTCTTCAGTAAACACAGAAAGAGGACACCACCACACAATTGTGTGCGTGTGCAGGTGCTTTCTAAGCCTAGCTCAATGCACACCTCTCCCTCTGCAGCCTTTGCTTTCCTCCGCCAAGCAATGGAAAGGTCCTGGGGAGAGTTAGGTGGGTTTCGGGCACAGGGCCGCTGTCCTTGTCAGAGTCACGCGCAGCCCATGCCCAGAGCGAAGGGTGGCAGTAGCAGCCTCCACTACCGTCACCGCACCCTCGCCCAGGCATGTTCTCCAGGCACGGGGGTTCTCCAGACAGGTGGCATCTGAGGGAAGGACGCCGGGGCTCCTGTGGGAATCAGCCTAAGGCCCTGGCCCAGGCCTCCTCCTCCTCCTCCTCCCACCCCTCAGCAGTGCCCTAGGGCAGGGGGCAGCCGGCACAGCCCGTCCGCTCTGAGCCAGGCACAAGCAGGGCGTGAAGGATGGGCTTCAGCCACTTCACAGTTCCAAAGAAGCACGACTGCACAGCCGGGAGTCCAGCTGAGCCCGTGGCCTCCAGAGCACGCCAGCCTTCTCAGGCTCCTTTCAGCTGGTGGAGATTTAAGGCCTTTTTGGAATATGCAACAACTTTCAGAGGGGCTGCTGGGTTAGCATGATTTGGCAGAATGGGTGAAGAGAGCCTTGTGGCATCTGAGACAAATGCACTCTGGCCGGGATGCGGGGGCACGTACAGTACACGCGGTAGCGGTGGGGGAAAGGCGGCCGGGAGCGGAAGAAAACTGACTATGGAAAGTACTGCCAGTGACAATCACCTTTGTAGCAGGGTTGCTGTTGCTGGAATAAGTGCTCTGTTTTCGGGCAGCATGGCTGTCTTGAATGGAAACAGGCAGGGAACAAATCCAGGGATCCTAAGAAAGACCCCACTGCTGTTGACCCTTTTTGGCCCTTTCCCCTTGGCTCCTTCACACTATGGCAAATGTTAGGGCACCGAGCAGACAGATCCCGGGTGGGTGAGGGCAGCGCCTGGAGGCAAAACGGCGTGCGTGAGGCAGGGCAGTGGCGCCTCCGGAGCCTGCTCTGGCAGGGCCTGTGGGCAACGGCTCTTGCACCCAGCCCTCCGGCCTGCCAGCTCAGCCAGCTCCAGCCAGACCAGCACCCCGCTCCGCGGCTGCAGATTCCCCATGTCTGCAGCAGCAGAGCCCAGGTCCCAGTAATCCCCCCGAA
This sequence comes from Varanus komodoensis, assembly GCF_004798865.1. Lineage (NCBI taxonomy): Eukaryota > Metazoa > Chordata > Lepidosauria > Squamata > Varanidae > Varanus > Varanus komodoensis. Next base: position 1,365,181 of record NW_025335627.1, on the reverse strand, counting down.
GGCAGAGCACCCACCGGGGGCAGGAAGCTAGATAGCCGTTAGGGGGCTTCATTGGGACACCTGTCGAGCAGTGCTTTGGGCAAAACTGCAGTGAGACGTTTGCTTCGGGCACCTGGTCTGGAAGAGACCAGCTCCTAAGAACATCCTTTCTGCGCTGCACTGATTGGCCTCCCTATGCTTTCGGCAACAATTGGACAAGGGCGTCTTTGGCTGATCGCAACACCCAAAGATTTAGCAAAGCACAGACCAGCACAAATCACCCTTCAGGTCGAGCAAAAAGGATGCAGGCTTGGAAGCCGATCGACCAGCCACTGGTGACAGCTGTGTGGCTTCAAAACCCTCTACTTGCGGGTTCCCTGAGGGCTTCCACATGAGGGGCTCATGGAGATGCCTTCCACTTCCACTGCAGGAGGAAAAATGCATCCCTTGCACTGCCCGCCCCCCGCCCCCTGGCTTGAATTTCCCAGCCTTTCTCCTCATTCTGTTCCCCAAACACAAGGCGGTGTGGGGAGAGCTGCAGTGGAGCAGGTTTGTGGCAATATGCCCAGCTTTTCTGGCAATGGTCACACCGAAAGAAACCTCCAGAAGGAGCGGAGAGCATGGGGGATGCTCTGGGGGACAACAGCGCCCTGCAAAGGTCCCGCAGACTCCACCGGAGAAGGGTTGCCAGCATACCGCGAATGCCCTGGATCGAGAAGCCCCGTCTGTGGGTGGCCACTGTCGCATGCGCAGGCTGGGGAGGCTCCAGGGGGCAGGGGCACGGTTGACACCACAATTGCCAAAATGCTGCAAACCACCCAGGTGCCAGTCGAGCTGGGATCCAATGAGCCGCCATCCTCCCTTCCCAGCATGGGGAGTGAACTATCAGAAATTATGGCTCCAAGGATGCCAGGATAGCCGTGATGGCTGGCTAATGGCCATCACCCCACAGGTCCGAACCGCTGCCCTAGGCTGGTGGAGGATAAAGTCTGGGGAGCAGAGCAGCCTCTTGTTCCCCTCCTGGCAGGTGCCTCTGCTGCCGATTCCCCCGGCAGTCCTGTGTGGAAACTAGGGTTGCTGTGTGTATAGTGAAGGCCGGGATCAGCCTTGTTATTTTCCTGTCTGAGTGGGCCCACAAGGTCCTAGGAGCTGGGGTTTCGCAGTGGCTGTAAACTGTATTGTTCCTGCGGTCCAGCTTCCCCTTTCCCCCTCCCTTTTTAAAAACCCCTTTTAGCTTTTGTGTTTTAGTCCCTTCACCCATATCCTTTTAATAAGCGTGCTTGTTCCCCAACCTTGTGTTTGTTGTGTGTTGAATCCAGTGACTGATCCAGGGACCAGGGAACTTCTGGACGGGATTTTGCCCAGGTGGCCGGAGAAGCAGGAAAGCCTTGATGGCTTTCCGTTGCAGCCATGATCTGCAGTTGCTGCACCAGGCCAAACTGAGCATTCGGATGCCATGGCTTGTTGTGAAAACCAAAATTCTGTGCCTGGCTGGGACAGACAACCAGGTTGAACTGGGCAGGATTTTCAAGCAGCTGTTCCATGCCTACCAGGTGCCCCCAGGTCACATGCATCATATTATTTTTTATTCTGCTTTTCTTCTGGAAAAACCATTCTTCATCCACAACTTTATCTTTGCAACAACTTCAGCTTGTGACGCAGGGAAGCCAGACAGCCCAGAGTCTCCCAGAGAGTTTTAGGGCTGAGAGCAAGCAGAAGCAGCTGATTCTGCCTTGTCAAGTTTTGGCTTTATGGACTTACATCTTGTAAGCACCATTAAGTTTGTAAAATGAACAAGGAGTAGAAGCTGAACTTCTGATGGATATCAGAGACGTGCCTTGGCAGCATTTGCCTGGTGGCGAGCCTTGTCACGCAATGCTTTGGCTAAATCATCTGACTTTCTTTCAGCTCCGTCCCATTTGTGTTTTTGACCAGGTTTTTTTTTTTTTTGGCTTGTTCAACCAGGAAAAGTGTGAATTTCTGAGCGTTTCTTTCCAAAAGGCACACTTTTTCACACTGACTGAAGCATGAAAGCATAGTTTAGAAGAAAGGTGCATTTCAAAGTGCATTAAAAAAAAAACATGCATTTTTATAACATGACACCTAATTTGGGACTTTGTGAGTGTTTCTCAGAAAAGCACTCCTGTTTGCATTCCTCTTTGGGACTGTATATGGGACATATTTGTATAAGTTGAGAACAGAAACGTTTTTGTACATCCCTCTTTTTGGCTCCTTGTTTTCCCTTCCTAAAGAACAGATTTTCATTACTGAATTCATTTGACCATGAACCAAAAGACCTGTGGACTAAAACCAGAGATATTATGAGGGAAGAATGTGGAATGACAATCCCTGTAGCAAAAGGGAGAGGAGGCCCAGAAAAAGAAGCACTCACTGTTGCTAAGGACAGGAAAGCAAAAGGCGACAAAAATAGAGTCAGAAGCCTGAATGTAAGTTTTCAATGATTATGGTTTAGAGACTAAAAGAATTATTACAAGGGCCCATGCAAGAAAAGAGAAGAGAAGGACAAAAGAGGAAAAACAAGCGGGCTCTTCCAGAAGAAATCTAAGGGAAACTTTTAGTTAGATTAGGAATACTAATTGAGGAAAATGGAGTAAACTGTTGTTCAATAAAATAATAGGTAAGGAGTCCCAGTGCAACATCCACAGACATCTTTGACTGTGCCCATGAAGGGGTTCCCTGAAGGATGCCAATGAATATCCAGATTTTTTTAAAAAATCAGTTTATCCATTCACAATCAAGTACTTTTCCATATGTTAAACTAGATTAATTCGAGCCAGAACTTTTGCTGGAAGCAAAAATGACAAAACTGAAGCTCTCGTACTTCATGCACATCATGGGAAGGCAAAACTCCCTGGAGAAGACCAGCATGCTCAGGAAAGCAGAAGGCAGAAGAAGAAAGGAAGACCAAATATGAGATGGATCAGTTTCCTAAGGGAAGCCCAGACTTGAGTTTACAAATGCTGAGCAGGGCTGCGGAGGAGAGGACATTCGGGGCAGGGGGGGAGCTTCATTCAGAGGAGCTTCATTCATAAGTTGGAGTCGACTTGATGGCATGTAATGACAAAAGAGAGCAATGCCACCTCCTGCCATTAAAAACATGTTCTGAAAAGGTTTAAAGGGCCCTATAAAATGACATTTGACCAGATCTTAAAGGGCAGGACTGGCTCCAGATCTGAGGGGCCCTTCAGCAAAGTTACCTGTGGGGGGCTCTCCCAGCAGCAGGCGGCAATGAGTAATTTCACGCAACACAACCACCCACACTCAAAGTTGAGTGAGGACGTGAGTGCACGGTTTTGAACCATGGGGTTTTTGTGTTGTATGAATGCAGCTGTGCTAACAAACCATGGTTTATTAATCACATTCAACCTGCAGTTCACAACCTGACAACAGATACTGAATTCTCTTCATGGGTTCTTCATGGTTAACACAAAACAACAACCCATGGTTGAACAACCACCCACATGTAATCCATATGCAACCTTGAGTAAATATTGCCATGTCGTGTGAAGTCGGCCATTATCTCACTGAGCAGCTGAACAAACCACGCTGGGTGGCGGACCACAGCCACCAATTTAATTCCTCACAATCCCCCAGCACTAAGCCAATTCAAAGACACCACAGGAAATTACTGCAGCAAATTGACCCAACCACCCCGCATTGCTAAGAGCATCAAGGCAGGGTTTTTTTCCCCAAAAAATCTGGCATAAGCTTTCACGAATTCCTTCAGATGCCTGGAGTGTTATCGAAGGCATCAGCAGTAGGCCTTCCAGGAATGTGGGATTCACGAGCAACTGTTGCAAGATGCTGCGTATTTATTCAGGCCTTGCAGAAGCAGAATGTGGCAAGAAACGTGCCTTTCATATCCTCTTCCACAAACATGGAAGTAATTCACAAATATCAAAGTGAGGCCCCTCAGATAAAATAAAACCAAACAGAGTGCAGATCTGTGTATGCTTTGATGTTAGCAAAGTGCTTCAGACCATTTGGCTACTCCATAGTGATGGGGAGGAAGCTTCTTACGCAGGCACTTCCGTTCCTTCATGGTATTTCGGTATTTTCCCTTGTGCCCACTCTACCCCACGTCAGCCGGCAGCATGTTCCCTTTGCGCACGGCACGGCCACACGCCACAGAACCTGCTGTGCCAACCGCATTCCACACGGGCCCCAAAGACCAAGGGGCTCCCCAGGCAACTGGACCAAAGAGACCCCTCATGTGGGGGGGCAGTCTTTTGGGGGCATGGGCACACCCAGAAGCAGGAGGCAGACAGTGACTGCTGGGGCTGGCAAGCGCATGACGAGAAAGGGGCCGACCCGGCCATCAAGGACCGCGGGCCCTTCTGGCAGGGCCTATTTTGTGCTGGGGGTGGCGGAGTGGCTTGTTCTGGCTGAGCAACTGTGGCCGGCCCCCCAGGCCAGAAGGCAAAGCAGTGCATGGCCTCACTGCTCTTGGCTGCTTCCAAAGGGGATGAGTCAAAGCCAGGAGAGGGACGTGTGCCATAGCTGTTAGTCAGGAATGAGAGCTAACTAAAGCCACCACATTCAGAGGCAGTGCACCTGTCTTCACGTCCTGCCTTTAAAAACAAAATTGCATTTCTATTCTGCCCTTTCCCTCTTGTGGGGAGCTCAAGGCAGCATATGTGGCCACCTCCATTTGATATTCACCACAACCCTGTGAAGCGGGTTGAGACTGTCCAAAGTCACTGTGGGAACTTCATGGCCCAGTGGGGACTAGAACCCATGCGCCTGGCACTGCATCGCACGGCTGCTCCGCATGGGCACTTCCTGGAAGTAACGAGCCTCTGCAGGAACCCCGATGGCACCTGCTTCTCATGATCCGGCAAGACTCTTCTTCTGTGGGCTCCTTATTCGACAGCTTTGCTCTTTTTCACAAAAGGACACTCTTCTCCTGCCCCTCCTGCACGCTCTCACTCACCTGCCTCCTTCCACCCCACTTGAAACTGGTCCAGCCCACGAAGAACAGTGTCACCTGCAGGGGCCGTTTGGCACTATGAAGTCATCACGGGTGGTTTTTGGGTTTTTTAGAAAAGCTTCCAGGCCCTCTTTCGTTCCCTGCTTGGCTGCTTGCTTGTGTGGATGTCCTTTCCGTTCCTCACACAGGATGTACAGACAGGTGGGGGTTGTCACAGAAGATGCAGGCAACCCTCTGCCTGCTTCCACCCTGTCATGTGTGAACTCAAGAAATGAAGAGGACAAAGCCTGCAAGGGGGCACCGGGCAGACTGTCCCGCTTCTAGACATGCAGATGCTGCAGGAGGGCGTTGCTGCTACGCTTTATGAAGACACGTTTCCTAATGCAGCATCAGAGAGGTAATGCTGATCAGCAGGACATCAGGCAAGGGAGTTGCTCCCACCCCTGGATCGTTTCAGTTCTCCCTTTCTGCACTTTCCTCAACTCTTCCTTTTCAGGTGTGCGACCAGCACTAGACACTGGGCTGTCAGCCTCCACCCCACGTTCCCTTTCCTGGTCAGTTAGTGCCGGCTCAGATCCCATCAGCTGTTTCCTGAAGTCCGGGTTCTTATGTCCCACCAGGCATTACTTTACACTTGTTCATTCTGTGCATGGCAATGCCATTTTCCATTCTGAAGGCCATTCTCCCAGTTTGGAGAGAACCCTTTAGAGTTTCCCACAATCCCATTTGGTTTTAACCTTCCTAAATACTTGGGTGACATCAGCAAATTTGGCCTGCTCACTGTGAATTTTACAACAGATCCTGACCTGGAAGCAATTGGTGGCAGGTGCCTGGTCTGCAGGCCCCAGGTGGGGTGCAGAGGACTGGTGATCCAGTGTGTAAGTGTATTACGAACAGCACCCCATTGTCTTTGCCTTATGAGAAATGGTTATCCTGTACAACTGTTCATTGCTTAGCTCCCTTTCACCATATAGCCATGCTGAATGAATGATTGTGGCATCACCTTCATCAGCAAATATCCTAGAAACTCTTCCAAACACCAGATTGTGATAGACAGGTATCGCATTGGCAGCGTAGCCCAACTTTGCTCAAAAGGATTCAATCCTCTAGAAATAATTTCTCAGGCATTATTGTCTTTGTATTGATAGGGTGGTTCTGTGATGGTGAGTCCCCACTGAGAGCGTGCAAAATTCCTTGAATGGAGCATGCAGATTTGAGGAGGGAAAGGATTCTGAGCCTGTCTGAACTTCCTTTTCTGAACAAACTAGCATGTATTTGAGTGGATGGCAGAGGATCCTTCTTTATCCATCTTGGATTTGTGGGTATGTTTGCTCCCATGCTTATCCCTGCATCCCAGCCAGATGGAGGAGGAGCTGCTGCTCTGCTCTGCTTGTATTTACGTCAGTGTGGTTTTAGCAAGGAGTGAAATACGTCCTACCCTATTGCTCTTTTAATGCCATCACCTCAGCTTAGCACCTGCTGCATCCATGAATCTCCACACACCAGATTACTGATATTAATAAGGTAGCCAAAGGTAGATTAGGGTCAGAAGAGAGGAATGAAGTTCAAAGTGTTTGAGAAATGCTGGAAGAACAAAAAAGCAGGTAGAAATTAGAGGCAGGTTTTTATAGATTTCTGTGAAGACATGGCTTGGTATTTTTAAAGGTTGCTCGCATTTCATAATTCAAAAATGTTCACCCTGGTAGGCAAAGGGTGAAACTTCAGGATTTGTACTTAACTCAGACCCCCATTCAGAAACTCAACCTTCATTATTGACATTCTTTAAAAAAATGTATTTGAAATATGTACACTCGTTGACAGTTTGGGCTACAAGCATTTGATCAGGGATTCTGGAGAGAGAGCAATCCTGTGGTCCTGGGATAGCATGGGAGGGACCGTGGGGTTTTTAGGGTGTCCCTCGCACATCATCGACACTGCTCTAGCCTTGGAAAGAACTCTGGGATCCCATCTCTCCCCTGCCCCTTATCAGCCTCCTCCACACCTGCTGCTCCCCAAGGCCACAAAACCAACCTTGGGGGTGACAGGGGGAGAAAAGGCCAGGATATGAAGAATCTTCCCCAGCCCCAGTCACACCCAGACCGGTGCTCTCTCTCTGGACAGGCTAGAGGAGGAGGAGGATGGCGAAGCTGGAATGGTGCCTGTTCTCCTCCCGCCCTGCTGGCAGTAGCCTGGATACGCAGGGCTGTCAACACTGGATTTCTTTGGCATTTGATGCTAAACGTCTTTCCTTGGAGCAGGATGTTGGTGTTAAGAAGGCAGCCAAAGGCAGAGCAAACGACAATGTAACTTGCTCCCAAGGACTCGCTTACTGCTGGATTCTTAGTTCAGTTTCCTGGACCAAAGCCTTCACCTGATATTTATAGCTTTCAACTCAGTGTGCTTAGAGCAGTTCCACTGAATCCTGTCCAGTTAAAAGATTCTCAACAAATTGGACAAGACTTTTTTCTGAGAACGAAGCTGGCGTCCTGCTCCATCCCTGACCCTTTCCCATGTAACCGCCCCAACTCAACCGAGCGGCTTTGTTTCCGAGCAGCGAGAGGCACACCAGGCCCCTGGGCTGCAGTGGCCCAGCGGCACACACCTTCACCAGGGACTACACTAGCACAGGCTGCCCGTCCACACTCAGGGCTGCTGTTGTCGTGAACGCTTCTAGTGAAGACTAACCCCGTACAGACTCCTCTCAGGACAAAGGAGATGATGGGACAGCTTGATGCGTTTTAGAGTTCATGGCTACGATGTAAAGTAGGAAACTAGGCCCTGAAACCAACCGTAACGAAAACAGGGTGGGTTCGCACTAATGACAAGCCTTGGTGGGAACCTTGGTGGCATGGCTTGTTGCTAGGGGTGAACCCGTGCAACTATGGAGCGAAACATGATTTCCATGCGTTTTCCATAGAGTTTTGCATAAGAGGAGCCATGGCTGTAGCGACTGCCCGTCTGCCCTTGTTCCTGTCCAGACCTGCCTAGCAAGGGCCGACCTGTGGCCAGCAGTGCCCTGACTGGCTTCCCTCCACTCCGCTTTCCCCCTTTTTCTGTATGCTGCCTTCAGATGCCCATCTCCAGCTCTGGGATTCCTTCAGCAGCAGGGCATCACGCCTCTTCCATTACGCAGCCACCTGGGAGACGGCTGTGCTTGGTGCTCCTGTTTGGTTGCACCTGCCTGCTCAAGGGGTGCCTGGAGACCGTTCAGCACTTGCTCTACCTCCACAGCCAGCCCTCTCCTCTTGCAAAAGTTGTCTACACGTGGGCATCACCAACTGGTCTCTTGCTTTGGAAAGACCGTGTCTCCCACCCTTTGCCCCACTCCTGTCTTGGCCCTGGGACTGGCAACAAGCCCTGCTGCTCCCCACCACAGCTGCAAGACAGATGCACACTTGGCAGCCAGCTGAGGTTTCCCAGGCACATGCCCAAGTCTTCCTGGCAGGACATGTCACCTCCATCCCTGGCATGGCTGCCTGTGCTCCCAGGCAGCATGGACACTGGGGATGATGCAGACACAGGTTCCTCAAACCCCGGCCTCTCCTCCCAAGTGTCAAGATCCAAGGCAGCTTCAGGGCTCCCTCTGCTGGCCAAGAACCAGTATAGCAGCCCTGATAGATGCAGGATTACTCCCCGAGTCTACTGTAGCTGCCAGGGCCCTTATGAGCTCCACCTAAGAGCTACGTATGTAAGAACTGGCTCCTCTCTTCAGAAGCTGCCTGGGCAACGAAGGTTTCCGGACTTGCTGCAGTGCTCCTTGTTCATTGTGACCAGGATTCTTGAAACCTGCTCCTGCTCCTGGACCCCACTCAGTTTCCTGGCTCCTTCTTGCTCCTACTCCTGTTCCAGCCCTTAGGTACCCACTGGCGTCTACATTGCCTCCTTGGTTTCCTGACCCCTGGCTAGCCTGATCATGTTTTTTCCTCTTGGACTGGACTTGCCTTGTTCTCCTTCTCCTGGCACTGACCTTTGAGTGTTATGATTCAGATTAGACTGTGGACTTTGGCCTGGTTGTCTGGGTCCTGGTACCTGTGTCAGCTAGTCAGCCCACACCCTGGACACTGACACCAAGCCTCCCTGGAGGAAAACGTCTCTGTCACAGTGAGAGATGTTGCCCAGCTCTGCAAAAGGCCTACTTCTGGTCTGAGAAGCCGGGTGCCTTTACGGATCTATGGAGCAGCCCAGAGAGACAGCAGCAGATACGTACCATGGAAACCTCTTCTCTTGGTTCTCTGAGCAGCTGTGGAAGAGGCCCATGCAAGGACAAGCCGTGTGCTCTGAGGAAGATGTCTGTGGAGGCAGCCTCCCACAAGTGCTCTGGGGAGGCCCCCAGGACCTGGCCTTCTACAACAAGCTGGCATAGCTGCTCCTTGATCAGAGGGAAGACACAGCCAGCTACACCACCAGCAGCAGCACCCTCCCCCCTTCCAGCTGCCCATGGACATTTCCACCCCAAGATGGGTGCCCAGTCACAAGGCGGAAAGACCCCACCCCCCACTCCCAGGTGCTCCCACCTCCAAGCAGGCCTTCCGTCTCAGTACCAGGGGCCAAACACTTGCTGCTAGAAATAAGCAGCTGTGCATAAATAACTCACCTGCATTTATTGCATTGTAAATAAGAAGAAACATGCTACTACCCCTTGTAAAATTAGTAGCATACAGTTCCTGGATACCAACAGATAATATTCTAAGGAACATTTGGGTAGGTTCACTACTAGCTCCATTATTCTTCTGTCATTATTCAACAAAGCCCCACACCTTAGCCCTGGCCCTGTGCTTTGAATAGTCAAGCCCGCATGGCTCTATTCAAGCTAGCCGTAAGAGCGATGTAGAACTGTTGCAGAGAAGTTTGCAAGTCAGCTTGCTCTCCCAAGAACTGACTCACCTTGTTAAAAAGGTAACGGTGCTGCCTGGATCAGGCCAGTGAGTTTCGCCTACAGGCATGCGCCAGCAGCATCTTGTTTCCGCCTTTCGATCTGGTGCTGCCTTGTCCCAGTACTGAGGGCTACATGGTTTTCATCCTTCCTTTCTTCATGCCTGTGTTAAGGTCTGCTGCTCAGCACTGCGCCTGCACTGGGATCTTCCATATAGCTATAAAGGCCCCAAGCTGCTCGAGGCAGCGTGCCAAAGGAAAAAGTACTGCAACAAGTCGACAGCTGAGCCAGGCTGCTCCAGAAGAGGTTAGCAGATAGTATGAGAAGGTTCTTTATGGAAAAAGGGAGGAGGATGTTATTGGGAGCACAAACCAGTAGGCTGAATGTTTAAAGAGTCACTCACTCAAGAGGACCACCCTTCTCATGGCCAATGGCCAGGAAGCCAGAGGGCAGCTCCTTAGGTTAAGCAGCAAACTCAGATCGGCATGTCTGTTACCAGTTCTGCGTGTTCCTGTCTTTAAACGCCTCGCACATGAGGGAACCCTTATCCAAATGGACAGCACATACCACCACAAGAGTGTAGTCAAGCACTCTGGCTGTTGGGCAGAGTAATAATTAAACAAACACAGTGGAAAATATGTAACCCTCTTCTTAATGCTTTGTGCTGGACTTTATGCCACCACATACTTTTGTCAATTTTTATACTTATTCATTTATTTATTCATTTATTCATTTTATATACTGCCCTGTTCCCATGGGTTCTGGGTGGTTTATTATTAACTGGACTTTATATAAAACTTTATATAAAATTGTAAGAAATTAAAGCCACCAATAATTCAAATTTAGATTAACAACAAGCATGAATTTAATCTGAGAAGTCCTGTTGGAAAAGATATGTCTAACTCCCTCTTGGAAGTAACAGTCTGGGATGTCTGACACATCTCCCCCTGCAGGCCATTCCATGGCTTAGGGGCAGGTACTGAGAAAGTCCTCTTGGTAGTTTACATTAATCTTGCAGAAGCAAATGTCAGAATTATTATCTGCAGAGAAGCATAGCAAGCAGGACTAAATATATGCATAAAAGTGCTCCTGAAGGATTTGGACCCCAGCCACAAAGTGCTTTAAAGGTAATTACCACCAGCTTTTACTGCATCTGAAAGTGAATTGGCAGCCAAGTATGGAAGCCTTAATATCATGATGCATGGTCCCTCCATGATGTCCCAGAGACCAGACTGGCTGCCATATTTTGTACTCGTTGCAGCTTCTGGAGTTGGCACAAGGGAAGACTGCGCTGTAGAAATTGAGGCTAGATGTTACCAGCACATGCATTACTGCTTTCAGGTCATTCTCCTCCAGGAAGGGATGCAGTTGGCGAATCAGCCAGAGCTGACAAAAGGCACTCTTGACCACAGCATCTATCTGTGCTGACATCTGAAGGGCTGGCTCAAGCAGCGCCCCAAACTGCAAACACAATATTTCAGGGGAGAACCATTCGACACACCTCTAATCCTGGATTGAAACCCTTAACTGCAAGTATCTCTGTTTTGCCTGGAGTCAACTTCATCTTGTTTTTCCTCATCCAGCCTGTTACCAGCTTCAGGCAGCCATTCAGAGTAGAAACAGTGTCTAGAAAAAGCAGTAGATGGTAGTAAGGACAAATAAATCTAGGTGTCATCCAGCACCATCCCTCTGGATGATCTGTCCCAGTGGCTTCATATAGATGTTAAAGCACATGGGAGACAAAGTGGAGCCCTGCAGGAGTCCACAAGTCAGCTCCTCTTTGCAGGGGCGGCTGTCACCAAGCATCAACATCTAAAATTGAACCAAGAGCTAGGAATGGAACCACTGCAAGACAGTGCCCCCAATCCCAACTCCCTCAGAAGGCTACTACAGTCGACAGCATCAAAGGCCACGGATTCAACTGAACCAATGGCACACTCCCCCTCTAATCATCCATTAGAGTGACCGAAGCAGTCTCGAGTCTGTATCCCACTCTGATGCCAGTTTGAAATGGGTCAAGAAACTCAGTATCATTTAGGACCACGTGGAACTAGAGAAACACTGCCTTCTTTACAAGAAGAAACTTTACAAAGAAATGGCATATTTGAGACTGATCTAACGTTTTTAAGGTTCAGGGGGTTCAAATTAAGTTTGTTAAGGAGGGGGCCATACTCTGACAGGCACAAACCTGACCCCCTCTGAAGGAGGCATAGATGATAAGACTTAATAGGTCCCTCAATACTCCCAGCCCCAGCACCACCAGCCAAGATGGGCACAGACGGGCAGGTGGTTTTTCTCACCAGTTCAAGAAGCCAGTCAACACCATCAGGACTTACACACTGCAATTGAACTGGAGGATGACCACCCCCTCTGATCAGGGAACCTATAGACACATAGAATAGTCCAACTCTCAATGAAAGAGCCAATAAAAGAGTTTGAGAGAGGGACTGCCAGTTCAGTTAAAAGAGGGGCAGGTCCTTCTTCAGACAGATCCTTCTAGTCTTTGTCCATATCTGGCTCTCACACAAGACAGATAAAGGTAGTTATGGTGAGGCAGACTATTCACCAAAAACCCATGTAAGACAAACAGCAGCCTTGCCCTCTTTGATGGTACAGGTTAGGGGACAAGTGGCTGGAGAGAAGCTCTTGTGAAAGGGATCTTGGGGTACTGATTGACTGCAGGCTAAACATGAGTCAGCAGTGTGATGTGCTGGTCAAGAGGGCGAATGCCACCCTTGGTTGCATACCCAGAAGCATGGCTTCTAGACCGGGAGAGGTATTACTATCATTATATACGACTCTGGTGTGCCTGCAACTGGAGTATTTTGTTCCGTTCTGGGTCCCTCATTACAGAAAGAATATAGCCAGGTTAGAGGCAGTGCAGCGCAGGGCCACAAGGTTGGTGGCCGGTTTGCAGGGGAAGCCGTATGAGGTGAGACTGAGGGAACGGGGTCTTTTCAGCCTGGAGAAGAGCAGACTCAGAGGGGATCTCTTGGCGACATACAGGTATGTGAGGGGATGTCACATGGAGGTGGATAGAGACCTGTTCTCCCCTGCAGAGGAGGGCAAGATGTGCTCCAATGGAGCAAAGCTCAGGAACCAAGGTTCAATTTGGACGCCGGGAAGCACTTCCTGACAGTCAGGATCCCGAGGGTGTGGAATGGGCTGCCATGGGAGGTGGTTGAAGCCCCATTGGTGAGGGTGTGAAAGGATAGGCTAGACATGCACATGGTGGGCATGTCGCGAGCGGAGCCGGCTGGAGCCGGGGGTCAGACTAAGTGGCCCGGGAGGCCCCTTCTGACTCGTTCACTTTCTGTTTCTCTGATAGGAGCTCTTTCCCCATCACGCTGCCTTGTTCTTCACCCTGCAGTAGTAGTCGGTGGGCCACACCTCTGGAGAAGGCTCAGATGGCACTTCCAGGGGGAAGGCAGTTCCTCCCACAAATGAGGCACAGAGACAGGCAAGTCCTTTTATTCCTTCTCTAAATGGGGTCACTCACATTCCCATCCCTCTTTGAAAAATCAAAACGGAAATTAAGCAACTCCATTTGGCAGGGGATCATGTCATGGTATAAAGTCCAACACTGCCCAGCCAAGTGACACAGCACAAGTTAATGAGGCTGCTAGTAAGCAATGAGCAGTCTTTTTCATTTTTGTGACCCATTTTACATCCTCCAGTAAAGGTATTCCAAGGAATATAATTTTAAGGGAAACAACATGTAATTGCTTGATTTATATTGACGCTTTGATAAAACAAATGTGATGAAGCACATACTTGGTTTTTCCACTGAAACCACAGCTGAATAGGCCTGATCAGAAACAGGCTGGACTTTCAGGTAACCAGCATGCAAACAGAAGAATTGTCTTTCATCTAGCCCATTGGAAAACATGTGAAAGGATTTGGCTTCTGGGTGGAACTTACTCACTGTAACTCTGAAACAGCATGATTATATTTTGGGGAAAGCATCAGCAGATATCGCAATGTAAAGGCCACCCTTCATCGTTCCATCCCATGCTAACATTATCAAGAAAAAGCATCACAGTTCTCAATGAATCCCAGAGAACACCATGCTGCAAATTCAACAAGATGCTATCTGGAAGCCAGTTGAGGGGTGACAAGGTACTCCTCATTCCAGACAGCTGATGTGTCTCATGTCATGAGCTGGTCCATGCCCTTGCGTTCCACAACTCAAGACAATCCTTTGAAATGCTGTTCTTTTACTGAAACCCTACAGCCGACCGAACAGTTTACACAGCCTTATACCAAAGTTGGAAGGAGAAGCCCCTGGCCATGCAATCAATGAGCTGAACCCTAACTGGAAAGCTCTCCCCTGTCCCTCCCTTTCAGCCAGGCTGCTGGCACCGCCCTCGGGGGAGCTGGCACCCTCGGGGAGCTAGGCAGCAGGAGGGACAGAGCCTCTCCAGCTGAGCCTCTCCCAGTGCCTCCCCGATGGGTCAAGGACTGGGCCCGCGTTTGCCCCCTTCCCTCCTAAAAGCCCTTCCATCTCTTTCAAAACAGATCGGCTCACATGCTCTGCTCACAAAACTTCACTAGGCAACTTTGAAGGAGCTTCAAAGGGCTCAGCCTCTGTTTGCGCCCGGCCCTCTGCCTCCTCCACTTCAGAGCCTGGCAGCGATGACTCTCATGGCCTTGCCTGCCACGAGCGAGGGACTGGCCCACTCTCCACATCTCTCTTTCCTTGCAGTGGAGTTTTCAGCGGAGCATCCATCGTGATGGTGGATGACCATACATTGACTGGGACACACCTTACATTTTTAATCTCCCTCCCAAAATTCTCTATTACACACAGACCGTCTCCTCAAATATTATGGGCTGTTGCCAATTTGCAATGGGGAATTCTGTTTAAAGTAACAAAGAGTAGCAGCACTTTTCATTTCAAAGCACAACAAAATTCATGAAAAAAAATCTCTTGACAAATCTTTGAACAAACATTTCAGTCCAACTGACTTGATCCCAAGGTTGAAATCTGAATAAAACAATACAAATATCAATATGAATGTGCAAGTTCTTGAGGAAATTCAATTTGTGGTTTGGGTTAGAAATACTATTTTGGTTGGCCCAGTGATATCCAAGGTTCACATATTTGCACGGCTCTCTACAACTTGTTACTTTTTCATCACTTTTAACAAGACACAGTGATGTAGAAGCTAGGAATATCACCAAGACCCAGATGCAAGCCATGACTGCCCATTTCCTTTTACAGGGAACTGTTAAATAAGTGCATAGGGAAGCATTCCACAGCTCATCCAAGAAAATGAGGAAACCCCTGTGAATACCTTAGGGAACTCATCGAAATTGTGTGCAGACCTTTACACTTACCGCAGCCTTCCTCAATTTTGTACATTCCAGATGTCCCCAGCAGCTCTAGCCGGGAGAGCCGGGACTGCAGGGAGTTGTAGCCCAAAAACCAGGCTGGGGAAGGCTGGTTTAGAATATGGGTATCACTGGTGCTATACATTTTAAGCAATTGTTTGCTGCTTTCACAAGCCTTAGACCTGTATTGTTAAACAGCCTCAGTTCACAACATCATCATCATGAGGATTGTATGGATGCCACGTACATGTTAAAAAGTCATCATCATATGCAGCTTTTATAGTGTTGGCCAGAACCCAATTCTAGGCATACCCAATGGAATGCCCTACCCCCTTTCAACAAAAAGGCCACCGTGGATGTTGCAAAGTGTGACTGGGATGCAGTTTCTATTGAGACGGCTGTAGCTCAGTAGCAGAGCGCCTCCTCTTCCAGCAGTTGGCCTCAGGTTCAGTTGCCTCAATAGGTAGGTCTAGAAAAGGACGCTGCTTGGCATCTTGGAGGGCTGCTGCTAGCCCATGTCAACCATACTGTGCTAGAGGCATGAAAGGTCTGATGCAAGAGAAAGTGGCTACCTCAGTTCTTGACTCCTTTAAGGGTTAATAGTGGCTTGACACGTGAGATGGGAGAAATGTGAAAAGCAGGGTTGTGTGTGCAATCCATCATGCCAGTCTCTTGGACAAGACAAATACGCATAGAACATCAATATACAAGACAGTTGGCTAACAGCTAGGAGATGTATGATTTCATCTCTTACAATTTGTTATTAAATATATTGGGACTGAAGTATCACCAGGCTTACAGGGATATTTTCATAGCCTGAAGGACCATAAGAAAAATAATTAGCTCTAGGTTCAATCTTATGATTGAAAATCAGTCATTATTAAGGCAGTCTACTTGTCTTGGGCTATCCCATTTCAGACTAGAGGAGGAGGTATGGTTGACAGAATGCTATTCCATACCATGCTATTCCATACCAAAGAAGCAAACCCCAATACACAAAAAATAGCAAATCCCCCCAAAATACAGTAAAACTCTTATCTGACATCTCAATTTTAGGTGGAAAATGTATTTTATTCTTTTGCATGGAGGATCATTCAGTCATCTGAGTTGTGACATGAAACTCATTAAGAACTAGGCCTTAGGGACATGACTGTATCTTTACAGAGATGTATCTGCAGAAGTGTTTCTGCTCCAGAACTGTGATGGTATCATGCCACTTCCCTGAAACATAACTAGAAGATGGCAATTCTTCAAGCTATACTCCTGCGTAGGAATGCAAGAAGTTGTCAATGAATGAAGACAACACATACAAAGAGATCAGTAACAGCAACAGAGATGGTACTATAATTCACTTTATCTTTTTATTTACACCACAAGAATAACAAGTTGTCATAATGTGGTACAAAATACTGGACTTCTATTAAAGTTGAAATTGAAGTTGGTATTGTCAGAGAAAGACACCATTGGCCAGTAAAAAACAAGTAAAACAAAATAACAAAAACAGGAATGAGAGCGCGCTAGGAAAAATAACCCAAAACTTTTAACTCCACCAAGTAAAGGAAAAAGGTCATAAGAAAATTTAAGTACAAAGAATATGCTACCATCACTTAAAGGGTTCATACACTAAAGAGTGAAATTGTGTCTAAGTTACAGAATAAACTGGTAGCTGCTACCAATGGTGACAACATACTGAGCATGTATAGGCATAAAGCAGAATATAAGAGTTACAACTTTTGGTACTACATATTTGTAATAAGCTCTTGGGTGAACAGTTTTTCATCCCATATATATAGCGCCTCCAACGTAGAGCACCAGAAGTGTTAAAATTCTTTGTTTTTCATTCTTTCATTAGGAATCTTTTTAATCAATATCAAATACAAGGTGAAGCTGGGAGGAAACCAAGCTCAACTATCACTATGAAGACACTTCATTTCCTGCTGATATAAAGTTGTGTTTGAAACCACAGTGTTTGCACAGTACATCACTGCTTAAAAGTGAAATCTATTGAGACATCATTCCAAGTAATTAAAAAAATGTTAACACAGCTGTGCTGAAGAGTTAACTCTTAAAGTTGTCATTTTCATCTGAGAATTAATACAAAAAGAAGTTGGCATAGTTTTGTGCCTGCCTTACCCCTTCCCTGCCTAAAGGAAAGCACCGCCCCTTTCCCCTTACAAAATGACACAGGCAGTCTGTGTGTTCTGTGTAGTTTCCCCTAGACCATTATTTTGACATAAATACAATAAACTCTATTATTGGTTTGTCACAAGTGCTAGATATTTTTTTTCTTAAAATGACATGTTTAAGTCCTTTGTATTTTTAATTACTTTACAATAAAAAGCACAGGTCCTTAATAAGTTCAGTAAGACAAACTCTTTTCCCCTCCATGCTCCTAATTTTTAATTTGCATGACGAAAAACATCCAAACCTTTTATCTCTTGCTAATGCCATTAAAGGGGATGCCCCCCACCACCCAAAGCTGCCAAGTGTGGCGTGCAAAATCTGTATACAATATAAAGACATGCCAACCTAACAGACCATGCAACCTCAAGGTGTAGGAAACTTAAAAAAATATATTCATATATATTTTATCTATATCTATATCTATATATATATTTATATATTTCAATGCCCATAAAATGTGGGCCCAAAAGTTTACAAAAGGAAGAATGGAATGAGTGCGTGACTGATAAAAAGGAATGTTTGTGTACTGAAAGTAAAATAAATCCCAAATATTCAACTGTTAGTACTGTGTACTACAACCTGGGAGACACATCCTGGTGATGCCGATTTAAGATGCTCCTTCGTTTCTAAATTGCTACAAGAGAAAAGTTGCAGTAAGCTACCCCAATATCTTGGAAGCTGGATTAGTAAAAACAACCTCTAGTATCTTGCTGGTGGAATTCAGGTACCTCATATTGGTAGTATATAAAAATGTGGGAATTGCAAGCACGTGGCCAAAATCTGCGCCAACTCTTAGTTCAATCTCAGACCTCATAAGCCTTTCCACATCAGGTCCTGGTTAAGTAAACATCTCCCCCCACCCAAAAAAATAAAAAAATAAAAAAAAAAATCAAGGCTACAGTGGTACCTCCCCAACTGGTGTTATACAATATTCTCATTCTGCTGCACTAACTGCAGAGAAAACCCAGAGTGAGATTGTGTCACTGCCATTGTAAACAGATCCAAGAGCTTTACACTGTGGGACAGACTACTGTATAACAAAGATGTTTGTCACTCTTGAAAGATTTGCACTGACAATGATGTAGCAACTTCTTTGTAAGAAACAAATGAATCATCTTAGAAGTAACAACATTGAAAGCAAGTAAGTTCAGGCCATCTTGTCAACGTTGTTGAGTTGTGTTATCAACAATTCTTGCAATGAAAAAGTTCATATTTTGACAACATGTAAAGAAGTGTTGAAAATAAAATGTATTTTAGATTTAAGTGATTACAAATGCATCACTTTCCCCAACAGCAATAATAAGGGTAATTTAACAAAATATGAAATCAGGTGATTCCACAGCAAAAAATCTTTTTAGATCACAGCAGCAAGGTAGTCATTTTATAAAATATACATTTTATCTTGCCTGTCAAATTTTACTCTTAGAGTATGTTCCTAGCAGTTCTAATGCCAAAAAGTATTCATCAATTTGAATGTATTTGGGTTAGCAAGAACTCAAATGTTGTAGTGTCTGTCTTAGAAATTGCATATCAAACATTAAATAAAGGGATTAAAACACTCTCCTGCACTCACTCAAAATCATGTTTAAATTCTCTAAACTCCACTCTTTATGGAATGAAGAAAAAAATCAGAACCAGAAACAAGGTATTACATTGTGACCCTGTCAGTTATCATGACAAAAATTTAAACAAGGAAAACCTCTAAAATACAACTGGTGCTGCAGACGAGGGACATGGCAGACCCTACACTGCTTGAAAAAGAACACATGAACTCCAGCCACCTTATATCACTACTAAAAGTTTAGTTACTTCCTCTGAGGGTCAACTCCCCTCACCTCAAAAGGCAATGGAGGAAAGGAAATGATGGCAAGGATTAGCACTCTCCCAGCCAACAAGAATTAAATTATTAATATGATTATAATTCTTCACTGTGAAATAGTCTTTTCAAGGACTTACTCAATCAGAGTGGTTCAGGAAATGTTCTGTGTGTGTTAGTGTAACTGCACCAACAAAGTTTGGCAGACCCTCAATATGGTCATTTAAGTTATTAATGCCTTTAATAATCCTTGCCACACTCTATACTGAGGATATATGTTACATCATTCTTTCTAATACTAGTATGCTTTTAAGGAAAGAAAGCTCCTTATTTTTATGTAGCATAGCAACTATGACTGAAGAACAGAGAAAATACACAATCAGTTTCCTGATATAAAAAAGACCTTGGAATCCTTTCTTTTGTGAAAAGGCTTTTGGAAAACAAAGCCTCACAATCTGCAACCCATCTGACATGACCATGAAACTGCTGACTGTACAGAAGTTCAAACACAAACTTCAGCGTGCAGGAAAAAATGACACAGGTCCAGATAACAGTTACTATTTGGAAACACAGTTGTCAAATGGGAACTAGAAATGAAAATTCATGCAAATAAGGCTGTTCCAGGGCTTTTATGAAAACCAAAATGAAGTAAAACAGCAGCAAGTACATATTTGCTAGAAAACTCATTTTTTAAGGAGAGGATCAAAGTGAAAAACCTTAAATTAAAATAGAATTGTTTAGGGTAGTTGCCCAGTGGCTAAAATGTTGGCATTCTGAAAACATTCCAAACTACAGTTTGAAAATGGTCAAGTTTCAAACTAGATTCCTTTTCTAAAAACCCTTACATTCCATTTCACAAATAAATCTTTTGCAAGGGAACTTCCAATGGCTACCATTGTAATCTGCATTTATTTATATATTGTGTATAAATGCATTATAAATATTTTATCAATAATTTGTAAGAGTCTTGTTTCTAAGCTTGGAATACATTTGGAATATACATTATACATATATATATATATAATACCTAAAATATTAAGCAATATCTCATGCTAGTTGCTTTTAATAAAAAGCATTCCAATTTTTTTAAAAAAAACTGCATTTCTTTCTGAAGCATGCGCTTACAACCAAATTGATAGTTTAAATGGTTATACATAATGTATAGGAGATGCTGGAAGTTAGTTTTTTAATTGTTGAATTTTAGAAACCCAACAGAATTTGCCACATTGCTGGCAACTACCATAATTTTTATTTTAAACAGCAACAAAACCAAACCAAACCAAAACCCAAACTTGTAGACAGTTTTGGAGAAACTCTGGCCATTCCTTGCTTTAAGCACTCGTGCTAGCAGAAACCCTAGAGCCTTTCTTGCTGATTGCAGTTCTTGGCCTACCCTGCCAGAGGAACTGCTGCAGAGTTCTTTGCTTTTCTTTAAGGCATTGTTCCTCAAAACATCAGAAAAAACCAGCTGCCCAAAGTCAATCCAAACTATGTTTTTAAAAGGCACAAACACTTCAGATGGCTTTGGAGATGCTAAAGCCGATCCCCTTTCTGGGCTATCTTCCTTGTTTTATGTTCCTCCTCTCCATATATATATATATGTGTGTATATATATATATAGTCTGCATGTATAGGTATAAAAAGCTTAGTTCTCTTTTCACCCTTCATATGAAGAAAAAAAACACATCTTCTCATATTGTTTGGGTTTTGAAAAGAGTGTCTCAATCACAGGTAGGCAAGAGCCACAAAAATAAAACATAAACAAAACTACACTAATGTTTGAGTGGTCTGAATGGAGGGTAATCAAACTTCAAGCACCAGTTTTAAATGAAAGTTGTCACATCTGTGTTAAATCTTTGATTTCGTGTGTGTGTGTGTGTGTGTATGTTGGCAACTCTGCCAAATACTTCACTGGCTTCTTGCCTCTCATCGCTCCCATTCAGGAAAAGAGGGAAAATGCTCAGTGCCCATGTCTTTCATGTACTTGCTCTTCACCTGCATTTTTTCTTTCCCATAAACACATTCTGTACAGGTACGGAGAAATTTAGCTTTCTTTCATGCATGGCTGCCTTGCTGTCGTCTGGAAGAAAACCATGACAGGATGCAGGAGTAACATGAGAAAGCTTCTTGGCAGAGTTTCAGGACAAGACAAACGAACAGGACAATTTCAACCTACAGATGAGTGCTACAGGGGAGGATCTTCTTCCATGGGCTCCTCATCTGGCCTGTAAATACATTCACAGAAAGGAATCAAATTAATGGAACTGGGTGGAGTAGAAGCAGAGAAAGAAAGAACATTATAAGACATGGGGAAATGAGATGTCCTACTTATAGGATCCACTGCACAGGTTAACCACAAACTTCTGAAGCACAGTGTGGCCCTCAGTCTTTTTGCTGAAAGAAAGGCAGGTGACTGACCTCTCACTACTGCTCTTTGAGTGGTCATCCGTGCATTCCCATATGAGCTCTCCGCCTGCATGGGGCCTCTTGTCAGGATGCTTTCGCAACTGAGAGAGGTTTGGCAGGAACTCCTCCATCACCCTCGGAATCAGTGTATTAGAGGGGTTCCTACACATTCCTTCAGTTCATTTGAGAGGGAGGATCTGACAGGCTTACCTTGACTTTGGTCAAAACCAGTCATGATGAAATAAGTAAAACTGTTAGTATATGACACCTAAGAGGAGACAGTGAGTAGGTTCTGTGAATACACAGATAACCTCTGGAAAAACAAGGTAAGCAGCCTGCTTTTCTTCTTTATGGTCTGTGTGCATAACACATATGGGGAATTATCAAGCTTACCATTCTGAAGGAGGGCTGGTGTCATTACTGGAGAACCAGAAAGAGGACTTTTCTTCCAAAAAGACAATTTACTCTGACACAAACTTCTGGCACAAGCAGGGACATATTGCACTGTCTCCAGTGGCAAAAAGATCAATCTGAGGCATTTCCCCTTTGCAAAGATCTTCCTCAGCATGTTAGTATTGAGTTGCCACTCGTGGCATTTGAGAGCTTAAAGAGCGTAAAGTCAAGCAGCTTAAAGTGTCAGCCAAAGTGTTGCCAACACCAGTAAAATGGATCACAGTGCACTTGTTGATACACCTATCCCAGATCTAGACAGCTAGGTAGGCCAAAGAATAGGCTACGTGCCTCCTTGTGGGAGGCCGGAGGGTGTTTGTTGTCTGTGGCAATCTGGACATGGCAAAGAGAGAAAAGCCACAAGAGCCTTCTTCACTGCAGACATTCCAAATGATTTATATACTTGGAGGCTGCAAACTCTTTCCATGTCCCACGGATCTTCAGAGAACCACAGTGGGCTCCCCATCCAGACAGGGAGGTATCCATGATCAATATGAAACCCAGCTCAGGGGAGAGAAAGGAGTCCTCTTAGTGAAGTTGTCTTAATGCATCCACCACTCAAGAATTGATTTTGGGGTGTGAACGTGAGTTCTTCAAGAGTTATCGGTGTGGTGGAACATGTAGATGATTCACAGCTGCAGGGGACACATCCAGAGCCTGGCCAACAGTACCACTGTTACCTCTGCTGCCATGAAGCCAAGGAGCTGTTAGATCTGGAAAGTAGTGACAACAAGGTGTCTGTGCAGTCTGTTGGTCACCTTGATCAGGACTGACACACTAGAATCTGGAAGTTACACCTTCGCTGAATTGATGTTGAGGTGGACCACAAGGAAGAGGATCAGCTGAGAAGGGGAGAGAGAAGATGTTCAAAGTTCATACAAAGCCCCAACTTCCCCTATAAAATGCAGGTAGCTTCAATGGAATAAGGGAATCTCATTTAGATAATGCACAATCAGCCAGGTAGGGGTAAACCTGGATTCCTTGCAGATATAGGACTGTGGACAGTCCTAATGGCAAAACAGAAAACTGGAAACTCTTCCAGACCCAAAATGTAGGAAATACTTGTAAGGCCTCTAGAGAAGTGTGGAATTATGTGTCCTTCAAATCAGTGGAGGCAACCCAGTCTCCTTCCTGCAGGAAGGGTAGAATGTTCTACAACATCACCACATGGAGCTTTTTTGATGAGATAGAGAAGTTGGTATCTCTGAGACCCAGTATCGATCAGATCCCTCCATCCTGCTTTGGTACCTTACGGCAGTGGTTTTTAACCTTTCCACAGCTGGGGACCAGCAAAAACAGGAAAACCACTGCGGACTGCTAAAGCAGAAACAAAAAGCACCATACATATAATACAGTATTCTGTGTATTAGTTTCCAAACACAAACATACACACAGAAGAGAAGAGAAGAGAAGAGAAGAGAAGAGAAGAGAAGAGAAGAGGACGTCTCCAAAGCAACTAGAAACCAAGCAACAAAAAATGCCAACAAAGAACAAAATACTGGAATCGGCACCATGTGGCTCCCAACCAGCTCCCACCAACCCATCTCTCTGCCCCCAGCCCCCCAATGGCACCAGTGCACTGACAACATCCACTAAGGAAGAGGAGATGGAGGAGAGCCAGCCCGTGCGCCAGTCCACTGAGATTCTGCCCCCCCCCCCCCAGACCGGCAGAAAATCTCCCGGTGGTTGAAAATCACTGCCAGAAGGTATCTGAAGCAGAAGCCATCTTGGTTGGAAAGTTGGAATTCACTCTATAGCATCCTTCAAAAGCAATGAGTCTGATCAAACCATAGGTCAAACCATACTCCTTAGATTCTGAGAGGCAGGAGGATGTCAAACTCGATCCTGTATCCCTGTTCCACAACAAAAAGGACCCAGGCACCCAATGTTATTGTTTCCCACGTGGGAAGGCAGAAAGAGAGGTGTAGGCATGGGAAAGGGGAACTAGAGTATGGGAAGGGAAACCAGTCCAAGGAGATGGTCACAGTTGATACCTGTCAGTTTCAGAGCACCTGTGCCCTTGTCAGTATCTTGAGGTGGCATCATTTAGGAAAGGATGCAGGTTGTTGTAGGCAACAGTGGTCCATTTGTCTCCAAGGTTCATGGGGGACTGACTGGGTTGGTACCATTTGAGGCACCATTGGGACTGTATTAAGTTGCTGACTGAGTTCCATCCATCTGGCTGTTGACTGGGCTTTCTAGACCAAATCCTATTAAATCACATTAAAGAAGCCCTCCCAGTCAAAAGGCATGTCTTCAGTGTGGGAGCAGGCTCCTGCAACAAACTGGCAGAGAGTAGTCACAATGTGCTTCCTCAAATGCTATCAGCCCAGTCATAACTTTGGTTCCATAACTGGCTTGGTGCCTGCCTGTGTGAATCTGCTAATGGGAGAGGTGAGATGCTTGTTCTTGGAAGACCTTGGCAGTCTTTGGACTCCTGGATCCTCTTCAGGAGGTCACAGAGAGTCAATTTGTCCCAAAAAAGCTGGTACTGAGTCATGGTAGCCTGGTACCCACAGTCCCTAGGTGGAAGGTGAGTGGATGTGCCTCCCTTATAAGATCCAGGCAGCTGCCATCCCTGTCAACCGGAGTCTTCTCAATGTGACCTTCCTGAAAGAGGAAGGATATTGGAGTCACAGAGGATAGGGTCTTCCATGTACTGTCTACAAGCATGTTGGCTGAAACAGTATCACAACCAGCACTGACATCTCTACATAGATTGCTTTCAACACTGGGTCATCCATTCTCTCAATCAGCTGCTGCTAGTCCAGACCAAGAGACTTGGGCCATTTGGAAGATTCAATCAAAAAATGTTCCAGGCCTTCAGTTGGAGAAGCTGGTTCCCAGAGCCACTTCAGGAGATGAGAAAGATCAGCCACGAGTGATGATGAGGCTGTATCTGTCAGATAGGCAATGTCTGGTGCAGTGCTATACAGAAGGCAGTGGCACAGTCCAGTTTCTGGAAGGTTGCAGTCCAAGGCAATGGGGCTCTGGGCAGTCTGAGAGAGGCGACCAAGAGTGCTCAGTTTCTACAGTGCTCAGTTCTGCTGCAGGCTGATTCCATCTGGACTGGTGAGATGGTGCCCAACCAATGTGATCCTGAAGATGCCCAAATCTCTCCTTTCAATACCAAGGTTGCTGAAACTGGTTCTTGTCTATGTACTGTAGGGTCAAAATCAAATGCGGTTGAATTTGAAGCTGAAGTTGGCTCAGAATGGTGGGTCTTCAAATGCTGCTTGTGGCCCTTTGATTTAGCAGCTTCTGCCAGTTTTGCCACTTTGGCCCTCTCTCCCAACCTCTTGGCCATGGGCAGCTCCAGTGAGTGTCCAGGCATTGGTGGAGCAGTCTGGCCCATGGTTAATGCCACAGAAAGCAGGAAGAGTTGGAGGTGAGGCTGGGGCCTCTGAGACAGATGGGCACCCCCTCTTTGCAGACTTGGGTAAGTCTGTTGCCTGCAGCACCTTGCTCCACAGCTCTGTTCTCAGGCACTCTGCCTTGTTTCTTTGGGTGTTCTTAGTGAAGCTCTGGTAATGAGGGGAGGAATCAATCATGTATCCCTGATTGGCAGGATGAATGTCCATCAGTTGGGATTTTTTCCCCCAAAGTGATAATACTTTCAAGACACCTTGCATCATTTGAAGAGGAAGAAGAGAAAGACTGGAAAAAGTTTTGGGAAGATGAGGACTATTTTGTGTGTGGGAAGGCGGGGGGAGTAACAGGTTAGTGAACAAAAAAAGGGAACAAGGAATACCTGTACTGCAAAGATGTGGATATGAGAAGAAGCCAGGAAATGCTAAGAATCACCAAGAATCACAGAGGAAAGAACTTCATGAGGCGCCACAATGGCAATTGAAAAAGAACCGAGGGAATGGATGGGAACGCCTCCTAAAATACTGAATGCCAAGGGTGGGGAACGGATTCCTGCCAAAATACTCTCAGTTGTGAAAAATTTCTGACAGCTGGCTCCATGCAGGCACAGAATCCATGTATGTGTTTCATAGATATCACAAAGAAGAACCAGAGTAATTTTTAGTTTCTACATCCTGAACCACTCAGCCTACCCCAAGTCCAATATTGTGCTACAAAATTATGAGCTTTCAAGATTACATAGTGGCTTCTGTGTGCTTCACAATTTGGAGGTCACAGAATAAAAGAAAATCTTAAAAGAGACTTGTGGGATAATAAAATCTTGCCTTGACAATGTAAAAGATTTGATTCTACATCCGTCTGTTTGAAGAGCTACCTTCTATTTAGAAGCCCACTTCAGCATCTTTACAGAAATCATGAAAACTTCCTTTAAAACGACCTTTAGGAGCTCCCAACCTTTCTGAGTTAATGGGCACATTTAAAATATGAGATAGTTGTGCATGCTCTCATAAAATGGCTGCCACAGTCAGCACAGCTGGTCACACAACACTAATTTCCCAGAAGGTAAGCTGTGTGGCTAATAGAAAATTAAGTTGCCCAAAATAGTAATCACAAGGTCGTGGTGCTGGGATCTGAATGCCACTCTTCTGAGCAAAAGGCAGCAGTGGAAGGTAGGATTTTACTATGCCACATACTGATCTTCCAGTGAAAAAGTGGGGAAAAAACCCTTAAGAAATAAAATAAGGAGAGGCACATAGCCTGTCAGATACCACATTTGAGACCTCAGCTCTAAAGAACAGACTTCCTTGCTCAATGATTCAAACACATGTCTCTTATTATTCAATCCAATGCAAAATTTTATCTATTATTTTTATGTCAGCTGTGGTGCTATGTTTGTGATGTGAACCGCCCAGAGAGCCGTCGGGCTATGGGGCGGCATGCAAATGCAACAAACAAACAATCAGGGTAAGTCTAAAATAACAGTGTGCTAACACTGGTAGTGTGTCGTGAATTCAATAGGATTACTATCTGAATACACTTGCACAAGATGCGCTATTATTAATTATTGCTTGCTAAAGACATAGGCACTCTACTAGGGGAAAATGGTGGCAATCCAATTGATTATACTACCAAAAGGGGGAAGGCTAGTATGACCAGATACAGCAGATATTTCCCATAATAGAAAGGGATTGTCAATCCATGAATTTCTGTTGCACATGCATGAGGAGCTTCAGTTTCTTCTCCTACACGAGCATCAGAAGCATAGAATCCTGTGCCTGCTTTTGTATCGGGATATTTAAAAGTGGACATCAGCTGCCCATGCCAACATCATAACTTGCCACCCAAGAAATTTTTTCAAAACTGTTTTGGAAGACTTAATTTTGAAATCCCATGAATACCATTTGGGGATTCAAGTAATTTTGTGTGACATTTTATCAGGTGTATTTGCTTACTTCAAAGCAGTTAATCTCTGATATGCCCAGGGTTGTCTCTGCTGTGCACAGCACTGCAGCCTAAGTCTGCTGATAACAACAGAAACAACTCACTGCATACTACACTAGATTATTTACAGAAATGACTTGTACCCCACACCCCAAATTTTAAACATCAAACTCCAGAGAAAAGGCAAATTGCAAAGTTTTTCTTTACCTGCTTTGCCAAGAAGGGCATTTTTTAAAAAAGTGGCAACAATGAGAAGTGATTCCTGCTTTCTCCCTGCTTCCAGCCACTTAAATAGTTTCCCCTCCTCTTTTCATTTATCGGCACACCTCAGAGATAGTGCAGCTCTGGTTCCAGACCACCACAACAAAGCAAGTCACACATTTTTTTTAGTTTCCCAGTGTGTATACAAGCAATGTTTACACTGTACTGTAGTCTACTGCATGTAGTGTGCAATAGCATTATATCTAAAAAAAAGTTTTAAGTTTGCCATCTCATATGGATGTGCTTTGTGGTGCCCAAAACAATTAGAAGAGTAACCTCATGGCAGGCATGTCATTTTTTCTCCTTTTTTTTAGTTGTGAATTGTAGTTTGTTGTATTATTGTTGAATGTTTTAATGGTATTTTATATTGTTATTTTATCTTCTGCAAGCTGTCCTGAGGCTTGTTGCAAAGGATGACATAGAAATGTTTTAATTAAATTAATTTAATTAAATTAAAAATGAGTGGAGCCGGCTGGAGCCAGGGGCCAGACTTGATGGCCTGGAAGCACACTTCTGACTTGCTCTGTTTCTTTGTTTCTATCACAAATCACCATGATGTGTATAATAATGATGAAAACATTTGAAATACTGTGAGAATTACCAAAATGCAACACAGAGACCCAGAGTGAGCAAATGCTGTTGGAAAGATGGTGTTGATAGATTTGATCAACACAGTGTTGCCACAAACCTTCAATTTGTAAAAAAAAATGCAATAAAACAAGGAATGCCTGTATACCATGGAAGTTTTACTTCCTCCAGTTGTCCTTATTGTAAATGACTCACTGTTCTCTGAGAGCCCATTCTGGTGCAGTAGCAGAAAGCAAGGGCGAATGGCCGAGGAGAGCTGATCAGTATGCTGTTTGAGCTTGTTTCCACTTGTCTGAGCTAGCAATGGCTACTGCTCCTCCCCAGGCACTCTCATGCTTGTTCTTCTGCTTGCTCAGGCTCCTCTTGGGACAGAAGGGGACAATAATGGTCCCCCAGTGGCACCTGGTGACAGTGTTTTCAGAGACAGGCAAGGAACAAAACATTTGGGCAGGGCAGGGAGAGGGCCCCTATCTTCTGCCTTCCTGATCTGCCTCACTATGCATGAGCAATGGGCCAGCCCTGTCCCTCCAGCTGCCTTGGCTGCCTCCCATGCTGTTCTGAGGGGTTGTCTACAGCAGACTGGAGGGGCTGCAGGAAAGGATTGCCAAGGACTCCCTCCCTCCTCATCCTGCTGATGGAAACCTCTGCTGCAGTGATACCAATTCGATATTACTTGTTATTAATTCCAAGTTTTTGTCTCTTCCAATGGATCTATTTATAATAATATATATAACATACCTTTTCGGACATGGTGGGTGTATGTAAATGGAAAGGAAGGACGTAACTCACTTTTTGTCAGGTGGTGGCTTGACTCCCACTGACAGTGATGCCATGGCTGTTACAGTCTCTGCTTCTTCATTCTCACACTTCTGTGCCTCTACCAAAGAATAGCTGACTGTTGAGGAATAACGCTGGAGTGAGTGCCAGTACTTACCTAATAGAAATACAAAGAGAAGAATCCATTACTGCCTATTACTTTTAATACAGTAACAGAAGAATCCCTGTGGTTGTTGTTCTTATTATTACAACTACTATAATATGGTACAATCAGTCTGACTGAGAGAACAAGGTATGCTGAGCCAGAGGACTGAGGGGGGATAGGATAGCACTCTACAAGGACCTGAAACACTATCACGAAGAGGAAGGACAACATCTCTTTTTGCTCATCCTAGAGTGTAAGACACTGAATAATTAACTCAAGTTGTAGCAAACTAGATTCAGGCTAGGTATCAGGAAAAGTTTCCTCACTGTCAAAGCAATACAACAATGGAACCAGTTGCCTAGAGAAATTGTGGGATCTCCCAGACTAGAGAAATTCAGAAAGCAACTGGACAGTCATCTGAGTGGAATAGTAAACTGGTGTCCTGAGACAGCAGAGGGTTGGACAGAATGGCCTTCTTGGCCCCTTCCAACTCTACAATTCTAAGATTTTATATCATACAATCCCTCTACAGGATACTTTACAAAGAACAGGTTTGACAGGTTCCTACTTCTAAGGAGCTTTTCATCTATAAACAGACACAGGGTAAAAAGTAAGGAAAGGAGGAAAATGGAGTTAAGGGAAGGAATATGCTATTATCTAAATCACACATATTTTGGGTTAATTATAAGAAGCCCTACAACTCAACTAAAGTTTAAAAGCCTTCCTTGAAAGAATCATTTTTGAGTAGGGCTTGAAGAAAGAGGAGGTTGCTGGGATGTAAGGTGGCATCCTATAAAGCAGTCTCAGGTATAATAGAGAAAAATGGAAGAATCTTTGCAGGAAACAGGAGACCATGGGGGGATTATAAGAAAGATAAGGCTGAGGAGTGGAGTGGGGAGCAAGAACATACAGCATTTTGAAGGTACACAGTAGAAGCTTGTGCTGGATCTGTGGAAAGAAAGATATCAAAGGATGGGTATTACATGGTTTGAGTAATGCTCATTTGAGTAACAAGAGCAGTGGAAACAGGAGTGCTGGGTGGACATAAGCAGACGAAGGGCAAACACTAGGAGACTGCATAGACTGGAATAGTCAAGGAGAGATGACAAGGATATGAACCAGACTTTCTGCTCAGGAGACAGAAAGGATGGGCTGTGTTTTTACAGAATAATAATGGAAGGAGGGTTGGTTACTGGTTAAACATGGTGGGGCCTGAAGAGAAATTGAGTGAAGATGAGAGAGCTTGGGAGATAGTGAGAAATTTGGTACTGAACATATTAAGCTTGAGTTCACAATGAAACATCTAAATGGAAACACAAGAGCTTGGAGATGCAGGATTGTATGGAAGAAGAACGTTCCTGGATGGAACGACAGAGGGGATAATGTGTCAAATGCACAGGAAGAATAAGGCTGCCAAGCAACAATGAATATCAAAAATAGCAAGATGGCCAAGTTCTGAAGGCCACAACACTTGAGAAAGAAAAGGCCAAGGAAGCTTCCTGCCGTAAAAACATTGAAAGAATGATGCAAGAGGAATGAAGACAATTAACTCCTGGAGAAAGTAAGAGTGCAGATCCATTTGGTCTAAAAGGCCAAATCTCGCTTTGCCAGTGAATCTGGGGGCTGCCAGTTCACTATGTGGGGAGGAGGTGCACAAACACATCTTAGTGTAGGGCATCTATACGCTTGCTGCAGAAGGGGATGCTGGAGCTAAGTAGTGATTGCGTATTAGACACTAAAGTGGACAGGAGGCTGCCAAAACATGGTTGCTGCCTGATCTCCACAACAGAAAAGCACTAGCAAGGAAATTCCATTCTTAACTTGGATGAGAGATGGGAGAGAAGCAAGGGATAGGAAGTGCTATATTGGATTCCTGTGAACTTCTGTGCCTCATTATAGTTCTACCTTCTGACTACCTTCTGTACCTGTGACTTTTTCCTCCAAAATTACTGTGAGCTAATACTTTAGGGCTGTTCAGTGTACGTCTATTACCATGTGAATTTTGATCCATTTTCTTGTATTGCATATCTTCTTGATCTATTTATCATTCCTAATGGTTCATTGCCCTTTGGTATTGAGAAATCACTTCCATCTTGGCTTTGTTTGAAGAAACATGCCATTTCTTTCTGAAATCATTTTGGATCTCCACAGCTGCTCTTTCTGTTATCCTAATGCAGCCTGCATGCAAGTTCAAGTCGTCGTTTAGCATGTGAATCGTGTGGAGCTTAACATCTTAAATAATGAATTACGAACTCTAGGCACAGAATCACTCCTATGTACTCACTGTGTATTTCAATAACCTTTTCAATGGAATGCACTGCGTTGCCATTTGCTCTCTGCTGTAATACCTTTTCAGGAATAGGATCAAGCTGAAATAATTAAAAAATAGTTTAGCCTAGTACAATTAACATTAAATTATTATTTCAACAATTGTAGATTTCCCAATATGTTAAGTCTCACTCCAGTGCTGTGGTTTTAGCTCCTTGAAAGAACCCACGCCACCCACTATTTTTAAAAAAGCCCTCTGCCCTCTAAGACATTGCCATTAAGACTATAATGCAGCTGGCTTTCAATGCACTAAGCATGCACAACTTACGGTGGATCATATTTGGTGTCAAATAAGCTGTCCAATACTGCTGTGCGCCCAGGCAATGGGGAGTTAATGTTTCTAAGGCAATGCTTATTTCCCTTCTGTGAACTCTGCTGACATGCCCTGTCCTGAAAATGAGCATTTCCACTTGTTCCCAGTTGCTTTAAGAACGCTAATCTTAGGAATTTATGTAAATATTTCCAACTCTTGCTCTGGTCTTTACCATCTGATTCACTTCAACTGACAAGGCATTTAATCCAATAAAAGTGTATTTAAAACAAAAGATGTCTTCATGGATTGGAAGTTAAGGAAGTAATTATAATTTAAGTGATATCATTAAAGGATGCTCAGAAAGTGACTGCCCAGAGTCAAAATTTACCAAGACAACTACAGCAGTGGGCTAACACCCTTAAATACCATGTTCTCAGTAACCTCCCTATTCTTCCATATTGAATACATTCCTCCAAGCAATTTGGCATATCTATGAGAATTCCTTTCCTCATTTTTCCTTCAAGGCAATAATTGAAAAAGAGATGATAACAACAGGCAGAGGATGGGTTACTTAGCAACCATCCCATGTTTACAGAACTGCGCCCGGGTAGACCATTAGCAACAGATATGCCCACATGTTCCTTTCAATTCTTTGCACACCTTGTCTTGGAATAACCTTCTGGTAGGAGAGAAGCCCATGTGCAGTACATGGGGGAGGGTGTGGAGAACTCATCAGCAAGAGCAAAGTTTCACATACGAGCAACTGACTATTCACCACTCACAGTTCCATAAATAAGAAAATATGGTTCTTCCAAAGCTACTTCCTCTCTCAAACTGAACACAGTTTGAGGATGGAAGCATCCTTGCCCTCTGTTATTCCATCATATTCTACTGCTGCTACTTCTCCTGTCCTTACATAGAAAATTAGACAGAAAGAAAACTAGTTTTTATTACCAGGAAAAATGCAGGCCTATGGCCATGGCTCACCTCCAGCAATCTAGTAACACAGCCACGGCCACTCTTTCGGTGGTGATTCTGAAGTGTCAATATACTCTGAAATTTCTCAATCAAGTTCTAAGCTTGATGTGATTCTGTCACAATGATTAGCAAATTTGTAACCCTTCTACAGTAAAAAAGATTAAAGAACCATAGTTCTTCAATGCACATTAGAATATCTAAAATTGATTGTCTCCCTTTCTGAGCAAAATTCTTTCCTTGATTTTTTTAAAGCCGTCTGATGGTGTAAGAGGAAGTCTTTTAAAAAGATATGTCAAAGGTCTGCATGTCTTTGGAATTATATGAATTATCTATTCTAACCCCTATTTTTAAAATGTTGTTCCAGCCTCCAGAACAATGTTTCTAATATTGATCAGAGAGGAACATAATGAGTGCTGATCTGGAGGATTAGGTTAGTTACAGGAATATGGCAATCACTACAGTTCTCCTGGAGAAAGGTGCACCGTAGGAGCCTGAGGGGACTCTGCAACTGAGCAGTCTGCCGATTGAATCGTGGAAAGAACTGCGCCAGTCAAGAACAGCGCTAGCATTTTGGTTGGCTGTCCCAACTGAGATAGTGCCAGCTTCACTCTTAGACACCCTAGGTAGCAAAGGGCTGTAGACTCTCGTTTGACGCCTAAAATTGGCTGGCTTATCCTTATAGTGTAATTCGTTGACTTAAGGGAGGTTTGTACAGGTATTGAGACTCCACCTAACCTCCTTGAGAAGGTTGCTAGTCCCCAGTTGTCTGTTTCTACTAGTGTTCTGGCAGACAAGTCAAGAGGTTGGGTTGAGGGATTCAGGCACATAAGGAAATCATACTTCATGTTTATCTATAGAAACAAACCATTAATTACAAGGTCACTTCTTTTCTCACTGCCAAAGGGCTTCAGTGAACTGCTCCTTGTGCTTTCAGATTTATTTTTAATATTTTAGATCCCCCTATTGAAAAATCATGGTGCAGCACAGCTATTATGTATGTAAACCCAAAAGTTCTTGGATCAATAGCAACTTAGCATTAATTATTAGGTGAACTTGAGAAAGCAATCCTCTCTTAGCCAAAACATCCAACCCAAATCTTCAAAATGGGGTAACAGTGGCCTACATACAGTCATTACAGAAACACAGAAACAGAGCGAGTCAGAAGGGGTCTCATGGGCCATCTAGTCTGACCCCCAGCTCCAGCTGGCTCTGCTCATGACATGCCTACCATGTGCGTTTCCACATACATTATAGTTATTACTAGTAATGTATGTGGACTGTTAATGCGCTCCGTAAATGCCAAACATTTTTATTTCCTTACCGCCCTGGCACACAAGATGTCATTTGTGGAATGATGCTTATTTATTGCTGTATGTGCATGCTGATGTGCACATCCTACATTCCCTGTGAGGGCATGGCTATTATTATGAGTAAAGGGCAGTTTTGTTCTTGGGGCAACAATACCCCAAAGTGCAGTGCATTTATTTTCTTTATAAGGAAATCATGGCAATCTGGACCAAGTAAAAGATAAAAGGGAGATACCGTTGGGTGACAAACCTATTACTGAACCTAACAGTTCCAGCTACCCTTATGCTACTCTAGGTTCTGTTTCTTGTACACTCTAGAATGTGACAGAGTATTAGGAGAGAAGTTGGGAAATGGCTTTTCCAAATAATTTATCCAAATGATAGAATTTATGGGGTTCAAAATATAGGATACAATGACACCAAAAAGCCATACAGAAAATAATTATCAATCATTTGCATATGACTTGATTCTTTTAATATGTTCTACCAGTTTATTTAACATATAGAATATTCATTTAAATGTCTTAAAATTGGGTTGCAATTGTTCATACTAAACTAATGTCTCAAAAAGTGTATTTTGAACTATTTAGTTAACTATCAATAAGTTTTCTATCAAACTCAGCACTTTCAGGGTTTATTTCATTTAGAACTGATAGGTTTGGAGATGATAGCCAAAAACAAATCTAGAAAAAGCAAAACCTGGTGATTCAAGCAAAAGAAACGTCCCATGTTCTCTAGAAGATTTTGGTACATCCATCCATCCATCCTCTGATAACACTTGTATAATGCAACCAGATCAGTCAAACTAACTTGTTCAAGGGTTTGTTTTCCAATCCTAAATATGTGATTTAAGCCTCAAGTTTGATTTTAATTTCTGAGGACTTCACAGTGCTGTTAATAAGTTTATTAATAACTTATCTGTATAACTACCATTTTTTATACTGGTGAAGACTAAGTTGCATCTATTCTGCAATATTCTCCATCTGGAAATGTTACAAGCAAATGTGGAAAAATATGTAGGCAGTCCATGGAAATTCCTTGTTCAGAAATGGTAAAAGAACAAAAATTTTCAGCTATTCAGTTTTTTTTAATGAGCAGTAACAACAGATGTTGTTGGAAGACAGGATGAAAACTCTGCTACAAATTAGTACCATTATGTGATTAATGGTCATGTAGGACTTTCTTGCATTCAGGTCCAAGTACTATGCTTATGGATGATATATGGATTTGTGCACAGTTTTGATTGGCATGCAAAAAAGGCACAATTAATGTTTCTTACATCTGTGATTTCTGCTTATACAGTAACATCTTAACTGATGCTTACTTCCTCGATCCTCAGTGTTTTGCGCCTTTATAAATATTTTATTTATTTATTTATTAAAGTGGATTCCTATGAATCTATAAACAGTTCAGAACTGGCACAAATATTCTTAAGATGACATGCAAACCAGAAGGCACCTTGTACCAGACCATGAAGATCTCCATGCAATATTTCACCACTTGTGCTGCGAAAGGTACAGCAATATGTTATTGAAGTCATTTAGAAATCTGAATACTGGAAGCGAAAGGTAGCCAGATGTTCAATGCTCTGTGTACTATTCAGCTTGGCCACAACATAAAACTTCTCATGTGGTGTTTAATACAGCTTATAAAGTACTGTCATTTTTTAAATGTATGCTTATTCTTTGCAGCATCCCCCCTCAGTATAATTAACTACAGCTACACTGCTTCAGCTCTATGACATGAAAAATTCTAGCAATTTTTAGTTTAAAATTTCTGACAAAAAATAGGAAAAATGTAAGTACTAGAAATGGTCCCTATTAACATTCTCTCTTAATGCTTTACACAGATGTCCTACTGTACGTTACGCTTTTTGCTAGTAAGTCTGATTGAGTTTAACAGGATTTATGCCTAAGAAAGTGTATATAACACAGTAGTTTTAAGTTCAACAACATGTAAGGTAGGAAGAGACTTTAAACCTGTTTCATGTCCTTATTTTGTATTACTGCCAATTTCACCCACTGCCTACTGCTGCCTACAGCAGCTTTCAAGCTCTCCATGCAAAATTGTTTTACCATGCTTCCAAAGGATTCATTTCAAGGAGTATGCCACATGGATCAATATTATTTATGTGAACAAGTTTGCTTTAATATAATCTCAAGAAAATTCACAATAAAACCACTTCTTTCTGCTTTTTGAATTTTTTAAAGAATAATGCAGTTATTCACAAAAGTGAACTATTATAAATGCTAGATTGAACTTTGGTTATATAAACACAATGTGGGTTCCAAGGTCAAATACTCATAGCACAATTTTCAATCTAGGATAAATCAGAGTATGCCCTACCTAACCAAGCTACCTAACTTACCTAATCAAGTGTGATTTTTTAAAAATAAAAGACCTGATATCATTCTCAAGCATCTGCTGCGCCTTACTGCCAATGCTGATGACTACTAGAGTCTCTTCTTCCAGCGGCTGTCAAGTTAGCATCCCCTAGATATGGTACTCCTGAAATTATATTGTTCTGAGGCATTTGTGCGTAGAACAAGTGTTGTAGTACCAAAACACATGTGCTGGCCTTTCAAAAAAATCCAACATTTCCCAGGACACCAGGATTCTGGGACACTGGATTTTTGGAGAACTGAAAGCTGAGACTATGGTCCCACAGATCCATTAGATAGGCTCTGCTGAAGGCTATTTAAATTCTGGAGTTGGTCGTGTTTGATAATGCCACCCCTCTGCCCAATACATAGGAACTTCATTGCCAAATAATTGCTTCTTTTTGATATACCAGCCTGATTAAGAAAAGAACTTTGATGTAGATATGCTGAAAATAGTTTCATAAAATAAGTTCTTTTTTTTACTTCCTCCATCACAGTGCTGTCCCTGAATCCCTTGAATTTCCCTGATTAGCTGTCCAATGGGGGGGAGGGGACAATTCAAGAATGTTCTAGTAAAACCACTGTTAACCAAAATTACTTGAAAACCAAAGCAGGGGCCAATAGAGCAGCAGGAGGAAAATGACTGAAAAACTTTAGTGTGCTCCTGTATTTCTGGACTGTAGTATTTGCCTGGAATTGCCAGACCTCACATTCTAAAGATTGTAGTAGGACAAGCCTACAGCAAGTGGCCAGCCTGCTTTATTTTCTTGTACAGAGAATGTAGCTAACACATAACCACTTTTAGAACAATACGTTCCAGGTTTTCTCTTTATAATACCAACTATCACTGATGGTTGTGCAAACCTGTGCCAGAGAAAATTTGTATAGATAAGTAATCTTATCTTCAATTTGGATGCCAGGAAGCACTTCCCCACAGTGAGGACCCCAAGGGTATGGAATGGGCTTCCAGGGGAGGTGGTTGAGGCCCCATTGGTGAGGGTGTTCAAGGATAAACTAGACATGCACATGGTGGGCATTTCATGAGTGCAGCTGGCTGGAGCCGGGGGTCAGACTAGATTGCCCAGGAGACCCCTTCTGACTCGCTCTGTTTCTGTTTCTATGTTTCCATGTAATCCAGAATGCCTTTGCTTTTCTTTATACCTCATTTCCTAGCAAAGCAGAAACACATGCTTCAGAAGCATCACAAATGGCTGTCAGGTCGTGGCCTCCTTCAAGGGC
Source organism: Varanus komodoensis (assembly GCF_004798865.1). Classification (NCBI taxonomy): domain Eukaryota; kingdom Metazoa; phylum Chordata; class Lepidosauria; order Squamata; family Varanidae; genus Varanus; species Varanus komodoensis. Next base: position 1,327,621 of record NW_025335627.1, on the reverse strand, counting down.
CAGAATAATTCTTCCTCCAGCCAGACCCATGAGCTGTTTTGTCAGATACCCAAAGCCTGCGAAAAGAGAAATATGAGAAAGGCAAATATTAGCCACAGAATTAAACTACTCTCAGAAGTTGGAAGCATACTGACAGTGAAAAATGATAACCTATAAGGAATGAGAGTTCAAAACATTTAGTCACATTTTAGATGGACAGGTTTTATTATTAAATTGAAACCTATCAGCATCCCAAAATTAATAAATACCCTTCTATTAGCTTAAAATCTTTCATAATACTTTTATCCTATATATCACCTTTGCAACTCCCAACAAATTGGATAATCATTATCAAATGTCCCCACATGCACACCAAGTAGGTTAACATCTGCAACATGCCTGTGATGAGGTTGGTTGTCTTGAACCCAAGAAATGTTAGTTGAAAAATGTGAGGTGGCTATGATAAAGCATACCTTATATTACTTATATCCAATATGTCAACAACATCCTTACTGGGAAAAATTGTCATGAGCATTCCCTTATAATCTCCAGGATTAGCTACTGTAAAAAGCTCCATGTAAAACTGTCCTTGAAGGCATTTCAGGTTTTTGACAGTGGTGCAACTGCACCATCTTCCTATTTTTTCTACTTCTTCTCAACATGTAGCTTTGCCATGAAAGTTTCCAATGATGGGATTTGTTTATCTCAAAGACCATGTCTCCCTGTATGACACCTCCTCCCACAAGCATCAGGGAACGTTTACTCTGAATTTCATCTACAAAATTCTTTAGATCACCTGTGAAGAACAGTACTTTTATTTTATCTGAAAGGTCAATTAATGAGCTTCCTTAGGAAGTATGCCAACCTGTTCATTTTTAGCTTGGAGAAAAACAAAACCTACAGTGATGAATTGGTCTTTGAGTTTAATTGACATTTTGTTGCTTTTTTAATGTCTTAACTCACATGTTTCCTATTGCTATTATCAGCTGCTGAAAGCTGTGGATGAGAAAAGGCAGGTTGCTTACCTGTAACTGTCGTTCCTTGAGTGGTCATCTGTGCATTCACACATATGGGCTTCGCCATGCAGTGCAAGTCCTGGACTGGAGAAGACTTCCAAAGCATCGCAGAGCGGGCGGGAGCCCTGCGCTGCCCTTTCCGGAAGTCTGGATAAAAGAGGAGGCTCCCGGCCAGTCCCTCAGTTGCCCTGAAGACGGCATCATCCCAGGCTTGTGAGGGTGCCTTGAAACATGGAGGAGAGAGAGACAGTTGACCGCACCCTGTGCTCAATAGGCAGCACAGAAAGTACGGTGCTGGCGACAGCCACTGGGGCGGAGGGTGGGTTGTGTGAATGCACAGATGACCACGCGAAGTATGAGTTACAGGTAAACCACCTGCCTTTCTTCTTTGTTGTCTCTGTGCATCACACATATGGGTGACCAGCAAGCTTTCCCTTCTTGGGGGAGGGGCTGTCATCACCAGAAATTGAGGAAAGGGCTGCCCTGCTGAACATGCAGCCTTGGCTGGAGCAGACATCTAGTAGGTCGTGCTGACCGAAGGTCTATTGCAAGGACCAGGTAGTGGCCCTGCAGATCTCATGCAGCACGACGCTGGCCATAAGGCAGTGGATGCAGTCTGTGTGCGCAGGAGCATGCAGGGAGATCAACTCTTGCCATCTCGTATGCTGAGGAGATGGTGTTGGACACCTATTTGGAAAGCCTCTGAGTTGAGACAGGTTCCCCTTTCTTCTGGCCCTCAGACAGTTGGAGTGGCGCAGTGGCTCGGTTCATGCTTTGTAAAAGGCGCGGGCTCTGCAGACATCCAGGAGGAGTAGCATGGCCTCTATCGAGGTGGTGGGGTTGGTGAAGAAAACAGGAAGGATGATATCCGGGTTGGCATGGAACAAGCAGATGATCTGGAGGTCAGGTGAGGGTCTGGGGCACAGAACAAGCTTGTCCCTGTGGAAAGTGAGGAAGCGGGTGTTGATCTGAAGTGCAGCCAGTTCACTGGCACAGTGGACAGACGCAGCGGCCACCAAGAACACAGTCTTTCAAGACAGGAGAGGGAGTTCTGATGTTGCCATGGGCTCAGAGGACCTCCTTGTGAGAGGCTCCAGGAGGAGGTACACGGCTGAGTGGGTGGAGCAAGGTTCTTGAGGTCCAGAGAGAGCAGAGTGTCAGGGGGTGCATGAAAACAGAGGACCCTTGGACTGGTGGGTGGAAGTATGAGATGGGCACCAGGTGGACCCTCAGGGATGAGGAGAGGCCCAAGGTGAAGCAGCCCTGGAGGTAGGACAGGATGTGCTCAATAGAGAAATGAGAGGGATTGAGTCCTTGTGTCCCACTGAAACTGGTGAATGCCCTCCACATTGCCAGGTAGGATCTGCAGGCGGAGGGCTTCAGCACGCCCTGGAGGATGGAGGCAACTGCTGGTGGGGGGGAGCTATACGGATCTGTCACCTTATGATCCTCCACGCTGTCAGGTGGAGGATCCTGGTGTTGGGATGGAGCATCCAGCCCTGGTCCTGGGGCAGCAGTTTGTGGACTAGCAGCAGGCAGAGGAAGGTCTGTCTGGAGAGGCAGAGAAGAAGAGGCAGTCACAGCTACCTTGGCCACCAAGGGGTGAGAAGGATGCAGTCCATCTTGTTCCTCTGTATTTGGTAACATCCCTGGTTATCAGAGGGAATGGAGGGAAGGCATAAAACTGGGCCCCTTCCCAGGAGAAAGGTGTTCCCTAAGGACACAGTCCCTTGCCTTGCTCTGGAGCAGAACTGGTGGCACTTGGCAAGCTGGGGAGTGGCAAAGCGGTCTGCCTTGAAGGGAGCCAATTTCTTGCACAGGCCGTGAAATACAGAGGCCTTGAGCTCCCACTTGTGCAGAATAGTGGTGAACTGACTCAAGGTGTCCACCACGGTATGGAGGTGGCCTGTGACCACAATGGTGATGTCCCTCTTGATGCACCAGTCCTAGTTGGTGAAGGCAAGGGCTGACAGGCAGGTGGAGCGAGTCCCGCCCTGCTTGTTCAGGTAGTACACGATGGTGGTGTTGTCTGTGGCTATCTGAATGTGGCATCCCTTCAGGGAGTCTTGGAAGGAGTCATGGGTCTTGCAGACTGCCAGCATCATGAGGATGTTGATGTGGAGGCTCGACTCAAGCGTGTTCCAGAGGCCCTGCGAGCTCATGTCAGCACAGTGGGCGTCCCAGCCCGTGTTTGAGGTGCCCACCGTGACCATGACAGTGGGTTTGTGGGAGGAGAACAGCCTCCCGGTGGTGAGGTTGTAATGGAGCCCACTAGTGGAGGAACTGCCCGACTGCCAGAGAGGGGGACAGTGTGCTGGTGTGGAGGCCTTGTCCACTGCGAAGGCTTCCACGACCAAAGCTGTAGGGCAGTCTCATTTGAAGGCGTGTGAGTAGCAGCACTGACACAGTGGCAGCCATGAGGCCTAGCAGCCTCTGGATGGTGTGGGTGGTGGGGCGTGCTGTGGCCCTGATGGATGTGGCCAGAGGCAAGAGTTTCTGCTCATACTTGAAGAAGGCCCTATGGAGGAAGGCCATAGTTCAGGCAAGCTCCTATGAAGAGGATGGACTGTGTGGGAGAGAGAACAGCTTTGTTACTGTTGATGAAAGGTCCCAGATCCTACAGAAGGCTGTATGTGGCATGTAGCCCTTGCAGAAGTCCCTCCTCGGAAGGGGCTGCCAGGAACCACTCGTTCAGGTAGGGAAGATCTGGACACCCAGGAGATGGAAGTAAGTGCAGACCCCTGCCATGCACTTGTTGAATATCTGGGGGGCAGTGGCCAGGCTGAAGGGGAGGATAGAAAATTGGAATACTTCCTGGCCAAGCTGGTACTGGAGGAAGTGCCTTTCAGGTCGATGGAAGTGAACCAGTCCCCTTGGTTAAGCAGGGAGAGGATGCCGTGCAAGGTGACCATCCTGAAACACCTGCGGGTGACAAGCTTGGACTGGACCGTCAGTGCCTACACCTATTGTACTGGAGCTTGAGCAAGAGCTGTTGGTGGGGCTGGGAGTCACACCTCTTGCTGAGAGGAGTTACCTGTGAGCAGGAAGGTTGGTCAGGGAAGGAACATCAGGTGGAGGACTTGCTGTCTATGCTGCTGTGACATATGCACAAACCCCATGCGTGCCTTATGGAGACAATCCATGTTCTCACCTGTCTGCACTTTAAAAAGCTCTCACCATAAATGGCAGGCCCTCAGTGTGTGCCCTAGTCTTGGGGGGGAGAGCCACGGATTGCAGCCAAGCACAGCGGAGGATCGCTACAGTGCCCATCATGGCCTTCCTATTACATGATGCAGGCCTGCCTCTATCTTGAACCTGAAGAGTTTCTCTGCTTCCAATTGTACTGGGTGGGTGCCATTGTAAAAATCATCAGGCAGGTGCACTGCCACGGATCCCATCTTTTCCCAAAGGAAAATTGCTATGTGACCATGGTGGCCTCACAGTTGGACACATGGAAGCCAAGAGAGGGGGCTGCATAGACCTTTTTTCCCCTAGGCCATCCAGGGGACATCTTTCCCTACCTACTGATGTGGAATGGCCCTACTGAAGGGTCCCCTGTGTTGGCTCCACTATGATGACGTTAGGCTTAGGGTGCTACTGTAGAAAGGAAAATGACGTATCTGGCACCTTATAGGTGGAATCTATCCTCCTTGAAGTGGCCAAGGGACCTGCATGTTCCTTCCAGGACTGCTGTGCCTTGAGCAGTAGAGGAGGTAGGACAAGGATGAAAACTGGCGTAGGATCCCCCGAGACCGGAGCATCCAAAATGGAATCAGCCTTGGGCTCAGCTGTGTGGGAATTCTGGAGGCCCAAGCTGTCCGCCATGTGGAGGACCAGATCCATGAAATGACCCCTCCCTCCTGGTGACACGGCTGGGTCTTGGTCTGAGACCTGGGCACTGGTGGGGTGAGAGGGGTCTGAGGGTATGGTCAGGTCAAGCAAAGGTAGAGGGTCTGACCTGACGCACTTGTGGTGGTCACACACAGAGGGCCCTCGTTGTGGTGCCGGTGAATGGTGCATGCGGGCCTGGAGAGGGCTGTGGGAGAGCCGGCAGTGTTCATCCCAGTCACAGGTATGCCTGGCCCAGGAGCTCCGGGTCCGACTCTGTGCCAGGCCTGCAAATGGCTGCACGCTGCAGCCAGCGGTGGGCCTCGGCGCTGAGAGGGAGATCCTGACTGCAGTGGGGGCGTGACTGACAAATGGAGGGAGCGTTGGTGATCTGAGCGTGTCACTCCAACAGGTGGCACTGACCCCTGCAGGCGCTGGGCATGCCTACTTGTTCCCAACGCTGAGGATGCACGCACCTGATGGCGATCATCCAGGCTGGAGTGGTGACGGCTGCAGGCGGCGTCAGCACGGGGCCAAGGTGAGGTGAGGGTAGCCAGGTTCAGGGGTGGCACACAGTGGACAACCTGCAGTGAACTGGCTTTGTGGCGGAGGAGTCAGAGTCCTCCCAGTCCAGGTGGTGCCTCCGTCAGCTATCTGTTTTTGCGGTGGGTGGGTCTGGGGACTCGGACCATTGGGTGAGCCTGTGGAGGCTGGCAACTTCGAGGAGGTGCCATCGCAGCCCGGGAAGGAGGAACAGAGAGATCCCTGGGGTCCTCCAGCGGCCTGTGCTTGAGCCACGGGCAGGTTCAGTGGCAGGCCATGTGGCGAGGTGGCTATCCGGCGAATTGGGCAGTGCAGGAGATCAGCTGCATGCAGGCGGTGAGGTGAGGTGCGTGCTGACAAGGGAGATGCTCGTCCAGCGAAGGCAGCTCCAAGGCAGCTGGGGATTCATCCAAGGGCACCCCAGGGTCCCGGGTGTGTGGGCCGGCCTCGTGGGTAATGTGGCTGGTGCGGAGGCGGCGTGTGCAGGAGCGTGGTGCTTCTCACACTTCGGAGCAGGCGCAGTCTCTGTGGGCCCTTCTGGAGCTAGTTTGGTGGCGGAGGCCATTTTCTTCTCGCATCTGGAGGGTCGCACAGTCTCCTCAGACTCTGACTTTGAAGAGTCAGCCATGCTCAGCATGTTGCTACAGAGTGAATTTCAGGTGATCTGTCTGCTGCTGGCATGCTTGCCTTTTTAAAGGCCTGGCAGTGTGGGCAGATCTCCACAACACGTCCCTTCCTGAGGCAGAGGAGACAGCGAGAGTGGCCATCTGCAGCCGGCAGGCAAGCAGCACATGAGGCGCAGCGGCATGGAGGCGAAAAGTAGAGAAGGGTAGGAAGGAGGGTAAACCAGGTTCTCCTTCCTTGCAGGGCGGAGAGAGATTGCACTGAGGAACGACCTTGAAGGAAGACTAAGAAGGGAGTGAGGAATGTGAGAAAGGTAAGAAGAAAAAGGCAGGTTGCTTACCTGTAACTGTCATTCATCAAGTGGTCATCTGTGCATTCATACCAACGGGCTTCATGCAGAGCGCAAGGCCTCAATCAGAGAAAAACTTCCAAAGCTCGGGCGGGAGCCAGCCCCACTCCCTGTGCAGGCAGCATAAAAATTACCTGAAAATTGCACTATCCCAGGTGTGCGAGGGATCTGAGGACTCTGTGGCGAACAGAGCAGTGACCGCGCCCTGCCTTGGCTCACGCAGGGCAAAAAGCTGATGATAGCCGGCAGGGCAGAGCGCGGGTTGTGTGAATGCATGGATGACCACTCAAAGAACGACAGTTACAGGTGAGCAACCTGCCTTTCTCTTCATGGCCTCTGTGGACCTCGAGGTGTGGACCATGTCGCAACCTTACAAATCTCTTGGAGCGAGACACCAGCTAGCAGCGCAGTGGGTGTGGCTTGACCACATGTGGACTGAATATGTGGGTGCTCTGTCAGTGGAATTCTAGCCATCTTGTAGGCAAGGGTGATGGTGCTGGAAACCCACTTAAGAGAGTCTTTGGCTGCAGATGGGTTCACCGGTTCTGGGGTCCTTGTAGCATACAAAGAGGCCCTCAGAGCGGCAGAGAGGCTCTGTAGAAGGCAAGGGCACTCCTGACATCAAGGAGGTGGAGGGTAGCCTTGATGGGGGTGGATAGGTTGGGGAAGAAAGCTGGAAGGATGATGTCCTGGTTCACATGGAAAGCGGATGTCACCTTGGGGGCGAAGCGTGAGTCCAGGCAAGACCTTGTCCCTGTGAAATGTGGTGAATGGGGCATCAATCCACAGGGCAGCTAGTTCATCCGTGCCCACCTCAGGCGACAGGGGGTCCAGATCTTCCTTTACCTGGATGATTGGCTTCTCATGGCCCCCTTTAGGAAGGATCTACTGTGTGGCCTAGCTACTGCACGCTGCCTCCAACAGGAACTAGGACTCCTCATCAACCATGACAAATCTGTTCCTTCCCCCACACGATCCATACTCTTCATAAGGGCTTGCCTGGATGCTACCCTTGCCAAAGTCTTCCTGCCACAGCCATGGGCAGAAACCCTCGCCTCAGTGGCTACAGCTGTCAGGGTTGCACCTCTCTCCACCACCCACACCATCCAGAGGTGGATGCAGATGACTGCCCTGCATTTGGTGAATACACGGAGAGCCATGGCAAGACCAAAAGGGAGAACACAGAATTGAATCTGAAAACACAGGAAATGCCTGTGTCCAAGGTGGAAGGAGATATGCAAATGGACGTCCTTCAAGTTGATGGAGGCGAACCAGTCTCCTTGGTTAAGGAGAGAGAGGATGCCCTGGAGTGTGACCATTCTGAACTTCTTAGGGGTAATTAACTTTTTCACCTCCCTTAAGTCCAAGATGGGCCTTGGAGACCCATCCCATTTGGGTACTGTGAAGTACCTGGAATAGAAGCTCCTGTGGGCTAATGGGGGGACACGCTCTATCGCCCCTTTATCCAGCAGGGCCTGGACCTCTGCCCAAAGTGCGGTAGATGGGGGTGTGGTCTTGACACGACCGAGAGGCAGTAGGGTATTGAATTCAATCCTGTACCCCAGTTGGATGATGGATAGGACCCAGGAGTCAGAGGAAATAGCCTCCCAAGCTGGGAGGTACTGTGCTAGGTGATCTGTGAAGCCGTAGCGGGGTGCAGGGGTGGGGCTGCCTGGACAAGAGCATCAGTGTCTGTGCCTGGTGTCCTGGCACTTCTGCAGAAGCCTCCGGCAGGGATGGTAGTCCTACCTCTTGCTGGTAGGTGGCACTCTGGGGCTCATGGAATGGTCAAGGAATGGGGGGTGGCTGGGGGCCATAAGGGTTCCCTGCCATCTCCTTTGCACTGAGCTCTGGCCAAAGCCCATGCGCTTGGCGGTGGTGCAAGCTTTATGGAGGGAGTCCATATTCTTGTCTTTATGTGCATTGAAGAGGCCTTCATCATTAAAGGGCAGGTCCTCAATGAGGGCCCGGGTCTCGGGGGGCAGGGATGTGGAGCGCAGCCAAGCATGGCAGCGAGTGGCTACTGCCCCCATCACAGCTTTACTGGTGCGGTCGACGTGGTGTTGAGCTGCTTCCAACTAAAACCTGGAAAGGTCCTCTGCCTCGGTATGAATGAGGCAGACTTCATCCCATAAGTGGTTGTTGAGCTGTTCCACTATGGCACCTATCTTCACCCACAGGAAGAGCAAGTACCTGGCCATGGTGGCCTCATAGTTAGAGACCCTGAACCCAAGGGCAGCTGCTGCATAGATCTTTTTAGCCATGGTATCCAGGCGGCGTCCCTCCTTGTCCACCAGGATGGACTGGTTCCTCTGGGTGGGGGGTCCCCTGCATAGACTCCAATATAATGGATTTGGGCCTGGGATGTTGGAGGAGTGGGGGAAGGCCTTGATGGTGACCTTGTAGGCAGAGTCAGCTCTGTGAGAGGTAGCCAGTGGGCCGGCAAGGGCTTTTCAGGACTGTTGTGCTGTGCGGAGCAGCGCAGGCATGGCCAGTATGGACACAGTGGCGGTGTCCCCTGAGGCCAGGGTGTCATAGCATGGGTCAGCCTTGGATTTGGGTGGGTGGGAGGCTTGGAAGCCGAGATCCTCAGCCATGCGGCACACCAGGTCCAAGAAGCCACCCCCCTTGGCGTGAGAGAAAGAGAGGTCCTGATCCAGAGAGAGGCGGCAGGCTTCTCTCTGTAAGAATGGTAAGGCGCAAAAGAAGAAAAGACGTTTTTAAGGAAAGGAGAGAGGAGTGAAGAAGAAAGGAGAGAAGGCAAAATGGCGAACCAGGTAAGTAGAGCAAAGCAGAAGGTCCAATCCGAAGTGAGCTCCAAGTACGGTCAAAAAGGAACTGAGGGACTGGGCGGGAGCCCCCCCCCCCCCCCCCGCCATGCTGCCTGTGCACACCACTCCATGGTGCCAAGCTTTGGAAGTTTTTCTCTGATTGAGGCCTTTCGCTCCACATCAAGCCCGTTGGTGTGATTGCACTGAGACTGTGAAGAAGAACTAAGATAAAGGATTTTTACACACACACAAACTTTTTTAAATATAGGGAGAAAGATGTAGAGGGCAAAAAGGAAAAGAATGGGGCAGTGGAAGTTCCTTTCAGAGATGTGACTTGTGTGTGCAGTTGAAAAGGAACTCAGAGACTGGGCTGGAGGCCCCCCCCCCCCCACTTTATCTGGACTTCTGGAAGGGGCAGGGCAGGCCTCCTGCCCACTCCGTGACGCTGAGCTTTGGAAGTTTTCTCTGATCCAGGGCTTGTGCTGTGCGGCAAAGCCCATATGTGTGATGCACAGCGACCATGAAAAAGAACAGCAATATTTAAATAAATGTAGACAGGAACCCGAATTCTGTATACAACAGGAAAGAGTGATGTATTATTTTGTGATGCTATTATCGCACAATCTTTTTTTTCTTAAACTGCCCTAAAAAGTACACAGTGAGGAGTCCAAGCACAATATTTATTTAACAGAACCGAAACAGAACTAAAATGCAAGTCAATATGAAAACAAAAGTGAAATAATGGAAATGTAAAAGCCTACAAGGACTTACATTTTGCTGATAGGTTATATCCTCCAAGTGGTGCGGGATGACCTTCTACTGCATCAAAACCAGAGGACACCAGCACAACATCTGGGGCAAACTCATTAGCTATAGGCATTACTACTGTTCTGCAACAAAAAACAACAGAAAGCACATTACTATGACTTGTCTTTGAAGGTATACTGATTTATTTAGAGATCAATGAGATTATCTTGTTGCACTTCTAGCACAAAATGCAGAACAAAACAAGGGGACAGGGAGAACTGGATGTGTTCTATGTAATCAAAGGGAACTAGCCACACTGAGCAAAAGGAATCTTGCCAATTCCACTAAGGATGGCAGTGTGAAAAAGTAGATTGTGCTGCAGATTTGTGAGAAAATCAGAAAATCATGCTATTGGAAGCTATAGTTCCATTGCATGTGGAAAATCAGTCCTGCAGGTCACACCTAATAATGACAGCCCGGATAAAGTTCACTATGTCTAAATTTCAATGATGTCATTGAATCTTAAGAATGTGACTGTCTGCTGGAAGGAGCAATCCTATAGTCCCTAGATAGGTGTCCACAGGAAATTTCTGATTCCCAGCTTTAAGTCTGGAGATACTGATCTGACCTCAGAGCTGGGAACTGAATCTCCAACCCACCTCCCCCACACAACTGGCACAGAAAAAAAATGCTTGTTCCTTCTCTGATGTCAGGAACACAACCTCAGAAAAGAGCAATGTGGGAGGGAGACTGAAGAGGTCAAGATATGGAGCTTGATTGTCCAGGAAAAATGTAGGGTGGGAAGACAGGGAGGCAAAGATTCAGTGTTTCTCCCAACCCACCAAGAATGCTCATAAGCCTTTTAATTCAAAAGCTTGTGATCACTGAAGGCATAACCCACAAGGCTGAAGTCTCCATGATTTGAACCTTACAAAATTACCAAGAAAACTAAAAGTACAGGTTTAATTCATATAAATCTGACTAGAATGGAGGATTAGCAGCTGAAATTGTGAAATACACTGGAAAACTTCCCTCATGTTATTATATGTAAATGCAAACAGGAAGAGTTCTGGAGGCAAACTATTAGGGAGAGCTGTTGCATTCATAGGTTACTTGTGCATTTACTGGAAGACTTCGCTGGCCACTTTTGGGAACAGGGTATTGGACAAGGTGTAGGGCAGGGATCTTCTTGACGTCAGCATGTTTTGGGCTATGAATGGAGACTTAGTAAACATAAATTCAAAGTCGTTATTTCCACTTAAAAGTTCAACTGTAACCACACACGGGTGGCAATGTCATTAAGTCAAGATGGCACACTAGATCTAGATTTCTTTATCCTGTTCAGAAAAATTTAGAGAACAGAGCAGTTGCAAATGGAGAAAGAACTGTAAAAGCATACACAAGGGATCCCGCCCATTGAAAAAAAGGAACCTAAAATCTTACTTTGGGGCGCAGGACAGTCAAGCTAGTTCTGCCTCCCTGGAAAATGATGATGGCCCCACAATGCAGTTAGACCTGTGAAGGAAGGGTTGACTGAGTTGGGAGCCCATGATGGAGACAGCTAATCAACTGAAACAACACAGATATAATTTCACTACTGAATGACCATCCACTACTAAGCCACTACAGTATAAGATCTCTGATGTGTCTTATAAGCTGATGGAAATGGCAGAAATATTAAATAAAGCTGTGGATTTGAGCATCACAAAAACAGAAAATGTTACTGTTATCTAAAACCACACTAGCCTTGCTGTTAAAATTAGAAGACTTGGGAAATAACCATAGATGATTAAGCCTGTGGGCTTATGGTATATCAAAATCTGCCATGAATCAATACTCAGATGCTCCAATTGCCCCACTGCTACTGAATCTGTGGGAGACAAAATGCCCTAGAGGTCAACAACCCTGACCTGAAAAAAGGGCTGTCAGGGCAAATTCTAGTCTCTCACAGGGTGGGGACTCCTTACCCAGGTCACTGCTGTTGCTGCTACCTTTTACATGGTTTGCTCTTGGTGACAGATGCAAGAGGTTCAAGAGGAACAAAGAATCCTCCATTCCTCAGATATTCCAATTTCCACACCAATATGTAGAACAGTCAAGTCAGAGCTGCACAACCAAGGTCACAGTTGTTATATGTTTGGGCTCTAGACACCCCAAGCACAAACAGGGATTTGTCCCTGAATGCTCCCTTCCACTGTTATATTATCTGCTTCAGGTACCTATTTATACAGGGAAGGAGTGCTGGAAGAAGACCCAAACTTGCCGTGCTGAGAGAGTCACATTAAAAAATTTCAATAACTTTGAATTTGGAATGCTTTAGCTTGTAGTAAAGTCAGAAATATAGTTGTATTTAAAATATCAAATCAAAAATGAAGACTTGTAAAATCATTTTAAAACTTCCAAAAAAGAAAGGCAAAACTCAATAAAATGGCTATGACACCTAACTGAATACCATTCTGGATTAATGTAGGTATGTGGATTAACTCCAAAAAGGAAGGCACAATGCTGAATTTACAAGAACTGAACAGGACTGACATGGATAGGATATTGCATTTGGCTTTCATTCATAGGGTTGCCATAACTCAGAGATGGCATATAGCAAGAATGACATCTCAAAGACCAAATTAGTCATGCTTTAGTCCATGAATCAATGGACTAAAGCATGATAGACTGGATCCAACTAATTGGGTTTTCATCTTAGTACTCACTTATCTGAAGTTGCATTTATCCTAAGGCAAAATGGAATTCATCTTCCTTTCTCTACATCAAACTGGGAAACTTAATCTAATCCATTTTAAAAGCATTTATATGATGCCAGTGATGTTATTATATTGCGCTTCTGATAGCCAAGTTTCTGATACAGATTGTCTGAGAACTTGATGAAGTTCAAGGATGCTTTCTGCAAAGCAATAGTCCACTTGATGAGAGGGTGAGAGAAAAGAAAATAATCACATTTGTTTAGAATTATAACCTCACACAGAACCTAAGGATGGGAGCCTTTGTGGGGTGCAGGGGACAAGCTGAGGACTGAATGGAAAGAAGACTGGAAGCCAGGGAGTAACAGTGCACTGAAAAAAGAAACCTGGGCAAAAAGGAAATAGAGAAGGCAATCCATCAATCTCAGGTTTTTGCTAAAAGATGCCCAGAAGTTTCTTGGTGCCCAAAGGTAGCAGGATGATTATCACATATTTTCGTACTGCTCTGACAGTGAGGAAATTCTTCCTGGTTTCTCATTTAAATCTGGTTTGTTTTCACTTAAGTCTGTTATTTTGTGTCCTGCATGCCAGAATGGAAGAGAAGAGATATTGTCCTTCCTATCATGACAGCCTTTCAGGTACTTGTAGAGTGCTATCATATCACCCCTCAGTCTTCTCTGCCTGAGGCTGAACATGCCCATTTCTCTTAATCTTTCCTCATGGGGCTTTTCAGTCCCTGAATCATCCTTGTTGCTCTCCTCTGCACCCTTTCAAGATGTCCACATCTTGTTTTAAAACTTAGGTGCTCAGAACTGGACACAGTACTCCAGGTGAGGTCTGACTAATGCTGGGTATGGGGGATCTAGTATGTCACATGTTTTGGAAGTGATGCTTCTGTTCATGCATCTCAGAATAGCATTTGTCCTTTTTGCAGTTGCATCACATCGTCGGCTCATTTAGCCTGTGACCTAGAACAACCCAAAGATCCTTCTCATTTGCAGTATTGTTGGGCCAAGTATTCCCCATTCTGTAGTGATACAAAGGACTTAGTATTTGTCCCTCTGGAATCTCATTCTGTTGTTCTCTGCCCAGCATTCTAAACTATGCAGATCACCCAGTATCTTATCTCTGTCTTCCAAGCTATTTGCTATTCCACCCACCTTTGTGTCATCTGCAAATTTAATTATCCTTCCTTGCACTTTCCCATCCAAATCATTAAAAAAAAGTTGAAGAGGACAGGTCCCTGGAAAAAACCCTCCAGTCCCCACTTGTCACCTCTCTCCAGTTTGAAAACATGCCATTGATGAGTACTCTTAATTTTGCAGCCAATTGTGGATTCACCTAATGATTGCATATCTGGTCCACTTTTCATTAGTTTGGTAATCAGGATGTCATGGGACACTTTATCAAAGGCTTTGCTAAAGACCAGACAGATTATGTCCACAGAATTCCCACTGTCCATCAGGGAGGTCACCCAGTCAAAAATATAAATTTGTCTGGCAGGGTTTGTTCTTAAGAAATCCATGTTGGCTTCTAGCATTTATTGCATTGTCTTCAAGGTGTTTGCAGACTGTTTGTTTTATACTTTGCTCTAGAATTTTTTCAGGTACTGATGTCAGACTAACTGGACTGTAGCTTCCAGGTTAATCTTGTAGATAGGAACAACATTAGCCCTTCTCAAGTCATCTGGTACTTCTGCTTTCCATGAATTCTCAAAGATGATAATCATTCTGAAACCTCTTCTGGTTAGCTCTTTTATGACTCTGGGATGACGTTTATCAGGCCCTAGAGATTTGATCTCATTTAGCCCAATGAGAAGATCCTCAACCATTTGCCTTTCACTCTTGGGCTGCCATCGGGCCCCTTCAAGCTTGTACTACACCTTCATCAGGAGGGTTGTATTTCTATTTTTGGGAGAAGACAGAGCCAAAATAGGAGTTCCCCTTTCTCTGTCATCTGTTAACATTGTTCCATCCATGGTGTGTAGTTGAGCTCCCTTCTTTTTCATCTGTCTTTTGCTTTCAACATATTTGAAGAAAGCTCTTTTGTTGTTCTTAGCTCCCCTCACTAGCCTCAGTTCATTTATCACTTTAGCCTTCCTGATATCATCCCTGCAGTTCCTTGCTACTTGCTTGCTTGCATTCATCCTTTGTACCTTCCTTTTGTTTTCAGATCATCTGTAAGCCTTTTGTGAAGCCACATGGGCTTCCTCTGTTGCCTACTACTCTTTTTCCATGTTGAAACTGTCTGTAGTTGTGCCTTAAGCATTTCTCTTGTGAAGATATCCCATCCTTCTTGGACTCCTTTTCCATTTAGAGTGGCTTGCCATGGGGCTTTGCTTATAATCACCCTGAATTTGCTAAAGTTGGCTTTTTTGAAATACAGTGTACATGTGTGACTACATTTGGCTTTAGCTTCCTTTATTATTGAGAATCCCCTTAAGGCATTGTCTCTTTCCTCCAGAGTTCCCATAGCTGTTACTTTGTCCACTATGTCTTCCCTGTTGGTTAGGATCAGGTCGAGTAAAGCCGTACCTCTCATTCCTACTTTGCATTGGAGGGAATTATCAGCAACACATTAGGAATCTATTAGAGCAGCCATGTTTGACAGAGCTTGACTGCCAAAAGATATCAGGGAAATTGAAGTCCCCCATAATGACAACATCATGCCTCATTGAAGTACTGGAAGTTTATTGAAACTTTCATCTTTGCCCTATCCTTGACTGGATGGATGACAGTAGATTCCAACTCCTTTAATTCCCTTTTCCATTTATGCAGTTATACTTGATGAGATTGCCAGTCTCCTCTTTCTGTATATCTTCACAGAGATATGAATCTTTAACATAAAGTGCAACTCTACCTTCTTTTCTGTTCCTCCTGTTCTTTTTGAACAGGTTGTACCTGGCAGGTTGAATTACATTTGTGGGAGTCATTGCATCAACTTTCAGATATGCTTATCTAGTCATGTTTGCCCTCGTGTACTAAGAGTTCATATTGTTTCCCATACTTTGGATATAGATGTATATATATCTAAGGCCATGTGACTTATTCCCTAGCATCGTTCCTACAGCTTTTGGGAGACTAGTGTTAGGCCCAGCTAGAATTTCTTTCATGGTTACAGTGCATAATCCTTCTGTCAGTTGATACTGTGCCCAGATGTAAATTGCCCTCCCCTGCAGAATTCAGTTTAAAGTCGTCCTGATAAGCTTCTTCACACTGTGGGCAAGTATATTCTTCCCTTTCTTTGGAAGGTGCAACCCATCACTTGCCAGCACTTCATCTTCCAGGAAGTTTAGCCCATGGTTCCAGAATTCAAATCTCTCACAGCCTTGCCACCATCATAGCCAGGAATTCACGTGGTGTATCCCACCCGTCCGTCCTTTTCCTCTTCTGTTCGCCAAATGGAAAGATTGAGGAGAAAATTATATGGACTCCAATGTTCTTAATTTTCTTCCCTAAAGTTTTAAAGTCTGACATAATTTCTTCAAAGCTCCTATTGGTAGTGGCATTAGTTTCCATACGAATGAGAAGGGATATGTGTCAGTGGGTTGTGTTATCAGTAAAATATATGAGCATTGGTAGTCTGTTACTTATATCATTGATCTTTGCTCTAGCACACCTTATGATTCCAAGGGTCTTCTTGCATACATGTGTTTCCATCTTGTGCAACAGGGAATCTCCCGCAAGGATCACACTTCCCTTTTTCTTGTTGCAAACTTTGTATCTTTTTCTTACTTGACTGACCTTTTGTGCAAAAAACGGTGGTAAGAGGAATTAGATGTAAGAGAAACCTCCATAGGAAATAGGCACTGGGGCACGTTGACAAAAAGGTATACCAGGAGAAGGAGCCTTGTTGCAGAAGGATTCTTTGCAAGGCTAAGACTGATTATGAGCTGAGACTTGCAAAGAATGTCAAGAGCAACAAAAAGGGCTTCTATCAACATGGAAATAGCAAGAGGGAGGGAAGACAGGCAATGGGACCACTTAATAAGGAGGAAGGGGATTTGGTAACTGATGTGATAAAACAGGCATAGATGCTAAAAGACTATTTTGCCTCTGTGTTCTCTCCAAAGCAGGATGGGGGGTGATCTGCATGGGGGACTAGATGAGGCCAGGGATTTAGGGGCACAGATTAGAGTCACACACCTAGAAATCAAGGAGCTCCTCAGGGCACTGGATGTTACAGAGGGGCCGGGCCCTGACGGGTTACATCCCAGAGTACTTTGGGAGTTGGGAGGGTTCTCTCGCACCCGCTGACCTCCATTTTTGAGGGCTCATGGAGAACGGGTGAGGGTCCAGAGGATTGGAAAGGCTCATGATAGCAAGAGATTTAGCAACCCTTGATAGAGAAGGGAGGTTGGCAGCCACGCAACATAGCTTCCACAAAAACAGGTCCTGCCAGAGAAACTTTGTGGAATTCTATGACAAGGTTTTGAGGTGGCTAGATGGAGGGGAAGCAGTGGATGTGGTTTACCTGGATTTCAGCAGGCCTTTGACAAAATGCCACATGATATCCTGCTTGAGAAATTGAGGAGTTTTGAGAGAGACCAAAGCACTGTCTAATGGATTAGGGCATGGTTGACTGACCGAAAGCAGAGGGTAACTATTAGTGGGGAATCATCAGGATGGTGGCCGGAGATTAACGAGGTCCCCCAGGGCTCTGTCCTCAGTCCATTCCTGTTCAACCTTTCCATCAATGAACTGGAAGAAGGGCTAATGAGTCTGCTGATCAAATTTGCAGACAATACTAAAGTGGGAGCAGTGGCCACAACTGAGGAGCAGGCACTCAGGATCCAAAGGATCTGGACAGACTATGGAAGTGGTTGTGGGATAACAGGATGGTTGGTGTTCAATGCAGGTAAGTGCAAGGTCTTGCACTTGGGGCATGGGAATAGGTGTCATAAGTACAGGGTAGGGGACAAGTGGCTGGAAAGCAGCACTTGTGAAAGGGATCTTGGGGTGCTGGTTGACTGCAGGCTAAACATGAGTCAGCAGTGTGACATAGCGGTCAAGAAGGCGAACACCACCCTTCCTTGGCTGCATAGCCAGAAATGTGGCTTCTAGAATGAGAGAAGTATTACTGCCACTCTTTACAACTCTGGTACACCTGCAACTGGAATACTGTGTTCAGTTCTGGGCTCTGTATTACAGGAAAAATATAGCCAGGTTAGAGCCAGTGCAGCGTAGGGCCACAAGGATGGTGGCTGGATTACAGGGAAAGCCGTATGAGGTGAGACTGAAGGAACTGGGTCTCTTCAGCCTGGGGAAGAGGAGACTCCAAGGGGATCTGTTGGTGATGTATAGGTACATGAGAGGGTGTCACATGGAGTGGGTAGAGTTCTGTTTTCCCCTGTGGAGGAGGGCAGGATGCTCCAATGGAGCAAGGCTCGGGGAGCCAAGGTTCAATTTGGATGCCAGGAAGTGCTGCCTGACAGTTAGGACCCCGAGGGTATGAAATGGGCATCCACGGGAGGTAGTTGAATTCCCATTAGTGAGGGGGTTCAAGGATAGGCTGGGTGTGCACATTGCAGGCAAGGCATGAGCAGAGCTGGCTGGAGGCGGGGGTCAGACTGGATGGTCTGGGAGACCCCTTCTGACTCGCCCTGTTTCTATGTTTCTAAATCTCCAAGAAAGGGGAAAAAAGGTAAAGCTAATTTACCAAGTCTTACACTAAAGAGGCACATTTCAATGTGTTCTTGTACCACTTTCTTTTGACCTTTCCAGCAGAGTATAGTGTTCAGTTTGTTTTCTAGTTGCTGTTTTCTAGTTGAACTTTTTACGAATTGCTACCAAGTTTCAAATTCCAGGAAGGAAAATCATATTGACCAGGACGTGACATGATACTTTTCATGTTTCATCTCCTATTCTACTTTTGAAAGTTCAGCACCTTCCTTAAATGAATGGTTAAGGACAGGGCCATGCTGGCATATATAAAGCAGCTCAGCATGGGAAAGTCATGTAGTTTCCTAGGGAGGCAGATACTGGAAGAAGTTTTAATTGCTCCTGATCTTGAAATTTTAAAAAGCAAGATTTTTCACTTGGAGAAGAAAAGGCATTAACAACTTATGTAAGACATACAAAGCCGTATAAGTGGTATACAATCAGGAGACCAGCCTGATCCGGACAAAGCTATTCATACTGTGGATGGCTGCATTAGTAAACAATAAAATACAGACAATTCTACCAGCAAGCTACCACTTCAAAAAGCTTCCAATAACTTATCTATCTTTCTAAATACACTAAACTGACCTCTTGCTTCTTGAGCTATTGCAATGATGACAACTGCATGCCCTCAGTAAGTTAAAAGGGCGTCCATGAGTAAAGGATTAAGCAAAGCAAAAATTCCAATTCATAAATAAAAATTCACAATGTACACTACAGTGCTGCTCAGTAATTGCTTGTATTAAATTAGGTAGAGACTAGCAGAATTGTCAATAGAGCCGTAATAATTGCTGCGAGAAACATGGAAGAAAGTTGGGAGAAGCTGAACAGTGGTTTCCTATCTTTACTATCAGTCTTTCAGGACCAGCTCTCTGTCTGAGGAGGTCTTCTGCACAGCACATTCTAGTTGGCCTTCTCCAACATTACTGTGTTTCCTCACAAACCCCCTTTAACACTTAAGCTGGCGTTTTCCCTGGATTTTTCTGGAAGTCTTCCTTCATTCTGAAAGGCTGAAATGCCTCTTAGTTACTCACAGTTAAATCATCAATAAGCTAGCAATTTTTGGCCCAGCTACCTGAAATGAAGCCACCAACAGAGTCCCTGAAATGAAATTTGGTCCTCAGGCTGAAACAGGTGGAGCCCTTTGGTCCCCCCACAACCCCCGCATCAGTTTAATTGGTAGCAAGCAATGTTTGGACTTGCTTTAAGTGTTAAAGAAAAATAAATAAAACTTGCGGTCACCCTATTTTTAAAGTAAGGTATGCCCCTCACAGGATATCTGATATATATATATATATATACCAATGCAACTGCTTCACAAACCAGAAAAGGTTGGGGAGGGAGAATCTCAACACAGCAGGAGTATAGAGGATTTCTATCACAAGGCCCCTGGGATACATGCTGGAAGTGCGCAAAACAAAGGTGGGTAATAGGGCAAGCTGTTGAATGCCGGATCCTCTGTCCACAGCCGTAGGGCAGTACATGATTAATCAACCCATTGTGGCTTTTTTTCTGCATAGTTTATTGTGAGGTGCAAATCAAGCCACTATCTTGTCTGAACAACCTCTTAGAAATGAGGATAAAACTGGGTTGAAAAACATGCATGCTAACCTTTGATCCTTGGTGAAAGTGACAGAAAACAACGCTATGAAGGAGTACAGGCACATTGCTTACCTGTAACTGTCATTCTTTGAGTGGTCATCTGTGTATTCACACACATGGGCTTTGCCTGAGTGCAAGGCCTTGATCAGAGAGAAACTTCCAGAGCTCAGCATCACAGAGTGGGCCCACCCACTCCTTCTGGAAGTCTGGAAAATGGGAGGGGCTCCCACCCAGTCCCTCAGTTACCTCGGAGATCACATTGTTTCAGGCATGAGAGCGTGATGCATGGCAGAAGTACAGGTATAGACATAGCAGCTGCCCCCAGTGCCTGGTGAGCAGTGAGGGGTCAGCTGGGCTGACGACAGACAGCGGGGTGGAGGGCGGGTTGTGTGAATGTACAGATGACTACTCGAAGAATGGCAGTTACAGGCAAGCAACCTGCCTTTCTTCTTCGTGGTCTCTGCATCTCACTCACATATGAGTGGCTAGCAAGCTTTCCCTTCTTGGCAGAGGGTTTGTCGTCAGTAGGGGACTGCAGAGGGGACTGCCCTGCCGAATGTGTGGCCTTGTCTGGCTAGAGCATCCAACCAGGAGCGCCAACACAAATGCTGATGGGGCAGGACAGGAGCTCTGCATGTCTCCTGCAGCGGGATACCAGCCGGAAGGGTGGTAAGCGAGCCTGTACGCGTGAGGAGTGCACGCAGGGGCATGCTGGGAGGTCAAACCTTGCCATCTCGTAGCCAGGAGACAGTGCAGGACACCCATTTAGAAAGCCTCAGGGCAGAGATGACCTCTCCTCTGCTTGGTCCTATAGCAGATGAGCAGGTGGTTGGAGTGTCAAAGCAGCTGAGCCCAGTCCTTGTAGGCAGTGAAGGCTCTGCAGACATCATGGAGTTACCTCTACTGGGGGTGGTTGGGGTGGGTAAGGGGGCAGAGAGGACAAGGTTCTGGTAGACATGGAAAAGGGCAGGTGACCCTTGACATGAAACGCAGGTCTGTGCAGAGGGCAGCCTTATCCCTGTGGAAGGTGAGGGATGGGGCGTCAAACTGTAGCACGGCTAGCTCGCTGGCACAGCAAGTAGATGTGATGACCATGGGGAAAGCAATCTTTCAGGGCAAGGGGCAGGGTCAGGCCAGAGGGGAGAGGGTCCAACAGCCTATGGGAACCAGCAGGCAAGGGGGTGTGCGAGGATGGAGGACCCTGGATAAGTGGATGGATAAGTGAGATGGCCATGAGATGGACCCTCGGGGAAGAGGAGAGAGGCATGAACTAAATTGGGTCTGGAGGTGAGAGAAGATGTGCTCAATGGGGACATGAGAGGGGTCAAGGCCCTTTGATCAAGTGAACTCAGTGAAGCCCCCCCCCCCACACCACTTTGTGAGATAGGATTTGTGGGTGGAGGTCTTCAAAGTGGTGTGGAGATAGAGGTTACTGCTGGTGGGAGGGATGTGGACAGCTGTGTCACCGGGTGCTCCTTCCAATGGCCAGGTGGGCAGCCCTGGTGTCTGAGCACAACAGTCAGCCCCCACCCCACAGGGGGTTGTGCTGAAGTGATGGGTGGAAGAAAAGAGAGTGTCTGGAGATGTGAGGCATGGGGGACAGCAAGGGCTGACTTGACCGCCCTGGGATGATCAGCATGCCGTCTGTCCTGTCCCTCTGGGTCTTGGATAGGACTCTCATGATCAGGGGAAATGGAGAGAAGGGGCAGAACAAGGTCCCTTCCCACCTTAGGCAGAAGGCATCCCCCAGGGATGCAGTCCCCCATCCTGTCCTGGACCAGAACTTCTTGGGAGGGGTTAGAAGACCCACCCCGGGAAAACCACATCTCTCGTGTAGGTCATGGAAGATGTTGGCTTCTGACTCCCACTAGTATGGAGTGGAGGTAATGCAACTCAGGATGACCACTGGTGTGTTGCGGGAACCCATGAGATGAATGGAAGTTATGGTGATGCCCCTTTTAATGCACCAGTCCCAGACTGTGGATGTGAGGGTTGATTGGCAGGTGGATTGCGTCCCGCCCTGCTTGTTCAGATAATACCTGACAGTGGTGCCTTCTGTGGCTCTCTGAAGGTGGATTCCCTTTAGGGAAGCCTGGAGGGAGGTGAGAGCCTTGCACACTGCCAGCATCCCAAGGACAATGAAGTGGAGATGTGGCTCTTGTGGGCCCAGGGGCCCTGCACACAGGTATCTGCACAGTACGCACTGCAACTCATGTTCAAGTCTTCAGTTGTGACTGTGATGGACTGATCCGGAGGGGAGAAAAGGGACCCTGATGGTGAGGCTACCAATGTCACTCCACCACTGGAGGGGCTGTCTCGCAGTGGGAGGCAAGGACAGTGTGGTAGTGTGCGGCCCCATGGTGAGGGCTTCTACAAACCAAAGCTGAAGAGATCTAATCTGGAGCCATGCAAGTTGCAGTGCTGACGTGGTGGCCATGAAGCCTAGAAGCCTCCGGATGGTTTGAGTGGTGCAGTGCACCACAGTCCTGACCAGAGTGGCCAGGGTGGTGAGAGCATCTGCCCGTGGTTGTGGAATGAACAGCTTGGCAAGGGTGGAGTCCAGGCGAGCCCCTATGGAAAGGATGCACTAGGTGCAGGAAAGAACAAATTCACCCATGTAGAAGTCCTAGGACCTGTAGGAAGATGCATGTGGTATGAAGTCCTCACAGGTGGCCCTCCCCTGAGGGGACTGGCAGGAGCCAGCCATTCAGGTAGGGGGAAACCTGGGCATCCAAGAGCCTGAGATGGGCACAAACCAATGCCCTGCACTTGGTGAAGACCTGGGGTGGTGGCCAGACTAAAGCAGGGGATCAAGAACTAGAAGACATCCTAGCCAATGCAGAAAACAGAGGAAATGCCTACAGGCCTGATGAATGGTATATGAAAATGAGCATTTGTGAGATCAATAGGGGTGAGCCAGCCCCACGAATAAGGAGGGGTATGATGCCCTGTAGTGTAACCCTCCTGAAACTCTTGGAGGTGAAGAATCTGTTTACTCCTGGAGGTCCGGCAGTGGTCTGAGATCCCCAGCAAACTGGAGTACAGCAGTAGAAGCCCCTGTGTAGGTCCATGGAGACTTGTTCTGTTGCTTCCTTGGACAGTAAGGCCCTTACTGTCAATCAATGCTGGAGAGGATGGTGCGGTTTTAATGCAGCCCAGCAGTGGTAGGGTATAAAAATTCCATTATGTGCCCTTACCAAATATGGAGAGTAACCAGGAATTGGAGGTGATGTTCTCCCATGTGGTGAGGAATGGAGCCTGGTGGTGCATGCAGCTGTGTACTAGGGACCCTGTGGGGTGCGGCTGCCTGGACCACAGACAGTGCCTGTGCCTGTTGTCCTGGCACTTGGGTGGGAGCCTCTGGCATGCCTGAGCATCACACCTCTGCAGAGGGTCTAAGACTAGAGCTAAAAGCCACGCACGTTGTGGCTGCTGGTGTGTAAAACCCATGCACCTGGAGTGGAGTGCGCTTGTGGAGAGAGTCCATACTCTCCATGGTGTGTGCGTTAAAGATGATCTTCCCTGTAAGGTGCAGGTCCTCGATGCAGGCCGGTGCCTTGTGGGGAAGGCCCGCAGATTGCAACCAAGAGCGCAGGCATATGGCTACTGCTGCCAGCAGTGCCTTGCCTTCATGGCCCACATGGTGTCTGGCAACCTCTATTTGAAACCTGGACAATTTATCCATCTCAGTGTGGAGCAGGTAGGCTGCATCGTGGAGGTCATCATGTAGCTGCTCCTCCATAGATCTCATCTTTACCCAGGAGAAAACTGGCACTGGCCCTGGTGGCCTTGTAGTTGAATGGCAGGGAGGAGGCGGAAAACTCCTTCTTAGCTGGGCCATAAGGCAGTGCACTAGCCCTCTCGGCAGTCCCTTACATGGGTACCACTATCACAGAGTTGGACCTTGCGGGGAGGAGTTGATGGAAAAAGCAGAAGAATCTGTCTGCCACCTCATGGGTGGAGCCCACTCTGCATGATGTGGACAATGCTCCAGTGGGGGGGGGGGGGGACTTCTAGCACAGCTGGGTCATGGGCAGCAGGGCCAACAGGCAAAGGGTGGATACCAGCCTCAGGTGCCCTGGAGACGGGGTGCAGATGACAGGGTCAATCTCAGGCTCTGCCTGGTGCAAGGCTTGAAAGCTGGGGTCATCCTCCAAGCAGGGGACCAGTTGGGCAAAGCAGTGCTGAAGAATGGCAGCGCTGAGGCTGAAGAGGACTGCAGGAGTGGGGACGACAACTGGCCTGGTTGTGGGCATAACCATGTCCATCGGTGAGATGCGGTTGCAGCAGTGGAGCTGGAGATAGCCAGCAGGGCCAGAGTTGTGGCCCAGGCCCTCCTCATGTGGGTGAGCGCGTGTGCAGCACATAAAAGCAGCCATCGAAGGGTGGGCCTGCAGACGCCACTCCAACGGGAGGTGCTGGTCCTCCTCAGCACCATGCGTGTTAGTACAGTCTTGGCACTGAGGGAGCGTGCGCATGCGTGACACTGATCATGCCAGTCCAGGTGAGAGGAGGTAGGTCGGACTGTATCGGGGTGATGGTTGAGGCAGTGGCGCATCACTGGTTGCCTGACCCAGCCAAGATCCAAGGAGGTGTCGGAGGAGTTGAGGGGCTCTCCCTCTGACCAGCAGCCTAGATGGTGGCAGCATGTGCCCAGCGTAGGCTAATGCTGAGAAGCCACCCCCATTGGGAGAGGAGGAGCAACCCCTGAAGTCCTCCAGCAGTCAGGCTGTGCACCGCGTAAAGGTGGCCTGTTGAAATGGGTGGCCCAGGCGGCGGACCGCACACTGGCGGGGGGGGGGGGGTGCAGAGGTGGCAAAGGCACTCTGGCCAGTGATCCAGGCAGCCACCAAGTGGCGGTGCATCTGGAGGCGTGGTGGTCTTGGCGGCACAGCCTGAGTTTAGGGGCAGCCTGGATCTGCCATGGCTGGTGAGGTAGCAGTGGTGGTCATTTCCTTCGTGAGCCTGGTAGGGCGTGCGGCACCCTTGGTGGGAGAGTTTCTTAGCCATGGTCAGGAGACATGAGGTAAGGGTGCAGCAGAAATTGTCTGCAGCCAGGAGGCGGTTGGAGTATGAGGTGCTGGCCATGCAGTCAAAAGAGAAAGCGGCTAGAAAGCTGTGCGAAGGGAGAAATAAGGAATTATTCCTTCTCCCCTTTACAGGAGATTTATTTATTTTAGTACATAGAGAGGGTAGAGAAGAACAAAAGGGAAAATGTGAGCTAGAGCAATGGAGGTTCTGATGGTGATATGACCTTGTGTGAGGTCGAAAAGAAACCAAGCCCCCTCCCATTATCCGGACTTCTGGAAGAGGCAGACCAGGGCTCCTGCCCACTCCATGATGTTGAGCGCTGGCAGTTTCTCTCCAATTGAGGCCTTGTGCTCCATGGCAAAGCCCATATGTGTGATTGTACAAAGACCACAAGGAAGAACAAATATATCCTAGTCCTGTTTGCTTTTCCCATGGCAACAATGAGTTTTTCTGGGTTAAAATAAATAATTCTTGCCCCCTGATCTGTGTGGAAGACATGTACTGAACACCTGGTTCAATAACACTGTAAAGGGAATGCAATGGGAAGATTTGCATATTTAGGGTGGCATATTTTTCCATGTAACTTATGTATCTGAAGATGAGCAGGATGCCACAGCCATCTAAGCAGCACAATTCTTCTGCCTTCCAATTATATTAGAAATGAAAAGTGGACAGTACTTATATACATACAACCTGGAAATCTACTTCATGAAAAGTACTTTCACAAAACCTCCAAACTGCACAATAATACTGCAGTATGCAGGAGGAAGGATAGGACTGTCCACAATTTTTGCCCATTTACCATGACAAATGGGCAAAAGCGTACTAGAATAGTAACTAAACATAAATCAAAGCTCCAGTGTAAATTCTATGGATACTGACAGAAACCGAGGATACTTAACTCAGTATCTTTAGAGTAATCCTATTAGGAGCCTCCATTCAAAGACTAGAAGACATCTGGATTATATAATCTACTTAACCCATGGAAACCCAAATGCTCTGTTTTAAAGACTGCAGTTGCATTCTGGATCAAGCCTATGCTGCGCATTGCAATTTCCCTCTGAAGAAATTTCAGTGAATACACTTATGATTATGATACTGAGCATTGTGTTTCATCCAATCTGTTTACAGATTCTGTAAACAAAGGATGTCCTACTGACTTAAATTCATCAAAATAGCAAGAAATGAGACCAAAGTGATCCAACATGATAGCAACAAGTAGCAAGTAAGGAATACGTAAGTCATATAGAACCAAATATAGATGGGTATAGAAAATCATTTGCCTGTAACTTTATGGTGGTCATTCTACCAGCCTGTAAAGCAAGTTCACTAAGAGCCAAAGTTTTAACAATTATTGAAATCAAGTGTGATTACTGATGCTGGTAAAATAGGCAGCATACAAATTGGGTCATAAAACAAGAATATATACAGAATGGAATACTGTTAATTTAAAAAAAGAAGTTCCTTCAGGTTGGTGTCAGAGAGGTGCCCTAAAATGAGTTAAATTTACCTATTGCCAGGAAAGCCAGAGCTTGCATGACCAAGATTTTGCATTTATATTAGTGATTTTGTGCTCCTTCCCCAGTTCTGTCCCATAGCTAAACTTGAGACAGAGGAAGCATTAGGAACCTGTCCCAGAAGTTTGACAGGTTAGGACAGCAATAAAAGACAGTACCAACACCCAAAGAATATGAAAGAGCTTAGCCTTAAGTTCTGTGAAGACTCAGTGAGCTATATTACAGTGTGGTTTGGATGTCTCTGTCCAAAATGAAAGGAACCTTCACATGAATTGACCAATGTTCTATTTTCAGTTTGATGTGAGAAAATATCCAATAATGGGATGTGTAACAGCTAATCTGACTAGGAGAGCAGGAAATATTGAGTCTTAGGAAATACCTATTAAAATACCCTTTTTCTAAAAGAAGAAATACTTATCTGTACTGTCTCTTTGATGACATACACATTTATTTTGCAGTGCCTACTGAGCTTGTCTGGGTGGGACCATGTGGCTGCTCCACAAATCTGAAACAGAGAAGCATTATAGGGAAAGGCTGCCCAGGTGAGTGGAATGTACAGTGACCTGTGATAGCGTCAGCAGCAATTGAACCTTGTTGGACTTACAGATACAAGTCTTGAATCTCATGGCAAGAACAGAACATGCTTTCCCTCCACAGAAATAGCGTGGAAAGAAACAAAGAACTGGAGCAATTCACAGCTGCCATACATACAATATAAATTTTAAGAGCTCTGCAGACATCTATCTCATTGTCATGCATGTTTGGAGATAGGAGAGGACTTGGAGCAAAAGGGGATGGGATGTATTCCTGTGTTTCATGGATGAAGACATACATCTTGGGGATAAAGGGGGGTTCTGGCTGAAGAATTACTGTGTCCTTCTGAAAAATGAAACAGTGATTCCTGGACCAGGAGGTTCAACACCTAGCAGAATAGGATGGCTGGGTACTGGTTTGGAATGTGGAGTAGGCTCAGGCTGATTTGTGGTAACTGTAGTAATTGCAGCGAAAAAATCTTTTGAAAGCCCTCTTGTTGGAATGAAAGGAGAACAGAATAGTTTGGAAGATCTTTTCATCTCTTTGTCTTTTCGTGGGACATTGCCTTCTTCTGTCCCAAGTCTCTTGTATATATTTTTAGGGAACTCTTCACTGAATCACTCCTTAAACATCTCCCTCATTTGAAAAGATTGTGATTGGGATTACACTGGATTGGATGGTATTGACCTTGATCATTAGTGAAATGTCCTTACACTTGATGATAATTTTTCTAGTTCCTTCACTGCTGCCCTTCCAAGTCTCAGTCTTCACATTTAGCCACCTAGGAAGGCCTCGGCAATTATAGGCAGTCTATAAATACATGTAAATAAAATAAATAAATTTCTTGGCTGCAGTCTCCCTTTGAAGTGATGACTGAGCTGAGGTATGCCAAATCTTTCACAAGTTCAATTTCTTCATTATTAACAGTAAAGTTCTATCATTCTTCTGTGGTCATGATTTTTGTCTCTTAATATTCAGCTGCAGTCCTGCTTTTGTGGTTTCTCAAGTCATTGCTGCTTTCTGTAAGTAGTATGCTATCATCTGGAAATTGGGGAAGGAGTACAACAAGGCTGTATTATTGTCACACTGCTTATTTAACTTATATGCAGAATACATCATGTGAAATGCCAGGCTGGATGAATCACAAGTCGGAATTAAGATTGCCGGGAGAAATATCAACAACCTCAGACGCAGACAATACCACTCTAATGAGAGAAAATGAATAGGAACTAAAGAGCCTCTTGATGAGAGTGGCTTTAAACTCAACATTAAAAATACTAAGATTCATGGCATCCGGTCCCATCACTTCCCAGAAAATAAAAGGGGAAGAAATGACAGATTTTATTTTCTTGGGCTTCAAGATCACTGAAGACAGTGACTGCAGCTATGAAATTAAAAGATGCTTGCTCCTAGGGAGGAAAACTATGGCAGACCTGGGCAGCATACTAAAAAGCAGAGACACGACCTTGCCGACAAAGGTCCGGATAGTCAAAGCTATGCTTTTCCCAGTAGTAATGTATGGCTATGAGAGTTGGACCATAAGGAAGGCTGAGAGCCAAAAAATTGATGCCTTCAAATTGTAGCACTGAGAAGACTCTTGAACATCTCTTGGGCTGGAAGGAGATCAAATCAATCAATCCTAAAGGAGATCAACCCTGACTGCTTATTGGAAGGACAGAGGCTGAAGCTAAAGCTCAAATACTCTGGCCACCTAATGAGAAGAGAGGACACATTGGAGAAGACTCTGATGCTGGGAAAGATTTAAGGCAAAAGGAGAAGGGAATGGCAGAGGATGGGATGGTTGGATACTGTCATCGAAGCAACAAACATGAATTTGAGCAAACTCTGGGAGTCAGTGGAGGACAGTGGACTTGGAGTGCTTTGGTACATGGAGTCACAGAGAGTTGGACATAACTCAACATCTGAACAACAATCATCTGGATATCTTAATTTAGTGATCAGGACCATCTAATATTTTCTCGTGGTGATCCTCACAAAGAGTTTGCTATAGTCTATAAAGTATAGGATGGGGCATGGTGACTCAGCAGGTAAGATGCTGAGCTTGTTGACCAATAGGTCAGCAGTTTGAATCCCTAGTGCTGTGTAACAGACTGAGCGCCCGTTACTCACCCCAGCTTCTGCCAACCTAGCAGTTCAAAAGCATGCAAATGCTAGTAGATAAATAGGTACCACTTTGGTGGGAAGTTAACAGTGTTCCGTGCACAAAAGCATCTAGTCATGCTGGCCACATGAGCACGGAAGCATCTTCAGACAATTCTGGCTCTTCGGCTTAGAAATGGGTTAGGGTTAGGTATCAGGGAAGCTGGGAGGAAGGAGGAGGCTGGGAATCCCAAAGAAAGGAAGCTATGGGAAGGAGTTGAGATGCATGTACAACAATGCTAGGAGCCCGGGTAATAAGCAGGAAGAGCTTGAAGTCCTCCTGGGTATAGGAGGGTATGACATGGTGGGGATCACAGAAACTTGGTGGGATGAAAGGCAAGACTGGAATGTAAACACAGAGGGGTATCACCTGTTTAGAGAGGGCAGGAAGGGTAAGAGTGGAGGGGGCGTAGCTTTATATGTAAGGGAAGGGATAGGATGCAGTGCGATAGAATGAAGCACAGATGGGGATCTGGTAGAGGCAGTCTGGGTGAAACTAAGGGGTTCTGACAGGGAGAGGGACCTGACAGTGGGGGTATGTTATCGCCCTCCAGGTCAACTTGAGACCCTGGAGGCTGTCCTGACAGATCAGATTCTAAGAATGTCTCGGGGGAGGGACACAGTAATTATGGGAGATTTCAGTCTCCTGGATATTAGCTGGGAGCCTCACTCAGTGGTGACAACCAGGTCACATCATTTCCTAGACACTATAGAGGGAGGGTTTTTCATGCAGAGGGTCCGAGAGGTGATGGTGTGGGGGGCGGGAGAATATCTTTGACTTGGTTGTGAGCAACAGGTAGGAGCTAATAGATGGGGTGCAGATTAGGGGAGCTCTTTACTTTGAGATCAGGGGAATGGGGACGTGCAGCTGGTCAAGTACTAGAAGCTGGGACTTCAAGGGGGCCAGCTATGGCCAACTGAAGGCCAGACTGGGGAAAGTCTCCTGGGAGAGGGTACTGGAAGGCAAGGGAGTTCAGGAGGGGTGGATGGCATTCAAAAGGAAGTTTTGGAGATGCAAGGCTTGGCAATACCTCTAGTTAGTAAGGTGGGGAGGTGAAGGAGAGTGCTGCCATGGATGAGAAAGGAGGTAGTAAGAGGGATGAGGAACCTCCGTAGGAAATGGGCACTGGGGCAAATAGATAACAGGATATACCAGGAGGAGGAGCCTTGTTGCAGAAGGATTCTTTGCAAGGCTAAGGCTGATTATGAGCTGAGACTTGCAAAGAATATCAGGAGCAACGAAGCGGGCTTCTATCAACATGTAAATAGCAAGAGGAAGGGGAGACAGGCAATGGGACCACTTAATAAGGAGGAAAGGGATTCAGTGACTGTTGTGAGGGAACAGGCACAGATGCTAAATGACTATTTTGCCTCTGTGTTCTCCTCAAAACATTACGTGGGAGATCCGCATGGGGGATCAGATGAGGCAGGGGACTTAGGGGCACAGATCAGAGTCATGCCCCTAGAAATCAAGGAGCTCCTCAGGGTACAGGACATTACAAAGGCACCGGGCCCGAATGGGTTACACCTGAGAGTACTTTGAGAGTTGGCAGGGGTTCTCTCGTGCCCCCGGCCTCCATTTTTGAGGCCTTGTAGAGAACAGGTGAAGTTCCAGAGGACTGGATGGTGGTGTCAGTGGTCCCAATTTTCAAAAAGGGTAGTAGAGGCAACATGGGGAATTACAGACTGGTTAGCCTTATGTCCATAGCAGGAAAGACAATGGAAAGGTTCATAATTGCAACCCTCGATAGAGGTTGGCGGCCACACAACATGGCTTCCACAAAAACAGGTCCTGCGAGATGAACCTTGTGGAATTCTATGACAAGGTTTTGAGGTGGCTAGATGGAGGGGACACAGTGGATGTGGTTTACCTGGATTTCAGCAAGGCCTTTGACAAAATGCCACATGATATCCTGGTTGAGAAATTGAGGAGTTTTGGGATAGAGCAATGCACTGTCTGATGGATTAGGGCATGGCTTACTGACCAAAAGCAGAGGGTAACCATTAGTGGGGAATCATCAGGATGACGGCCAGTGACAAGCAGGGTCCCCCAGGGCTCTGTCCTGGGACCGATCCTGTTCAATCTTTTCATCAATGACATGGAAGAAGGGGTGACCAGTCTGCTGATCAAATTGGCAGACGATGCTAAAATGAGGGCAGTGGCCACAACTGAGGAGCAGGTACTCTGGATCCAGAAGGCTCTGGACAGACTATGGAAGTGGGCAGGAGACAACAGGATGGCATTCAGTGTGGATAAGTGCAAGGCCTTGAACTTGTTGCATAGGAATGGGTGTCATAAGGACAGGTTAGGGGACAAGTAGCTGGAGAGCAGCACTTGTGAAAGGGACCTCGGGGTGCTGGTTGACTGCAGGCTGAACTTGAGTCAGCAGTGTGACGCTGTGAGCAAGAGGGCGAATGACACCCTTGGTTGCATAGCCAGAAACATGGTTTCTAGATCAACAGAGGTATTACTACCACTGTATACAACTTTAGTGTGCCCACAACTGGAATATTGTGTTCAGTTCTGGGCTCCACAGTACAAGAAAGATATAGCCAGGTTAGAGTCAGTGCAGTGAAGGGCCATAAAGAAAGTGGCTGGATTGCAGGGAAAGCTGTATGAGGCGAGACTGTGGGAACTGGGTCTCTTCAGCCTGGAGAAGAGGACACTCTGAGGGGATCTGTTGCTGAAATACAGGTATGTGAGGGGATGTCATATGGAGGTGGGTACAGACCTCCCCTGCAGAGGAATGCAGGACACGCTCCAACGGAGCCAAGCTCAAGGAACCAAGGTTCAATTTGGATGCCAGGAAGTATTTCCTGACAGTTAGGTCCCCAAGGGTATGGAATGGGCTTTCATGGGAGGTGGTTGAAGCACCGTCAGTGAGGGTGTTCAAGAACAGGCTAGACATGCACATGGTAGGCATGTCATGAGTGGAGCTGGCAGGAGCTGGGGGTCAGACTAGATGGCCCGGGAGGCGCCTTCTGACTTGCTCTGTTTCTGTGTTTCTATGTTTTTGTTTCTTTGCAATCACTGTTGTGATAGTTATTATTGTCTCAGCATGCTGGTTGCTGAAAAGTTGCATTCAAGATTCTGACCCTATTTTTGTCACCTCTTTCTTTTGCTTCTTTCCTGTCCTTAGCAACTGTGACTGTTTCTTCTGTTATCCATCTAGGCTCTTTCTTTTGTGTTGCTAAAGGAATTGTCTTCTGGCATTCTTCTATAATAATGTCACTGGTTTCAGTCAACAGTTGTTCTGGTTTGTGGTCAATTAAGTTGAGCAATGCAAATCTATTCTTTAGGTGGACTTTAAATTCTTCAAGTAATATTTTGGCACTGTTTCTGCTGGTGATCTTTTTTTAGCCTGACTCTGAAGTTTGAAATTAAATGCTGATAGTCACTACTGCAGTCTGCTACTGGTCTTGTTCCAGCAGCAAGAATACAGTTTCTCCACCTTTTAATTCCAATTACATAATCTTTGGTGGCAGAGGTCAAGGGGTAGGTCCCTAATATTTTTTCTTTTCCTTTTTTCCTCTGCATTTCCCCCCGCGCCCCTTCGTTTTCTGCCATGTAACACCTTCCTATTTACAGATAGGATTGTGTTGTTAACCTTCAGGGAAAAATAGAAGAAAGCATGGGTTGTTAGAACAAGAAGCTAGAATCAAAAACATAGCAGAAATAATGTATTGAGAAGACTCCCCAGAACTGTTGCCATGCAACATCTGCACAACCAAGGTCTACTAGTCTCGTACATGGCCTCATACGTGGCCTACACATGCAAGCTGGTAGCCTTGTTGAAAGAAAAGGTGAAAACACTAGAGCAGTGAGTGTCCACTCACAACGTGAAGAAGAGTTTTTAGACAGAGCAGTGGGACTGCATCAACTAGGAGTAGTACAGGAGCTAGAAGTATAATAGCAAGGTGAACAGAAGAGGAGAATCCTAAAGGAAAGGGAAATAACTAGGAAACTCCTTGGAAAAGGGTGACAAGTGCAGAACAACTAGAAGATACTCTGCACCAGTGGACACAGTGGAACTTTGAAACCTCTTTCAGTTACTTGAGGATGAGGCTGGAGGGCAGCCTGCAGTGGAAGTACTAAAAGTCATCCCATGCAACACTGAATGAACGGCTGAAGGTTAAACTAAGTAGTGGCAATGATACCAAGGCTTGCAAGAAGAAGTAGAGAAGAATGTTAGTTGTGGGAGACTTTATATAGTGTGGGATGGAAACGCATGTGTGTCATGAAGACCCATGGACTTGTCAGGTGTGCTGGCTCCCTGGACGGCAGATTAGGGTTAGGGTTTAGTGATATAACTGAAAGCTTGCCAAGTCTCATTCAGTCTACTTATACATATCCCTTTCTTCCTTTACATGGGAAAATGAATGACGCTGCTGAGTGCAGCTTGGAAGAAATCACTTCAGACTCTGAAGCTTTAGGGAGGAAAGCCAAGTGCGTTGAGGTCCCTTCCAGTTCTTGAAATAGGAATAGATAGGGAACGAAAAATACTCCAGGGAAATGCCTGGCTCAAAGGTGGTGCTGATGTGAGAGATCTGGATTCTGGGACCACTTCCTGGAAGATGGACTGCTGGCAAGGGATGGGTTGCATGTTAGAAGGACTAGAAAGAATGTGTTTGGCCACAGCATGAAGAAGTTTATCAGGAGGGTTTTAAACTGAATCTTACAGGGGAGTGAGAAGTACACCTGGGCATAACAATAGACAAAAGCTTACACACCACAAGAGAGTAACTTTTACAATACCCAGTAATAGTCTTCCAAAAAATGTTGAAAGAAAGCCATGGTATAAAGAACATGGTCTTCAATGTCTATATACTAATGCTCAGAGAAAGGGAAGCAAACAGCATGAAATCAAATTCTAAATACAGGAAAGTGAATACGACCTGATAGGTAGAACTGAAATTTGGTGGGACAACTACCATGACTGGAATTAAACAACTGAAGGACATAACCTGTTCAAGAAGAACAGAAGGAACAGAAAGGGAGGTGGAGTCACTCTATATGTTAAAGTTACCTATCTCTGCACAGAAATATAGGAGGATGAGCTTAGGAGCCCCATTGAGAGCATCTGCATTAATATAAATGGAATGCGCTCCCTAGAGAGGTCCGCCCGGTGCCATCATTATATGCTTTTTGGTGCCAGGTCAAGACCTTTTTATTCACACAATATTTTTATGATTAACAGATTTTAATTATTTTTATTTCAGTCATGGGTTAGTTTTATTATTGTTTGGGTTATTTATGATATTTATATTTATCATACACAAATACACAATATGTATTTATTGATTCTGTTGTGAGCTGTCCAGAGATGCAGAATGATTGGACAGGCTAGAAATATCCCAAATGAACAATGAATGAATGAATGGAGCAAGGAATAAAAGGAACACAGTGGCTAGAATCTAGTCCCAGCAGAAGATGAGGATGAAACTTTTGAGAAACAAATTGCCAGTATTTCAAAGAGGCATTATGCAATTGTTGTGGAGGGCTTCAATTTCCCCACTATTTGTTAGAAGAGAAATTCTGCCAAATGCAGTCCCTCCAAGGGACTCCTAGCATGTGTTGCCGAGAACTTCCTCCAACAAAAAGATAGGAACAGCTATCCTTGACTTGATACTGACCAACAGAAAAGTCCTAGCAAACAGCTATGGGAACTCTGGGGGAAAGTGACCATGCGCCATACTTGAATTCTCAATTAAAAAAACAACAACAACGCTAAAACTACATGTGGCCAAACTGGATTTCAAAAAAAGCAAACTTTAACATATTCAGGGTGATGACAAACTAAGTCCCATGGCAAGCCACTTTAAAGGGAAAAGGAGTCCATGATGCATGAGGATTTAAAAAAAAAATCTAAAGGCACTATTAAGAGTAATTCCAACAAAGAAAAAGAGTAGTATACCACGGAGGAAGCCCATGTGGCTTCACAAATAGGTTAGAGATGATCTGAAAACAAAAAGGGCATGTATAGGAATTGGAAGGCAGGCAGGGCTACAAAGAATACAGGAAGGTAGCACAGAGTTGCAGGGATGGCATCTGGAAGGCTAAAGCTAGGAATGAACTGAGGCTAGTGAGGGATGCTAAAAGCAACAAAAAAGCCTTCTTCAGGTATGTTCAAACTAAAAAGAAAACAGGGAAAGGAACAAGGGTTCAACTACTCAGTGTGGACAGCAAAACGATAACAGATAACAAAGAAAAGGCAGAAGTGCTCAATTTCTTCTTTGGCTCAGTCTTCTGTGTGATCAGGTGGATTCACATTTGGCTAAGAATTAGATTCAAAATGGCTCCTTTTCAAGCTGGGGAGAGGTAACAAGTGAGGTACTGCAGGGTTCAGTTCTGGGTCCAGTGTTTTTCAACAATTTATGAATTATTTGGATCAGGAAGAGTATAGAACAAATATCAAATTAGCAGATGATACAAAACTCAGTGGGATAGCTAATAGCCTGGAGGACAGAAAGAAGATTCAAGGTGATCTTTATAGGTTAAGAGCACTGAGCTGAGGTCAAGAGAATGAAATTCAATAGGGACAAACGCTAAGCTCTGCACCTAGGAAAAAGAAACCAAATACTTTGGTACAAGATGGAATATGCTAGGCTCAACAATACTGCAAGTGCGAAGGATCCTGGAATTGCTGTAGAGCACAAACTGAATGTGAGTCAACAATATGATGTGGCTATAAATGCTCTTTTAGGCTGCATTAATAAAAGCATCACTTCCAAACCATGTGAAGTGCTAGATTTCCTTTACTTAGCAGTGGTTAGGCCTCACCTGGAGTACTGTGCCCAGTTCTGGGCATCACAGCTTAAGAAAGATGCAGACAAGCTAGAAAGGGTCCAGATGAGGGCAACAAGGATGATCCAGGGACTAAAAACAAACCGGAAAGAATTGGCCTTGGGAAGACTGAGGGATGATATGATAACACTTCACAAGTACCTGAAAAGCTTCACAAAGAGGAAGGACAACATCTCTTCCCCATCATCCCAGAGTACAGGTCATAGAACAATGGGCTCAAGTGACAGAATTCCAGCTAGGTATCAGGAAAAACTTCCTGACAGAACAGGACAACAATGGAAGCCATTTTATTGAGAAGCTGTGGGCTCTCCGACACTAAAGGCATTCAAGATGCAACTGGACAGCTGAGACGGATGGTTTACTTTGGAGTCCTGCACTGAGAAGAGGGCTGGACCCAGTGGCCTCTGGCCTCTTCCAAATCTACTATTCTATGATCTATTCAATTTCTGTATTGGCCATCTGGTGAAGTCCATGTATACAATTGTTTAAGGGTTGTTTGAAGTGTGTGCTTACAATGAACTGGTTGTTGGCTTCACAGAATTAGGGTTAAGGCTAGGGTTGATTCTCCTACTTAATTTCTTACCCCTCAGCCAAATTTCCCTACCATGTTTGATTCTGGGTTGTTTCCTACTTCTCCATTCCAGTCACACAGGGTTAGCAGCATATATTGTTTTGGGGTGTTATCAATTTCCTCTTGAACACCTGCATAAAAGTTTTCAATTTCTTCCTCACATCTGTCACTGAAGCATAGACTTGAATGATGCTTCTATTAATAGCATTCCCATTAATTCTGATTGATATTATCTGGCTGGATTTTGCATCACAGCTTTGGACTGCCTGTGCTACATCTTGCCTCAGTATTAGAGACACTCCAATTCTTCTGAGCTTGTCATTTCTGGAGTAAAACACTTTGTGTGTGTTTGTCTGATTGGAAAAATCCCACTCCACTTTAGTTTGCTCGCACCATAGTATCACTAGGTAAGAATAAAGCATCACAAGGCACAAAGTAGGTCAAGGGGTTTAGCTATTCAGAGGCTTTCTCCAATCGGCACTTCCCAGAGATCAAATGACCGTGCCCTTTTGACATAATCTGGCCCATGGTTGGGGGATCATTTGGCCTCCTACTCAACTTTAATTGTCCATCCTTGGTTTAAGGAAGAAAAATCTGAAGCTTAAAATGAAAGGAAAAGGAGACAGCTCTGTTCTAGTAAAATACAGTGATGAACTAGAGGAGCCCAAGATCACTGGTACTAAGGAAACAATCTCAGTCATATGATTCTGTGTTTCTTGGGCAGTGGCAAGACATAACCCATTGCTGGATGCCTTCTCACACCAAACTGAAAATCTTTTTCTTACGCAAAACTGCACAATGGACTGCACTGAACTTAATATATTTCAGTTGTCAGAAAGGAGTCTTTGAATTGGAATGGCAGGATGTGCAAAGACAGAATGTGTGTACACACACACACTCACTTTCTCTCTCTCTGAAGGTACACGTCTAACTTGGACAGAATTAACTCCAGAAAAAGCACAGTGATTTGTGAATTACCTGAAAGCAGCCAAGTATTCTGTGTCTCCCATTGGTGGATCAAGACCACCAGTAAATGCCATATTAACATTGAAACCAACACCCGGTCCAATGCCAACCTAAGAAATATGGAATGAAAGAAAATAATTTAACAGGTTACATTTCTGGCAAATGTTGTCATAAACAACATTATCCATACTTCCTTAGCAGCATCTCCAGTGATTTCACAGGTCCCTTACAATTCAGTATGTAATAGCATTGCTGCCTTTCGCATCAAAACAGTGTAAACGAGATGTAAAGCTTTAATTTTTTAGAGCATTAACAGTAACATCCTATAAATATCTACTTGGAAGTAAGGCACACTGCACTCAATAGAACTTACTCCTGGACAGTGTTATAGGATTATAGCCCAAGAGAAGCAATTCCTTTCACACTTAAAGTTTTAAATCAAGTGTAGGCAACTTACAGCTCTCTAGATGTTTAGACATAAGACTGCAATTAGCCCAAGCTAGTATAACCAGTTGTGGGCCATAAGTTGCCTACTCGTGTTTTAAATGGGCCACTAGAAAAGCACCAACACTCCCAAATGTTGAAGGTTTTCCTTGCATTAAGAAGCACAGAACAACATCTAACTGCCTTGGAGTTACAGTCCGGTTTAGGCAAATATTTTGTCAATCACTGTAAACACTACAATGGATGATAGTGTCTTCTAAAACAAAGAAAAACAAAATCCCAAAGCAAAACACTAAGATGAAGTCCTATCATTACCTTCCTTTCTAACACATGTGTACTTATATTTTCAGTATAAATACTGCTGCTCTTCGTCAGAAATCAGTGGCTGAGATTGTATGTGGTAATATCAATTCATAATCAATTCAAAAGAGCACATTAAAAAGCAGCCCACACAAGAACTCCACTGGAGCCCCACATAAACATATAAACAAAGAATATATGTCCTAATAGCTATAATTAGCTCACTGCATATGGCAGATTTGGGCCTTGGAACTGCTTCTTCACCCTCCCTGTGCCTAAGTCCTGGTGCTGGTTTGCATTTCTTTTACAAATGTCCCTAGTTTCCACTACCCTATTGTCACAGTAGGTTAAAAACTCCAAACCAGTCAGACATGTATGTACTTTCCTGGGGAAGAAAAATTATGCCTGCTATCTAGATAGGAAATAAGGATACCTTAAGCCCCACAAAAGCTATGTGGTAACCTTACAACACTTTTAACCCACTGTTACCATTGCCTAAAGATCAACAACTTGGGCCCCTCAGGTATTTCCATGGCATATGCACTTTGGGTGTAATGAAGGCCACTGCTGCTAGTAACTACAAAATATATTTCAACTCCAGTACTAAGCAGTTTCTACACTGGTCCAGTTCCATACACAGAGGTCTGGATTGGGATGGGGGAAATTTATTCCTTTTTCTATTTAAAAAAAAAAAAAAGCAAGTTTTAAATTCCCAGCCCATGTTCACATGAATATACACAGCAGATAACTGGGAGATCCCTGATACTGCCAACAGCAATTAAAGTGACCACAACAATGAAAAAGAAACCCCTGCAATTCCATGAATCACTGCAGGCTGTGTCAGTCATTTCTCAGCTAACATTAAATGTCTTGATGCAACACCTGACTAGTCTGGGTGTAAATAAAAGGCATTGGCTAGCTTTGTATGACACACTAAGCCACTGACCCTGATTCCTTTGGGGTGATTTGTAAGATACTCTGGGGTGGGTTAAAAATGACCACAATTACCCATGACTGGTTTGTTCCGGGGTTTAGGAAAACTACTATGGTTTAGTGTGTTATCTGAACCTGGATGATATGCTAACCTACGGCCAAGCCAAACAAACATAAGAATCCCTTGGAAGAATGGCAACAACAGGTTGCTGCCCTGGTTTGATCAGACTCTTGACTGATCCGTACCTCCTCTTTCTAAGCCCTACTCAGAGCTTGAAACATGAGAGGCCTGTGGTAGAGCAGAGACTTGCTTAGCTTTGCTTCCTAGAGAGGAGGCAGCTGAGTGTGCCCTTCCCACCAGCCCCAAAACCTGACTCAGGAAGTCCTTGCTAGTTGGATTGCGGGGGACAATTCTGACTCTCAGGGCAGGGCACTGACCAGCAGAATCACTCCTGCCCACACACCACTAGGAAGAATGAAGTTGGGCTGGGCAACAGCAGGAAGGGGGACACAGAGCACCTCACACTGGCCTGGCACAAGGTGTCCCATGGGCCTCTTCTTCCTGCCCAGTTAACTGGTGAAGAGGAAGCATGGGCTGTTTTGCACTGGATTTCCATTAAGCAGTTTATATCACCCTCCCTGATGCTCAGCTGCAGCATGCCAAATCTCTGTTGCAACACACTGCAACTAAAAAGTAGGAAGGGGAGGGCTGCCTTTCCCTGGGTACTCCCCATCTCAATTCTCAGGCATGGCACAGGTTAGCTGAGTGGTGTCATGGCCAAGTAATGGGGCGGGGGCACAGGCCACCTCACACTGACCATTAGGCACCTTCTGCTCCCCATGCCTACAAAAACCAGGAGACTAGGATTGCTAATGAGCAATACTGCTTTACCAGCACTGGCAGAAGTGTTGGGGCAGGGAAACAAATGACAGCTGCCAAGTGTATCCACTTACGGCAGCTGCCATTCTGTTCTGCTCAGTGCTCCGGCATGGTGCACCCTGGGCTGGTCAGGAACTGCCTCCCCACAGTAACTTTAAGTCCACGGTAAGCAGACAGCCACCCTGGGCTTCAAGTATTATCCAAACCCATCCACTCTATGTAAACCAACTCTCATTTTTATGCAGGCATGTACAGTCTGCTCTGCTGAAATCACATATGGTCCGTGTTTGATTTTTCATGTCTTCACAAAAGAACATACAGTCTTACAATTCCCCACTTTAACACACCTCTCCTTGTCATTTACATAAACTGGCAGAAAAAAAAATTCCTACAAAATTCTAATGTTCTTTTCTATCCTTTCTTCGGGACATAATGTGTTTGAAAAACTCTTCCTTTAAAGAACATATTGTATTTTAATTCCTTATTTCCTGGCTTAAATAATACCATGGCTATAATACCTGCCACGATTCCAGACTACTTTAGCATAGAATGCAACTTTGTTATAACCATCACTGCTAGCTCCCATTCAAAGGTGGGATAGTAAGGAAAGCTAGAATATATAACGTTCCAGGATTAGGAAAAGTATAATTTAAGTAGGGGATGCCCTCTTCTGGTGAAAAAAGAGAACAATGATATTAAATGACAGCTTGCATTTTTAAAAATACCAGCCAGTGTTCAAGAAGATTAATGAAACACTAGATTTACCTGCCCACACATTTGAGCTTCAATTACCTTGAGGTGTTGTGGTTTTGAGCAGGGGGGTATTGAAGGATAATTGCAGAGGACTAAAAATCAGAACAGTTGTATTTCAAAATGGCAGAAATCAGATTTTCCTTCCACCCAACACACCAACTGTAGAGAAACACTAAGTGTTCTTTTGCCCACATGGCTGCTATGAGTATGAGATAAATATTACTTCTAATGTTGTAAATATACATTTATCAGTTTTATGATTACCTCATCGGGAGCTCCACTGCCTGGGAAGAAGTTTCCATCATCATAGCGATGTAGTGAAATATAAAGAACATTAGGATCATTGTAGAAAGCCTGCTGAGTACCATTTCCATGGTGTACATCCTTCAGGGATAAAGATTATATTATATGAAAATTCTGATTACATGAGTGGCTGTCTACATTAAATTTTAATTGCATTACTACATCTTTCTCATGTTCATGCTTCAAAAGCCCTTGAAAGGGAAAGGCTTGGCTACAAAGGGAAGGGCACATAATTTCATTTCAATGATACCAAGATATGTATAACTGCTTAAGGCTATGTCTTTAAGAAATATTCACAGGTAAGACAAAATAAATTATTAGACTTTTGCAGCTCACTACGATTAGTTGTAAAAGGAGCACTATCCTAAATGGGGACACCCTTTCAACTCATGGAACAGAAAATATAAAAGTAAAACTTATATTTCTGAATACAAAGAGTTGCCTGATATAATGTCAGTTATCATTATAAGAACTCTTTCTTCCAGTGATGATGCTATTCCCCTTCATGTGTTACTGTGTAAACAGTACATCACTCAATTAAGGGGCAGTGGAGCAATACTGCAGCCTCTCCCCAAACATTAGCATGTTTAGTGGGATGTCTGTAGGAGAAAAGCGATGCACATAA
Organism: Varanus komodoensis; assembly: GCF_004798865.1. Taxonomy (NCBI): domain Eukaryota; kingdom Metazoa; phylum Chordata; class Lepidosauria; order Squamata; family Varanidae; genus Varanus; species Varanus komodoensis. The sequence goes on along the minus strand of NW_025335627.1, from coordinate 1,285,984 downwards.
AGATCTTCTCATGAAAGCTTTTTCCTTGTCTATATACATAGAAAGCATATAGGCATGCTAACATGGAATAAAGCCCCATTGCCTCTTGATCACAAGAGTTTTGGTTTGGTTTGGTTTTTTGCCCAAAAACTGCACAATGGGAGCTTGCATCTCTGAGAAAAGGAAATTGGGACTGTTGAGTATTAAGACAGTAAGGAGGAAAGAATTAACTCTAACTCTTTAACTGAAGAGACCAGGCCAACCTCACATGCCCCCAGTTAGAAAAGGATCCTCTTCCAGTGCTTGGTGACAGCTATAGAATGGCCCAAACAGTAAGGCTGGCTGAGAAAGGATACAGCTGAAGAACAGGAAGGAAACAGATGGCCAAGACAATGTTGACGAAGAGGTGACACAGGAAATCACAGAAATCTCCAATCTGCTATTGGGCACTGTGCAAACATGATAACTCCCTCACCCCCACATCATGCCTTACGTGACAACTATCTTCCCACTAATTATACAGAAGTCAGATGATAGTCAAACTTTTTATTGCATAGCAGTAGATGGGAAAGAAAGATATTGCAGTTGTTCGTATTCCAGAGTGAGAAGCTAGGCAAGGCTCCCTCTATAACAAAACATGTTGCCTCACCCTCCTATTTAAGACAGCTTCTTCAGAAGGAAAGGTATCTATCTTACATAGTGCAGGCAAAACAACATTTGGCCCTGTTTTCTCCAAAATTATTGCAGGGAAAGGCGGGGAGGGAAATGGTGGTTTGCTCCAACCATGAACTAAGGATAAGTTCTGCTTTTATTCAAGCCAAGGTTGCACCAAAAGTGCACCCAGACAACAGGGATCAGGGGTGGAACTGGCCTCTGGACTACTTGAAATTGCCTGCCTGTTGTAGAGCCTCAGAAAGGACAGATAGCAAGGGCCACATTACCATCTTGTAAATGGTCTTGAGAGTGCATCAGTATGAAGCGATCGAAGTTGCTGCGGGTGCTGAGGGTATATGTAGAAATACTTGCTGCAACAGCAAAATAAGTAGCTCAGTAAACCAAGGCAATTCAATACCTGGTTTACTTGATAATGGTGGATCTAGAGCATGGGAAGGAACACTTCCCAGTCCACAGGCCACATTCCCTCACAGTAACCTCTAGAATTCATGTCAGTGGTGTATGGGGCCAAACCATGTACTCATACACACATATCCATGCACTCATTTATCCACATAAACTTGCATGCACACCTCCATAACACACCTGAAGATGAATTCCATACCCAGCAATTAGGAAAGTTTTTCAAGCCTAATTTCAAGCGCCGGGGGTTGGGGGGTGGATGGGATCCTTTTTTGAGATTGCAGCATGAAGAGAACAGAGGGTTAAGCCTGCCAATTTGTTCCTTTATTCTGATCTTCCTTAATGGCCAAAGGAGTAACAAACTATGATGACCAGAAGAATTTCATAATGTGTTAATCCACTACTTTCCTATAAAACAAAAAAATGGCCAGCTCATACGCGTCTACTGCACACTAATTCTGTGTTTGCAGTTTTGCTGACATACAGTTCTTACATTCTGAACCTGTACCTGAAGGTGTGGGTAAGGGTGGGAGTGTTCTAACACAAAATCTTTTTCACTCACCCAGTCCACTATGAGGATCTTGTTCACATTCAATCTCTGCTGAAGAAGCTTGGCTGAAATTGCCACAGAATTAAAATAGCAAAAGCCCCTGAAAGACAATGGAATATGATACATGCATACACAGAAAATATAACTCTGAATGCCAACACTGATTTTATTTTCAAAAACACTAACATTTTATCAACTGTCTTTCCTGCTGCTCCAAAATGAAGAAATGGTTTTCAGTCTGGTACATCAGTAACTGTGAGGGTGACAGTGTGAATTACCTGGGCTGGATGTTCTCCTGTTTCAAAATGCAAGGCAAGAGAACTGGTTTCAGGGTGGTGGCAGTGGGAATACACACAAAAACAACAAAGAGTTTGCCTGACCCTTCTCAGTCCTGTTGGCTTCCCTGTGTTGGCCCATCTGCTGTTACTTTGGCACCCTTTCCTTCATATTAGAGTAATCCTGCCCAATCAAGTGAAACTCAGAGAACATAACGATATTAACATACTACATGTGTTGCAGCCAACAGACCGGGAGATACGCTGTTGTCACTATGGGCAAATAATGACTTTCTGCAATGTGACCAAGGCTGCCTGATTAAACAAAGTATTTCAGTTGGAAGATATAGCTACATATTGCCAAAGTAAGAGTGGGGCATCAATTCAGAGAAACCACATGTAACTGTTACAAGAGTTGCAGCCTGTATGTAAAATATCGTCATACAGTGGAAAATGATTAAAATGATCGTGGCAAAATGATGTCAGAAGGAACATTTTTTATATGTATGTGCAGAGAAAAAAGGAGGGAGGGAGGGAGAGAGCGAGCGAGAGAGAGAGAGAGAGAGAGAGAGTAAATATATGTTAAAAAAGGTCGGTTTTAGCAATTTAAGAGATTGAGTTTTTGTATCTGTTACTGCCATTCACCTTTATCATCCATCATATACTCATACTGTTCATCCTGCAATGCTCCTTGCTAAAAAAAATATAACAAATTCTCCATAAACTCCATTAGTTGTTTGATCATAGTGCCTGCAAATCAAACAGGTCTGCACCAATGTGTATTATGTGGTGATACTTTTTCACAATGTATTTTGGGTGCAAAAGCAACATTTTTCAGGTACTTTTATCAGCTTTTGCTGAACAAACTACAGCAATCCAATTCAAGAAGTGTGTAGACATTCTTAAGTAATGACAACATAGATAACAATTAAAGCATATGCATGAAAGAAACAACTGTTTGCCATGTGGTAAAGTATCTTAGAGTGGAATGCCATGCATGGTTAATCAGAAAAAACATTTTCTGCATGCAAATAAATAAAACTAAATTAACTGAGACAGGGTTGTCCTTCCCTTTAAGACCTCTAACAAGTGCAGATCATCTCATACTGATGTAGCTGGAAGAAGAAACTCCTGGTGTTTATGTGATTTTTCCAAAGAGCTATGCTAGGCGCCTTTTGGAAGCTTCTCAGAGTCCTCTTTGCCAGAGAGTCAGAAGCACTTACCCACAATGCACTGGCAAATGGGACTTTGTATAAAAGAGCACTTACCCTTGTTTATGAGCCAGTACTATGGGAAGCCCAAAAATTCAAGCTAAAAAACAAACTCACGTGAGTGGAAGGCCACACTTTGGCAATAAATACACACTGGGGAAAAAAACCTGACACCACAATTGTTCATGAGTAAAGTACCTGTAAGGATATGTACTCCAGTCATAATATTTTGTGAGGAGTTACAGGACACATTTTAGAAAATCTATAAAGAAAACTTTATGTACTGGCTATTTTTGCACTGTGATGCACTCTTTTTCCACTACTGTCTGTAATGCTGCATAGCATACTCTAACCGTAAGTGCTTCACTACTGACATTCCCCCCCCCCCACACACACACACTGATTAGGTATTTATTCTATAAGTTGCTCAAAATGAATGAATGCTAAATATAGAGGATACGAAGAAGTCATCTGTGAAACTCTGAGAGCACCCTTGTCCCTCACTACTGTAGCTGTGGAGGTGAAAGCACAGGGTTGCACTGTAGCCTGGAAGGATGTTCAATGGGAGGCATGGGGGGAGTGTCTTGCCTGTCCCACATGCCGCCTCTTAGCCCCATGCTTAAGTAACACTTGCGGTACAGTATTGAGCACAGCACTGAGCTGACAATTTCTTTCAAAAGGAAATAATCACAATACTGAAATGAAAGACCTTGCACATTACAAACACTTGCAAAATACAGTGTCTTTGTAATCAGATGGCAATAAGAAAGCAATGCCTTTTTTCCAGCTTAGTATCATAGAGCTGGTTTTCTAAATTCAAGGATCTAACAGTTTAAGCACAACACATACTCACATGGGTGTACTTTCTTCTGCATGGTGACCAGGAGGTCGAACTACAGCAAATCCATTCTACCAAAAGAAAATACAAAACAGTGTCTGAAATTGGATATAAAACATCCACATATATTTCAAATATGTTAAATAATTGCAGCATGGCAAGGAACAGCACTTTATTTATGTTCCACCTTTTTTTTCTTTCAAAGAACTCAAAAGTGGCCTGCATTCTTCCTCTTCCCCTGCTCTCAATCTTATCCTCACAATAACCATCCTCTGAGGTGGTTTGGGCTGAGAGTCTGTGACTGGCCCAAAGTCACCCAGTTGGCTCAGTGGCTGAGTGAGGACTAGAACCCAGATCACCCGAGTCCCAGTCCCATGCTCTTAACCACTACACCACACTGGCTCTCTGTTTTTGTAGCAGTTTATCCTTTCAGGGATTTAAAAACTGATATAAATGGTCTAGGTAAAAGCGGCTTCCTATATTACAGATACTGCAGACTTGAAGTCTACTGAAGCCTATAATCAATTTCCTTAACCCATGACTGCAAAGTTTAGTTTGATAAGAGAAGTAGTCTTCTGATGAATCCGTAACTGGTTGCAGAACAGGATAGCTCACTGATAGCAGGAAAGAAAGAGAGGCAGGCAGGCAGGCAGGCAGGCGTGCTGTTTCCCAAGAACCTAGATTTGGACCAGCATTTTAAAAAATTGTTCATGAATGATCTGGAGTTTAACGAGTGCAATGAGGTGGCCATGCTTATTTATTTAATTTATATGTTGCCCATACACTCAAAACGGCTGTTCACTGCCATTTGCTTGCAAATGACAGTAAATTATTCAGAGCAGTGAAAAGTAGAGGGGCCTGTGAAGAATTCCAAAAGGATCTCTCCTAAGGAAGTGATTGGGCAGTAAAGTAGCAAAATTCAATCCAGTCTATGTATAACATGGTAGGCACTGGAGTGAGAAATAAGTCAGGTTGCTTATCTGTAACTGTCGTTTTGAGTGGTCATGTGTACATCCACAAATACGGGCTCTGTGTCTATGTGGGACCTGTTGTCATGCATATTTCCAAGCTAGACTTGTTCTGGCAAGAACCCCTTCCCCCTCACCACCTCATCTATTATTGCTACATTTCTATACCACCCGTAGCCAGAGCTCTCTGGGCTGTTCACAACACAAGTCACACATCCAGATTTCAACCAGGTCTGTCTCTGCTTAGCTTTCAAGATTAGGCAAGATCAGGTACATTGGTTTCACTGAGAGAGGTACCAAAAGGACATGGGATTGTGAAGAATTCATGGACTGAAGCTGGCTGACACTGATGTGGAGCTGGTGGGTGGGTTGTGTGGATGCACAGGGGACCACTCAAAGAATGACAGATACAGGTAACTGCCCTTCTCCCTTCCCAGCTGATTCTTTACATTAGTGCAAGGATCAACTCAACGATTTGAAGGTCTATCTTCCCGCCACAGAGCTGTGGCCCTGCTTGCCCTTTCCTCAAAACTTTGGACAAGGCCCAGGACTACAGTGTGGGAGGTTCCGCGCCTTCTTGGGCTCATGGCAGTGTCCCATTTGCCAGACTTTAGATGCATCTGCTCTAGCTGTGGTGTGTACACACCTACTGTCCTCAGCAAGATTTGGAATGAAGCAGCTTGCTGTCTCCCACTTGGTGCAACTGAATTTGGCCTGGTGGGCATACCAACCCAACCTAGCAGAGGGGGTCCTCCTTGTACCCCCACAGCCAGTTGATATGTTGGCAACAGCTGCCTCCCTCCACAGACGGGGGGTGCACTGAGGGGCCAGTAAGACTCACACCATATGGACTGCTTGGGACAGGAAGGAACACATAAATTACCTCAAGCTCCTCACCATGCAGAAAACCCTGGTTGCGTTCCAGCCCAGCCAGCAGGACTGACAAGTCCAAATAGCCACGGACAACACTTCCCTGGCGTTTTAGCTGAGCAAGCAGGGGGGCACCAGGTCCTTTGTGTTGGTGAACCTCGTCATGCAGATCTGGGCTGGTGCGCAGAGAGGGGCTTTACCCCCATTGCCACACACCTGACAATATGGACAGGCTCCCACAACATGTCCCTGGCCCAGGCAGAGGCAGAGGCAATGGCCGTTGGAGGGAGGGAGCCTGCTGCTGCAGCTGGTGCAGCTCCTCAATGCTGCCAAGGATGCCGTCTCAGTAGATGGGGAAGGAGGGGGAGAACAAAGGCAAGGGCAACTTGGTGAGGGCATGAGGAACAGAGACAGGAAGCAGGCACAAAGTTCTATTTTTATAGTTTTATTTTTATAGAGAAAGAGTGAGCAGGTCCGTGGAGGAGGAAGAAAGGAAGGTTTGGAAGGGAAAAGAATGAGGGAAAAAAAGAATGCTCCACACTTGAGTGAAGAGAGCAGTGCTTTCCAATGTAGACATGATGGCGTTTGAAAAGAAACTAAGGGGAGTCTTTCCCGTGTTCTGCTGGAACAGGGAGGGGAGGGGCTCCTGCACAATCAACACCCACTCCCTTTAAAGGCTTCCAAACAACAGGCTCTGTACAGGTACAAAGCCCATATGTGTGATGCACAAAGATCATAAAAAAGAACAGATTTTCCCTGGTTAAGGCAAGTGAGGCAGACCCAGTCAAGAAGATGGTCTCCGGAAGGAGCAACGAGCAGCCAGTTGTCAAGGTAGGGAAAAACCTGAACCCCTTGTAGCCAGAAGTGGTCTCACTCAAGCACCATGCACTTGGCGAAGACTGAGGGATGCAGTACATAGTACAACTGGGAGCACCAAGATCTGGTATGTCTCTGAGTCCCTTTGGAAACAGAATTGTATGTGAAAATAGGCATCCTTCAAGTCTATCAAGGTGAACCAGTCCCCTTGGCACAACGAGGACAGTATGTTTTGCAAGGAAACCATTTGGAACTACTTTCTTGATGTCCCTGAGATCTAGGATCAGGCAGATGCCACCATCTTTTCATCTTGGTTGGGCAGCTACTGCTGGGGAGTGGAACAACAGTGCTGGCCACTGGATTGATAGGAGTAAGAGGCCCCATAGTCCACTTATGTGCTCACTGTTTCTCCTGTGGTGTTATGAAGCTCATCTTCTTGGTGGTTCTCTGGGCCTTTTGGGTGGCATCTAGTCTTTCATCAGTCCAGATGCTGAAGAGGCTCTTTCAATCAAAAATTTCAATCAATTTGGAAGTAGGTCTCTTGGGACAGACCCACTGCCCAAAGTCGGGAATGGCACTGGATTGCCACTGTGCCAATTAGGGCGTTGTAGCTGCCCGAAGATCCAAGCCAGAGCTCAATATTCCTCTGGGAGGTGCTGCATGAGGAATCCCACCTTCTCCCAGAGAAACATCTGGTAATGGACCATGGTTGCCTCGTAGTTTGAGATAATGGAGGCCTGGGGCTACCAAGGCATAGATCTGGCGCACCATCAACTTTAGCTGACATCCCTCTTTATCAGCTGTTGCCAGAGTATACTTTGGTAATGCCCCTGGGTGAAATCCATAACGACCAACATTGTAGCAAGAAAGGAATCACTTGTTCTTGGGCCCGGACTGGTACTTCCCCTCCAGATACTTGGATGTCTACTGTAGCAGTGCCAGCATCTCCCACGCCTTCATATAATTCAGGAATATAGGGAGGAATAAAATGGACACCACCAATGCACCCTCCATCTAGACAGCACCAAAGTCTGGATTCACATCTTTTGCTGTATGTTGTTGTGCCTCCATCCAAGGAGGATCAGTTAAGTCATCAAATGTTGCCAATTCAAAGTCAACAATGAAGGCTTTGAGGATAGAGAAGGGGGCGTAAGGCTGTGGTGGCAAGGTGATCGGCAGACATGGTGGTGATGGAGGGTGGGAAACCATTGCTGTCATCCTAACTTGCCCTTCCCTTTGATAACTTGGACACCTAATGATGACTTGGATCCCTTGGATGGACCCAATGGTCAAAGAACTCAGTCTCCTCTCAGTCTGGTTGGCAAGATCGTGGAGTCAGCCAGGAAGCCCCTTGGTCCCAGTCTGTGTGGGGAGATCTGGCGCAGTCGGGCAGTTGTCATCAGAGGCACCAGATAATAGCCTTGAGCCCTGCACAGGGAAATGGCACTGGCCAAACAAGGAGACAGCAAGGGCATCCCCTCAGTGCAGAGCTGGAAACAGCACCCTAGCTGGAGAGGCCTTGGAATGAGGGTGGGCTGACATGTATGGCAGGGAATCTCAAATCTCACCCTCCAAGATCAATGTTGCTAAGATTGGCTTCATAGGTCACCAGACCAGGGTGCTGTCAGTTTCAGTCCTGGTACAGGCACACTCAGAGATGGTGGGGAAAGGTATGTTCTAGGCCATCTCCATGTCCACCATGTCTCTTAGCCAGCTTCTGAGATTGAGAGGCTTCATGTGAGTATTCAGGTGTAGGTGGGGTGGATGGTGCTGCTGGAGGAGACCCTGCAGCTTTTGACAGTGGGCACAACGCAACCGTAGTTTGGAAAGTAGATGGAAAGACCCTTGACAAGGTCATGCCCGTATCAGTAGCCCGGAGAGCATAGCTTGAAAGTTTAGCTCACTGTCATCCTGCAGAGTTCTTCCATGCCTGATTACTGAAGGCCAGCCAATGCAAACAGGCCTCTACAAAGTGACCTGAGGCAAAAAAAGGCCTGTTTGTGGGGAGTAATCTGTTCACCCAGCTCACACACTTTCAAAATGGTGCCTCAAGTGAAATTGAGGAAGAAAGCAGAGGGAAAGAAGAAAAGGGAAACAGGGTGACAAAGCATCAGGGCAGTTGGAGAGATTGTCAACAGAGGGAGGTTGTTTTTTTTCCTTCAAAGAAGGTTTTTTTGTGGAGGAAAGAGTAAGTTAGGGTATAAGTGGGGTAAAGCAATAGAAATAGTGAAGTAGGAAAACTAAAACACAATAGAAACAAATCAAAGAAGCAAAATACTGAGATATGAAAATCCTGAAGCACCAACAATGGCAGTTGGACAAGAAGTGAGGAAAGGGGAAGGAACGTAGGTGCGTGGGTCATGCCAACCAGGATAAAAATATCAAAATGTTGATACAGTACAAACCAACTATTTAATTTAATAAAACATTTCTATCCTGTCCTGTCTTTTTCTAAATGTCTCAAGACAGCTTACAGAACGTAATATCAACAACAATGAAAGTACAATCCATAATACAACAGGTAATAGATTATGATAAATACAATCAGTAATAATAGAATATCATTAAATTAAACCAATAATAAGCAAAAATGAATAAATCACATTCATAAGAAAAATAAAAAAATAAAATAAAATAAAATGCGACTGTTAACATCTAAAATCCCTAATTCTTAAAATGATGGTTAAATAAAAAGGCTTTTACCTGGCGCCAAAAATAATATAAGCTCTATGAAAAATTATGGAACAGAAAAATCTACATTGTGAGCCAGCATGAAATCTATGTGCTGTCAAGAACTGGAGTATACAAGTTTTAATAAAATAAAATTACTAGTAATATAATGCCCTTATAGAAATCTCTTTTCCAACCACACAAATAGTGTGTGCAGCTTTAGTTTCCACAGAGATGGAAAAGAGAAATCCAAACACTTAGATCATGGGTCCTCAAACTATGGTCTGCAGGCTGCATCTGGCCTGCCATGCTCATTTATCCGGCCCACCTCAGAGCTTTTGGACTTGCTTGGAGAAAACGATCTCTGAGCAAGTCCGAAAGCTCTGAGCCGGCGCAGACATTCTTTGAAACTGAGCAGAGAGCTAGCACATGTGCCAAATTGTAAAAGCTCAACTGCGCGTGCATTGGCCCCCCCCCCCCCCCCCGCCATTGCACGCATATACAGAGTGGGAATATGGAGCAGGAAACAGAAGAGGAGAGTGGGAGAGACAAAGAAACTAAAAAAGGATTGAAGGTAAGAAAAATATAACTTTTTAAATCTATTTTTAACTATATGAGCCATGTCCCTGGGTTGCAGGCCAAGCCATGGCCGCCTTGCCGAGCCCAGCAGGGGCAGTGGTGAGGAGCCAGGAAGGCCTCGACCAAGGTGAGCACGCCTTCATGGCTCCCGCTTGGGTCATGCTCTCCCTTTCAGCAGGTGGCACGGCATCATCTTGGGCTTCTGCTGTAGCCCGAGCAAGAGGAGCAAACATTTTAAATTAATTTTTAAATGTTAATTAATTTTTAAATTTATTTTAATTTAATTAAAATTTAATGTGCAGTGTGCATAGAAAGTTGTTCATTTTTTTTTCAAACTATAGTCCAGCCCCCCAACAGTCTGAAGAACAGCGAACTGGCCCCCTGTTGAAAATGTTTGAGGACCCCTGACTTAGATGAACACTTTCCCTATAAGCAATGATACATTTTGGGTATGATTCAGTTAGATCTTCTGCTAAATGCACTTTTGCAATTAATGTTCAGGCCTTTAAAAACTAGAAGAGTGTCTGATGAAGGTGTTGATAATTCATGAAACCAGATGAGTCAAAAGAGGGATTGCAGCCCTTTCACCAGTTCCAAGGAAAATCCCTGCTCTGGTGCTAGACTTTGAAGCATCCAAGTGAATTTGCCCATTAACACAGACCCTTATCATGCTGCTCTGATCACTGCCACCTGATGCAAATTGCATTTACCTTTGGGCACAGTTTAGGAAAAAGGGGAACATGATAGATACTTATAAAATTATGTGCAATTGGAGAAAGGATTATTCTCCTCTAACATCCAAGGGACTAGCAGCAGATTCGGGAGAGACAAAAGGAAGTGTTTCACCCAATGCGTAATTAAAGTACAGTATTTGCTGCCACAAGAAGTGGTAATGGCTATTACTTTAGATGGCTTTAAAAAGCAATTAGACAACTTTATGGAGGATGACTTATCAAATGCTACTAATCATACTAGTGAACCATAAAATTAAAAAGCTTCTGTAAAATCCCAATTGTTGGGAAGCAACACTATCACCTCCGTATCCTTTTTGTGGACTTTCCACAAAGTGGGAAAGAGGATACTGTGCTTGCTTAGACCTTTGAGCTGATCCAGCAGGGCTCTTCTGATATTCATATGGAAGCTCAAATGGGAAAAAGGTCTCTCCTAGAACTCTACATGAGAAGATTTAAAGAGAGAAGCAGCACTCAGAAGCATTCTGGCATCTAGTGCGACTTACTAAGTTTTCATTGTATAGTTCTGGTTGCCTGTCTCGCTTAGCAGCATAAGCAACATTTTTGGAATGCTTGTTGCAAATTGAGCACATTACAATATCAAACCCTGAGGCTACAGAAGCATGAATAAAGTTTTAATGTACTGGTTACAAGAGAATGGGAAGAAACAATTTGGTAATGAGTCATATCACGAAGATTTTCAATCTTCTAGTTGTCTTATAAAAATCAATTAAAATAAAGCCCTTAGAAGTGCTTTCAAGTGGTGCACCAACTGTAATTAGCAGCACACAGAGAAGAATTCCTACTCCAAAGATTTTAAAATAGGGAAAAAAGTTAAAAAAATAAAAAGAAGTGTTCTCTGGAATTCTGCATGAACAGACCACAAGAAATTCACTCATTCTCACAGGCACAAAACAGACCAAACCAATATCACACTAACCTTTAGTTCTCCTGTAGCTACTTTAAAAACAAGCTCTATGACACAGCCAACAGCAAGGCGAGCTGCACTGAATGAATGCACTTCATTCCAAATTGTGTCACTGTCAACCTAAATGAGAGAGATCCACAGATACAGTAAATCTACTCTGACACAATACTATCAATGTAAAGCAATATGCAATGAATTCTAGAATAACAATTATGTGACATTTGTAAATTGTCAAATAAAAATTCTAGTGTGAATTGCTACAGCACAAATCTTGTAATTCTACCAAACATGTGGAAACAAATTAGGAGGTAAGGGCCTACAATAAAGTACTAAGATCAGTCACAGGAGCAGCAGTTTCATTTTACTTCTGCATAAGTTTTAGCAGTGATACTTCAAAAATGCTCTAAGGGTTTATTTAAAGGTGAAGATCACTGTGGGATGTATGAGGGCCACTTGTGCCACCTGGACATGCCTCCATGCGCACAGGCTGCAGCCTGTGAGCCAACGCCACCTATTTTTCTCCTCCTGCCTTTAGCTGCCACCCCCTATCCTTGAGATGGGTGTGACCTGCTCAACTTCTCTAAGCTCTCCTCCTCCCCCTCTTCTTCCCAACCGTGCCTCAGTCTTCATACCATACTTTGGGCAGGGGGAGTCCTTCCTTAAAGTGAGGCATTCTGTGGGAGCTGGTGCTGGAGATTATCTTTTCATAGCTACCTCACAGGGAAAGCTGACCTTTAAGGAAGAACTCCTCAAAGTGCAACAATCTGGCTTGGCTGGCTCTCTGACAAGCCTCAGGTAACACAGCTTTCCGGACAGCCCATCTGATTTCTTGCTTCATTTGTTGTTGTTTCAGGGTGCTTTTTCAATTAAAGTGTCAAACACCTACCTTATGAGATTTTGGTTGTTTTTACCAATTGGAATATACAGTAATGGTATAATATATTTTGTGCTTAGCTGTGTTATACTGCTATGAGGATACCCCCTATTCATTACATTTGCCTTTTTTATGGTGCTTGGCTTGCAACATAAATGTCTTTTCAGAAATGAACTAATTACATAAGATGTTACTGCTCTGTTATATGGGATGGAGGTGGTATTAAAATCTATTTTTAAGAATCTCAAATGAGGCAAGTAAAACAGAGCTGGTGGGAAATAATGGAAAAGCTAATGTAGCAGATCTACATTGTTAAAACTGAACTGTATGCTCATAATTATACTAAACTGCACTTGCTAAGAACTAAACTATTTTATGAAGTAAGATTTTGATATCAAACACCGCTTCTAAGCATACTGCAGCATGTAGAACAGAATCATCATCTATATCCATAGCATAACCTGTCAGGAAAAAGATCTTTTGCCATGTACACATCCTGTTGGAGATGCAAAGTTTCCAGAATGGAGTAAACTCACAAATGACAATATCTTACAATTACATGATTGATTGATTTAGTGAACAAAGGCATAATTACTACATATAGGGATCTCCCCAATGTTATTTTATTTTATTCTTCTAGCACTTCTTGATATTATATTATTCAGACAGTTTAAACATATAGATAAAATTCTGCAGTTTTGCTTAAGATAGATACTATATTACTCATGTGAGAATTAGCAATGTTCATGCTCATCCAAGTTCTGTTTTCCAGCTTGATGTGCATCACACCTTGTTTTCACTCCCAAATGCAAAGAGGAAAAGTGTTCATTTTTTTTTACTACAAAACTGGCTTACTTTTCCAAACATGTACCCCAAATGCATACTCCACTCAAAAGCTGAAGTGTGAAAATGTGAGGGGAAGGAATGTTGATTTTCAGAAGCACATACTCACGCAAGTATGTATTTTCAAATATACATGGAAGCTCAGGAAACAACAAAGATTACTCAAGAAATACATTCTTGCCTGTCTCTGGGCTTGATTTTAGGTTGCAAATCAAACTGATAAACAGGAACAAAAATCACTGTATGTTTGCACACTACATATATGAGAAAAAAAATACTTACTCCAACACCACCACAAGGGAGCCTGACAAACATTGACGTCAGAGAGCCTAAGGGAGTTAAGAGAAGAACAGAACACTGTTGAAAATATGCCATTCATAGGTGTAAAAAAACATTGAGCACTTTAAAAATCTGCAACTGAAAATCTTTCCTAAGCATATTGTGAACTGTGTCTTTAAGCCAGCTGCAACAGAAACTACCCATGCAAACAATTATATTAAATGCTGCATTAATTACTCCATTTCCCTTTGCCTCTCTCTTGCATTTTCAGTCTTGGTTCTCACACTAACTGCCAACACCTTCAGTGCCCAATTACACTCCATCATCCTAATGACTTCTAAAGACATGGATTGGATAGAGTAGGAAAACAGAATGTGCATGCGCAGCATGATTTCCAGTACCGGTTCATGTGACCAGGGCGGTAGTGAGCGAGCAGCAACCTTTGCCTGATGTATATAAATTTTACTGTGTTGAATAACAGTGTTACTGCTTAGTCTTAATTCTCATATTAATCATGATGCAAATAAAGATTGACTTGAGTTTCCCAGGGTATTTTTTATCTGTTCTGTGACCCATTCATAGGACTATAAAGACATAACTTTCACATTCTCATCAAGTGTTACTTGGAAAAAATATCACCTGAATGATATTCTACCTCAGCTTACTTAAATGCTACCCAACCAATACAATTGCCAATATTCAGTATGGCTGAATTACATGTGGCTGCATAACATGTGATATTTAGATTATTGGGAAGATAGACAGATCAGATTGAATGCACTCAGAATTGCCCCTGGTTCCCAGAGAGATGTAACATTAGTGAGGATACTCAATATAGGGCCCCAACCATGCAGATGCTGTTTTCATTTACAACAAAATACTAACCTCTGAACTGGTTCTCTAATCTGCCTCTGAAAAGCTTATTATCAACCAAGGCATACAGGCAAATAAATGAAGGGGGAAAAAATCCTTTTCCGAAAGGAAAAAGGACTCTAAACCCATGACCTACTGACACACAGTTGATGCCCTCCCAGATAATAATCTCTATTAGCATGTGGACTGACAGCTTCATTCTTAAACTTATGACTTGCCATCATGTTAAAATGCATGGCATTTAAAAGAAAACTGCTGAACAATGATCCGTTACAACGCCATTATCCACCACTCTTTTTATCTTGCTCAGTTCTAACAGCAATTTTATATTTCTCTGTGATTATGTGGGAAAATATTTTAATGTTTTCCCAAAACTGATCCAATAATGATTGCATCACTTCCTACTACCATTTGTTATGGAAATACCACCCTATTCTTAAGAGATGCATTACATCTCTTAATAAAATCACAGAGTGGCTTTTTGACTTTACACAGCATTAATTCAAATGCCTCCTGACCTTAAGTATAAACAGGTTAAACCCACTAGCTGAATGTGTCACTTCCTAAAAATGAAAACTAATGAAGCCACTATGGCATCACCAACTGTCCCGAAGTTGTCTGGCATTACATTTCATTCTTGAAAAAAATATTTGATCAGTGCTGAAATAACAAGTAGTGGGACCTGATTCAGAGGACACCTACACAGGATTAAACTGTAGAAAGACTTTCAATACTGTATCCAACATCCTATCAGTCACAGAACATGCATTTTCAATTATTACTAAACCAGATATCCAGGACAGCAGAACTGACATTTTGCATAACTGTGACCAATCTCCCTGATTATTGTGGGTCTAACATGAGAATACTAATAAAAGCATAATCTCTATTTAGGCACTGATATTTATTTATTTGTTACTGCTGGGGATAAATTATTTCAGTCTGTATATCTATATACATATTTTACCATTTCATTTTGTTGCTAAAATTCCACACAAGCAGGCATTCTGTATTAATAATTACATTATTATCCTTTTTATTTCTTAAGACTTCACTCACAGATCAAGGGCACAAGACAGGGTGAGATAGGATTGTGCTGAAAGTTTTTCATTTTCTAAAAAATGTGTCAAGCACTATTTAAAAACTGACTTTGATTTTCAAAGACTGCTAACTTTCCAGCTACTAATACAGTTTTAATATAATAACAGATATGTCCAAATGTCCCTTAAAAATGAAAGATGTTAGATAGACACAAGAAACCCTCACATATGAAATTCACATCAGTGGAAAGAGAAACTTTACATATTAATACATCCACAGATCACTAAGGTCAAGCTGCACAGCCTGATGTTCAACGACACAGAGAACACTAAATTCTCTTTTGTACCTAACAGTTTCTTGCTGTCCAATTTCTGTCTGTTCAGAGGGTTGGTACCATAAAGCAGTGTGTGGGCTTCTGAATGAACAGTCTGTAGCTCTTCCAGAGTTGCTTTTCTTCCACGAATACACTACAGAAGAAAGGAATAAAACTGCATTAATGCTAATTAATTAATTAAACCAGCAGCAAAAAGCGGAAAATAACTCAAGTTGTACACAGCTTTCTATTCCAAAGAACTGATGTCAGATCTGTGTGTATTTAATACACATTAATATTTTCATATTGAAATTTTGGATAATTTTTTGTCAAGTTACAGAATCTGAGGATCATTGGTGAACATAGATTTTTCTGTTATGGATAATTAACTTAGTAATTATAAAAAACTATAAAAATTATCTTAGTTCACAATGGCATCAGTAAGAAAGATCGTGCTCTAACAATTTAGCAAAGTTGCAATAATTAAAGACACCTGAAATAAACAGTTTATTGCTATTGTGACATTGTGTTGACAATGCATCCATCAGTAGAACTGAGAGAGAGGAACCAACCTGCTCTGGGACCTCTTTGGAACAGATTGTGTGGCAGTGGAAAGAAAAAGAAAGTCTCACCATGTCAGTAGACATCTACTTCTGCAACTATGGATTTAACCCAGAATTGTTTGTTTGGCTCAATGCTAATCTATTACTGCTGTTTACCAAGGTATAGCAAAACCTAAAACAGAAATTATGTATCCTGTCACACAAATCACACATGGTTCCAGAGGGTAAATTTTGGTGGAGTGGGGATGGGGGCTGCAGCAAGTAAGCAGAAAAGCTTTGGTGTACACTGGGAGTGCAGTATGTAAGAATTTGGATCCCACCTTCTGGGAAAGAACCTGAGGGTTCTTTTTGGTATATGTGTGCTTTATAGAACTGTGACTTTTTGGTATATGTGTGTTTTATAGATTTGTTATGTTTTTAACATTTGCATTTTATATTAAACCACTTTAATTGTGTACATTCAAGTCGCTTATTTCAGGATTTTGTTAACTATGTTTTGTTAAGGGACATGAATAGTTAATTTTTGCAATAAAAGCCAGGCTATCGGTGAAATTTTAATAATGCTTACATGGCAAGCTTTTCCTGGAGTTGCTGCCCCACATTTGGAAGGCATGAAATCTGAGATAACGGAGGGATAAATTAATGGATTTTGCCTCTTATATTAGAAATACAGAAACTGATCAAGTCATAAGGGACCTCCCAGGGCATCTAGTCCGACCTCCGCCTTCAGCTGACTCCACTCATGACATGCCTACCATGTGAATGTCTAGCTTTTCCTTGAACACCCTCGCCAATGGGGCTTCAACCACCTCCTGTGGAAGCCCATTCCATACCCCTGAGGTCCAAACTGCCAGGAAATACTTCCTGGCATCCAAATTGAACCTTGGTTCTCTGAGCTTGGCTCTGTTGAAGTACATCCTACCTGCCTCTGCAGGGGAAAACAGGTCTCTACCCACCTCCGTGTGACACCCCCTCACATACCTATATGTCACCAAAAGACCCCCCCAGAGTCTCCTCTTCTCCAGGCTGAAAAGACCCAGTTTCCTCAATCTTGCCTCATACGGCTTTCCCTGCAATCTGGTCACCATTCTTGTGGCCCTTCGCTGCACTGACTCTAACCTGGCTGTATCCTTCCTGTAACAAGGGGCCCAGAACTGAACACAATACTCCAGTTGAGGGCGCACCAGAGTCATATAGAGAGCTTGTAATACCTCTCTCGATCTAGAAGCCATGCTTCTGGCTATCACTGCTGACTCACGTTTAGCCTGCAGTCATCAGTACCCTGAGATCCCTTTCACAAGTGCTGCTCTCCAGCCACTTGTCCCCTAACCTGTACCTATGACATCTATTCCTATGCCCCAAGTGCAAAACCTTGCACTTATCCACATTGAATGCCATCCTGTTGTTCCCTGCCCACTTCCACAGTCTGTCCAGATCCTTCTGGATCTGGAGTACCTGGTCGTCACTTGTGGCCACTGGCCCCATTTTAGTATTGTCTGCTAATTTGATCAGCAGACTGGTCACCCCTCTTCCAGATCACTGATGAAAAGATTGAAAAGCACCAGTCCCAGGATAGAGCCCTGGGGGATCCTGCTTGTCACTGGCTGCCACACTGATGATTGCTTGCTAATGGTTACCCTCCACTTTTGGTCAGTCAACCATGCCCTAATCCATCAGATAGTGCATCGGTCTATCCCAAAACTTCTCAACCAGGATATCATGGGGCACTTTGTCAAAGGCCTTGCTGAAATCCAGGTAAACCACTTCCACTGCATCCCTTCCATCTAGCCACCTCAAAACCTTGTCATAGAATTTCACAAGGTTCATATGGCAGGACCTGTTTTTGCAGAAGCCATGTTGTGTGGTTACCAACCTCCCTTACCTGTCTAGAGTTACTAGATCTCTTGCTATTACGAGTAGGAGCCTTTCCATTGTCCTTCCTACAATGCATGTAATTTTAGGAAAGTGGAATTCCCCATGTCCCCTCTCCTACCCTTTTTGAATACTGGGACCACTGACTCCACCCTCCAAGTCCTCTGGAAGCTCACCCGTTCTCCATGA
The DNA here is from genome assembly GCF_004798865.1 of Varanus komodoensis. Taxonomy (NCBI): domain Eukaryota; kingdom Metazoa; phylum Chordata; class Lepidosauria; order Squamata; family Varanidae; genus Varanus; species Varanus komodoensis. Next base: position 1,267,645 of record NW_025335627.1, on the reverse strand, counting down.
GGCCTCAAAATGGAGGCCAGCAGGTATGAGAGAACCCCCACCAACTCCCGAAGTACTCTTACGTGGAATCCGTCAGGGCCTGATGCCTTTGTAATGTCCAGTGCCCTGAGGAGCTCCTTGATTTCAAGGGGCATGACTCTAATCTGTGCCCGTAAATCCCTGGCCTCATCTGATCCCCCATGTGGATCTCCCCCATCCTGCTTTGGGAACAACACAGAGGCAAAATAGTCATTCAGCATCTGTGCCTATTCCCTTACATCAGTCACTGGACCCCCTTCCTCCTTATTAAGCAGTCCCACTTCCTGTCTCCCCTTCCTCTTGCTATTTCCATGTTGATAGAAGCCCATTTTGTTGTGCCTGATAGTCTTTGCAAGTCTCAGCTCCTGCTATTATTGTAGCAAGTATTCCAAAACCATGGAATCATAGAATAGTAGAACTGGGAGGGGTCATGGAGGCCATCAGATCCAACCCCCTGCTCTTGCAGGATACCAAGTCACACCGTCACACTCAGATGGCTGTCCAGCCTCTCTTTGATATCTCTAGTGTGGGAGAGCCTCTAGTGTGGGAGAGCCTCTAGGCAGCTGGTCCCACTATCAAATTGCTCTGACCATGAGGAAGCTTTTCCTGATGTCCAGCCTGAATCTGGGTTGTCACAACTTGACTTGCTTATTCCATGTCCTACACTCTGGCATCAGCGAGAAGAGATCTTGAGCTTCCTCACTGTGACAGCCTTTGAGGTACTTATAGAGTGATAGCATGTCCCCGCTCAGTTTTTTCAAAAGGCTGAACATGCCCAGTTCTCAACCATACTTTCATTAGTATGTAGGTTTGAAAGTGAAAGCTTTGACTCATTAAGAACATTTATATTAGGCTATAAAGTTTGGTGTGCAAATCAGGAGTGTTGATACTCATCTTTTTCTCATTTTTTCTAACATATTTTGTGAAAAAAATAAAATTTCAAAATTAATTGTTGTATTAGTATAATTATAGCAGTATATAGAAAATTCTAGAAGGGTACAAATATATAAATTAGGGAGGTTCATACTCCTCAAAGGCAGTCTCTATCATAATCCCATCAAATTTGCTACAATTCTAATGAAAAGTGCTGGGAGACTCATTGGGCACAAACAAGGAATGCTTGTCCCCAGTTCACATCGCAATCAGATAAAATCTGTAAGTACTTAAGGGGCTACAGATAATTAATAATTATGGATGACAGACAGTTCTGAGATGTGTGTGCGCGTCCACATGCACATGCAATAATCAGGTGGTAGAATCCCGATTTAGTATGGGAGCTACTTAAAAGGTTTATTTTTGTAAACGCTTCACAGGGATTTTTAAAAACCTAGAAATCAAGGAGGAATATTTTAGCTCAGGATTCTTTCAGTCTTACACAAGATGGTGTCTACCCCACCCTCAGTTGGAAGTGATTAAAGCCCAGAGCCTCCAGCATCTCATTCTGCTGTATGTAAAATTCAAGGTTTGTTCTCCTCAAATCACAAGATGTTTCCTTTCCCCCACTCCATCAGGTCACCCATTACCTCGCACTTGCTTCGCAGGCCTGTCTCCTGAAGCCGTGACCAAATGCTCTGGATTCTCCCTGCATGTTCAGGATGACTGTTTGTGTTTCCACATGTACATTGGTGTTTCAGCATCAAGGTGTCATACACAAGGCCTGCATTTGAGGATACAAAATGCTCAGATTCTAATCCTGTGCACGTCATCTCAGAATAAGCACCTGAAGCTTCTGAACAGAGTGAGACTTACTTCTCAATAGAGACTGAAGCACAGCACATTCTTGTACATGTATGTGAAGAAAGTATTATTTTAAGTAGGACATTCTGAATTCAGTTTCATGAAATGTAAAACATGAAAGACAAAACTTTACAAAAAATGAAGACTCAAAATTGGACTGCTAAAAGAGGTTTGGACAGCTTCTAAAAGTTTTGCAGCCAATTAAATATCATTTTCTCCATGTCAGAATACATTCAGTTATTTAAAGATGCAACTTTTCATGGCAACAGAAAGTAAATCACAACATTCCAATGCTAAAATTAATAGAAAGAACAGGGGAGTGGCCATCAAAGATTCCTACAGCACAGGTCAGGTGTAATGGCTTAGCATTTTTAGTATGCACAGCCCCCTTCTCTTGCTTCTTTGCATGCAATGGAAAGAGGGCAAAACATTTCACTCTGAGGTTCTGACAGCAGCACCATTACTACTGGGATCGTCATCTAAGGAGGAGCATTGCTTCAAGAAGCTACCGAGACCTCACTCATTCAACTGAAGCAAACAGTTGAAAAGAACCCTTCACTGTTTTTGTTTCATGTTGCTGTAAAGCTAAGTCTGAACTTTTAAAACTGCATTATCAACTGGGTAGTATCGTAGCAGCAGACTAGACTTTGCAGAGGGGAGTCCCTTTCCACAGAACAAAAATTAGGCACTCATCTCCCATGAGGCAGAAAAGGAGTGTGTGTATGGTAGGAGGGGGGGCTGTGCTGGCAAGAAGGTATGCAGCCAACCACTTTACTCTCAGTATCGTTGTTGTTATATTGTATTTACATCTTGCTTTTTTTTCTTCTTGTGAGGAACCCAAGGCAGCTTACACTGTACTTTTCCACTGCTTTTTATCCTCACAACAACAATCCTGTGAGATGGGTTACACGCAGAGTGAGTGACTGGCCCAAGGTCACTCTGCGAGCTTCATGGATAAACGGGACTAAAATCCAAATCTCCCAGGTCCCCAACTCAGCACTCTAACCACACCACACCAACACCACACTCCACAAAGTTACTAGAAATATTTGTTGTTATTTGCTACCTTCTCCTATGAATGAAAGCCATCCAAAGTTCCCTGTCCATGACAGGTCTTCCAAGTCCAAGGCTGTGGATTCCCATTTGATCTCTCCTTTTGTCTTCTGCCTTTGACTTTTCCTAACACGATTGTCTTCTCCAGGAAGTCTTGCCTTCTCATGATTTACAGTATCACACATCTCATATCCAAAGTATTTCACTTTTTTTTCCCTCCTGGCTTGATTTGATCTAGGACCCACTCGTTTGTCTTTCTGCTGGTTCAGGGTATTCACAAAGCTCTCCTCCAGAACCATATTTGGAACACATCAATTTTTTTCCTGTTACCTTTCATCATTGTCCACCTTTCATACCCATGCATAGTGACTGGGAACACAATAGTTTGGATGATCTTGGCCTTGGTCTCAAGTAAACTGTCCTTACAATTGATGATCTTGTCTAGTTCTTTTAGTGCCGCCATTTTAAGTCTCAGTCTTCTCTGAATTTCTTGACTGCACTTTGAATAGATGACTGAGATGAGGTATGTCAAAACTTTCATGATTTTGATTTTTTCATTATTAACAGTAAAGTTCTGTTATTTTCCCATGGGCATGATTTTTATTTATTTTATTTTATTTCATTTTATTTTATTTTATTTTTTTTTATATATATATATATATTCATTCATTCATTCATTCATTCATTCATTCATTCAGTTGCAGTCCTGCTTTTGATATCATCTGTATATCTTAAATTAGTGATGCTTCTTGCACTGATTTTCACTCCTTCCTCTGAATCTAATCCTGTTTTCCTTATGATATCTTCTGTATACAGATTGAACACGTTAGGGAGACAAAATACATCCTTGTCTGACACTTTTGCCTATGGGAAACCATTCAGTTTCCCCACACTGGCCTGTGATACACATTATGCATGAGGACAGTCAAGCTACTTGATCTCAAGTGGCCCTTCCTTTTCGAAATCCAGCATGCACATCTGGCATTTCTCCCTCCATATATGGTAGTATATTTAATGGGATGGTCCTATTGTTGCTAAATCTTTTTGCATCTCCTTTCTTGGGAACTGGAGTGTGTGTGTGTGTTGGGGGAGAAGTGTTTTGTTTTCCATATTTGTTGACATATTTTGTTAGGATGTGGACCAATTCATTTTCTGCAGCTTGGAATAAGTGCTATTGATACCCAATTGACTCCAGGTGCTTTATTCTTTGCAAGTGCTTTTAGAGCAGTTTTCACTTTGCTTTGTAATATTGCAGCCTCTTCATAAGACTCCACTTCAAAGACATCTGCCATCTTTAAATCCCTTCTGTATAATTCTTCTGTATAATTCCTCTGTCACTTTATTTTCTCCTGGTCGGGTAATATGTTTCCTTGTGTGTGTTTTTTTAACCATTCCTAATCTAGGTTTGAATTTCCCTTTGATTTCTTGGACCTTCTGGAAGGCATCCCCTGTTTTCTTCCTTTTGTTACTCTCTTCTGTCTCTTTACAATCATAGTTGTGATAGCACACTGGTTGCTGAAAAGTTGCATTCAAGATTCTGACCCGATCTGTCACCTTTTGCTTTTGCTTCTTGCCTGTCCTTAGCAACTGTGACTGTTTCTTCTGATATTCATCTAGGTTCTTTCTTTCGTGTTGCTAGAGGAACTGTCTTTTGTCATTCTCCTCTAATAATATCACTGGTTTCAGTCAACAGTTCTTCTGGCCCATGGTCAATTGAGTGGTAACAATCTGTTCTTCGGGGGGACTTCAAATTCTGTAGCATTGTTACTTAAGTTACATTTAGCACTAAGTTCCTGTTGGTGATCTTTTTTAACTTGACTCTGATTTTTGAAACTAAGAGCTGATGGTCACTGCTGCAGTCTGCTAGTAGTCTTGTTCTGGCAGCAAAAATACAGTTTCTCCACCTTTTAATTCTAGCTACATAATCCATTTGACTTCTTTATTGACCATCTATAGGATCGTCCGAATTATAGCAAAATTAAAATAAATTGCACAGCCCTGGTTTCCTTTTCCATTATGAGTAAATATTTCTTGAAAGAAGACTAACTACTGATAAACAGCACTTTAGCGCCTTGTAACAGTCCACCTTTACACAGGTTGCTTATGTTCAATTGTACTTCAAGTGGTCATCTGTGCATTCACATATATTTAGGAAATTTCTATAGTTAAAGAATTTTTGATAGGGAACACTCTCTCTGAGTGCTTACATCCCTAAATTTCAGCCTTAGAAGTATGTGGAACTTAAAAACATAGAAACAGAGTGAGTCAGAAAGGGCCTCCCAGGCCATCTAGTCTGACCCCTGGCTCTAGCTGGCTCTGCTCACAACATGCAGCAATTATCAATATTGACATGGAAGTGGGGATGGTAGATGATGTGTGAATGCACAGATGAGTCAAAGAATCACAGTTAGAGGCAAGCAACTGTCTTTTTTAATCTGATCCCTGTGCATCAACACATATGGACTAGCAGCAACCTGACTGACCAGTGGTGGGTCAACCTCCAACTATGAGACAGCAAACAGAATTGCACAAGCAAAGGATATGCAGGTTACATACTGTAACTGTAGTTCTTTAAGTGGTCATCTGTGCACTCACACATATGGGTGCTGTGCCTGCACAGTGCTTCTGTTTGGGAAGATTTCTCTAGCTAAACCTAGAACTTTCCAAAGAGCCCACTTCCCCTCCCTCCCCATATAAAAGCCAGGCTCCTGCCATTTTGTCAGTTCTACTTGAGACCGACATTTGTGATGAATGGATTTGGTCTATTAGCTTCCTAATTGTTAAAGTCAAAGGGCAACAGTCTACTCTATGTGCAATCACTGACAGTGATGTGGGCCGGTGGGTGGGTTGTGTGAATGCACAGATGACCACTCGAAGAACTACAGTTACAGGTATGTGACCTGCATTTCTTCATTGTGGTCTCTGTGCATCACACATATGGGTGATTGATAAGCATTCCTCTGGTGGTGGGAGGAGTCATTTAGGAAGATAGTCACCATATATGTCATCCTGTTGTATTAGTATCACTCTATCAGTATCAACATCATTATTTATCATACACATTATTAATGTCAGTATAAACACAGATTTTCACACACACACACACACACACCTGGAACTCTATAAATATTGTCTATCAACTGTCCTCATTAGTTGGGTTCATAAACCTTTATATACAATAGGAGAAGAGTTTATGGATGTTTCTGCTATTGCAGTATGGAGTACAGCACCGCCCTCCTGTAGGAGCAGTCTTTCCTCGCCCTAATGTTCAGTTTGTAACATCTAATAAATGTTGACGATGTTGAGCATGTTGCTGCTTTGCACAGTTCCTCAATCGGGAGTCCTGCATGGAGGGCAGTAAAAGTGGATATAGCCCTTGTGGAATGTGCTCACGGATTGTCTGGCAGGCCTAAAGAGGAAAGTTCATATGCCAACTTAATGGTTCCAATGATCCAATGGGCCAATCATTGTGATCTGACAGAGTCACCTTTTGAATAGTCCCTTTTTTTCACAGACAGATGTTTCATTTTGAGAATGCTCTTTATTCAGGACCAATAGAATGACAGTGCTTGGCTGATGTCGAGGATTTGCAGAGCCCTTTCAACGTCCATTGAGGGGGAAGGGAAGAAGGCTGGCAGGGCTATCCTTAATGTGATAGGATGAAGAGACCTTAGGTAGAAACAATGGATCAGTTTGCTACAAAACTTTGACCCTATGAAATGTTAGATAAGGAGGGTCCACCCATAGTGTGCAGAATTCACTCACTCTCCACCCCGAAGTGGAAGGAGACCTTCCAAGATAGCAGTCAGAGATCAGAAGTAGCTAGAGGTTTTACGAATGAGACCAGAGACTAGTTGGAATTTTCGAGAGAGGATTTATTTACCTGCAGGGACCACACTCGTTGGAGTGCGGTCTCGAGCAGAAGACAGCAGCTTTTTTATACTCTTTTACAACTATGCAGGTGCTTGAATAACAGCGAACAATAGGGGAACCCCACTGAGCTACATTTGCACATTTTTCATGCTGAAGCAAGCAAGCGAGGGTACAAGGGCGTGACATCTGCGGTTATGCTTGAGCGTAGCCTGCTTTGTTTTCATCCTTGCGTAGCGTGCACATTCGTTGGGGGTTCTTGTTCTTACGCACACAGAACACTCTGATCATGCTTTTTACCCGTGACGAGCCATGCCCTGGCTGCATGTTTCGATTATGAGGGGGGGTTACAACAGGCTTAGATACTGTGTGTAGTACTACGGAGAGACTCCAGGGTGGAACTACAGAATGGGTTGGAGGATGCAGTTTCTTCAGCCCTTTCATAAACCAACAAGATAGGTGTGAGAAAAGATAGTATGTCTCTCAGTCAGACTGTGGAAGGAAGATATCACCAACAAATATACTCATATGGATATGGGTTTTAGCCCCGAGACAGACAGCAAGTGCAAGAATTTTAAAATGTTTGCAACTGATCTGGAAGAGGGATCGAATCAATGGAGTGAAGCAAATTGTTTGAACTTTGCCCCTTTGGTAAGATAGGATTTTCTCATGTTAGGTTTAAGGAGCTGAACCGAAGTCAGTGGGACAGTTGGAAGCACTGTCTCAGGATTAACCATGCTGTCAATCAGAGTTTATGAACATGGGGTGAACAATGCTCCCATGCGCTAGAGTCAGCAAGTCTGGTATTTGGAGTAGACGTTTGTAAGGTGTTGTTGGAGAGGTGCAGAAGTGACAGGAATCACAGTTGTCTCGGCTACCATGGGGTGACCAAGATGGCTTGAGTATGATTGGCTTTCATCTTTGTGATGGTTCTTGTGATCAGGGGGAATGGTGGGAAAGTGTAATAGAAGGCACTGTTCCATTGTATGCAGAAAGCATCCCCTTTCGAATGATGTCCAATTCCTGCCCTTGAAGAGTAATCCTTGCCTGCCACATTCCTCTCCATAGCAAAGAGGTCCATTGTTAGCCAGCCCCAGTTTTTGAAAATGTCTCTCAGAACTCACTGGGTGAGTTCCCATTTGGGTGGCTGGTGTACAGAGTGGCTCAAGCATCTGCAGTGGTATTGTCTGTACTGACTATGTGGATGGCAACGAGTGTAAATTTTGATAGCCTGACGTGTGAGAGATGGTGAATTTGTTCCCCCCTGGTTGTTGATATAAAACACAGCTGTGGTGTCGTCCAAAACAGCCTGGACATAGTTGTCAGAAAGGAAGTTTTGAAAGGCTACCAGTCCTTTAAAGATTTCCAATAGTTCCAAATAGTTGACATGTCATCTCCGTTCCAGAGCAGACCATGCTCCTTGGGTCATGAGTCCTTTGCAGGGGGTGCTCCATCCCATGAGCAACTCATCTGTGTTAATCATGACTATCGGTTCCGTCAGCTGGAATGGCAAGTCCTGAGACAGATGAGTTTCTTGAGTCCACCATGCGAGGCTGGCACGTATCATGATTGGAACAGTGAGTCGCTTTCCTGAAGAGTCATGTTCCAAATGAAAGGTCTTAAGGAACCAAAACTACAGAAGTCACATACACAGTCTGATGAGCTGCCCTATTGACACAGTCAAAGCATATGCACAAGTACTTGTTGGATTTGTTTTGCTGACACTTGAGTTGGATCTGATCATTGATGCTAAGTGCACCAGTTTGTCCATGTGGTCTTTGGGCAGATATACCTGAGTCGATTGAGAGTCCAGCACTGCTCTGATGTAGTGAATGGTCTGCAGGGGAACGAGAATGGATTTTTTCTAGATTAATACATAACCTGAAGTTCTCCAAAGCAAAGCAAGTGTCCTTAATAGATTTAGTGAGAGATTGTTTGGGGTCTGCCACGATAAGCCAATCATCTAAGTAAGGGTAAATGTGTGAGTTTTAAATTGGCACACACTTGTGCCATACATTGAGTGAACACTCTTGGAGCAGTGGAGAGTTTGAGTGACAACACTGTGAATTCATAAGGCTCCATCCTAATTTTAAACCGTAGGAAGTGTCAGTAATTAGGATGTATGGCAATGTGAAAATAAGCATTCTTCAAATCAATGGAGGTGAGCCAGTCCCCTTCTTTTAATAGCACCATTATCAATTGAAGAGAAACTATATGAAATTTCTTATGGGCACATGTACTGGTTCACTATTCTTAGGTCTAGTATCGGCCGCCAATCACCATTCTTCTTCAGTACCATAAAATATTGAGAGTAGAACCCACCCAGTCCGATACACTGGGTGGATGGGCCCTTTTGCTAGTAAAGAAGAGCTCTCTTCCATCACACTAGGTTATGGAGCAGTTGTGCAGACTGATCTGATAGGCGGTACAGTCTAAAACTCGATTTTGTAGCCCTCTCTTATGAGGGAAAGCACCAGTTAGATGTGAAAGATTCCCAGGTGGCTGCATGATGGTTCAAACAGTCTCCAAATTGGTAGGTGGTTGATTCTAGAGGGCTAGTTTGTGCCACCTGTCATTGCTGTCTCTTATCCCCTTCTGGATACCTCTTAGGTTGGCTGGGGTTCCTTCTGTATGGGTGGCCCTGGGAATGGCTGAAATACTAATGGCGTTGGTTAGTAGGTTGTTGCCTACCTGGTGGTGCATAATACAGAGTCTAACAGTTCCATGGCCACTTACATTGTTGAGACAGATGGAATCCGATCCACATCTGCTGAGCAGTCAGCCTCGTCTTCTGGATGGTGCCCAGACACTCATCAGTTCAAGCATGAAAGAGGCCCTCTCCATCAAATGGCATCAACTCTATACACAACCGTGTCCCCTGTGGGAGATTCATTGCCCAAAGCCATGCATGTTGTAAGGTTACCACACCAACTAGAGTCCTTGAGTCACAATTGATGTGGTGGCATTCTATGGTGATTTGCTGCTTGGACAGCTGAATGCCCTCAGCAAGGAAGACTCTGGCAAGTTCCCTATGCTGGTGTGGGAGAAAAGCTGCCAGAGCCTCCATCTTCCGCCATAAAGGGTCTGGTATCTCCCCATCATCACCTCATAATTCGATATGCAGCAGCCCAGGCCCATCACTGAGTAGATGTGGCGTGTCATCATGTCAAGGCATCGACCTTCCCTGTCTGTTGGTGCAGAATGGGCACACTGTTGCCTTCCCTGTGTTAACTCCATGATCATGGAGTTCAGGTGAAGAAGATGGAGCAAAAAGAGAATATCCTGCTCCTGGACTCTGTATATCCCCTCAAGACTGCAATGTCAGATGACGATGGTTAGGGATCTCCCAGGGCTCTCATGGCCTTCAGTAGGGCAGGAATAAATGGGATTGCTATTGGAACAGCATCCTCTGAACAGATGAGGTCATAAACTATATTCTCAGTCTGCTCAGTTTATTGTTGAACTTGTATTCCAAGAGACTTCGCCATACGTAGGACTTGTGCTGACAAATAGCCCATGCTTTCTCCTGGAAATCCCTGACCCTGAGCTGAAATTATGTCATCTGGAGATGTGGAGACCAGTTCGGCCACTTCAGAAGTGTCAGAGTCCATACAGTCCATGTCCGTAGAGTCAGTGCCAGAAAACAGAGATCATCTCTAATGCTGTTCCTGTTGAGATGTGCTGGGTTCCTGCTCTTGTCAATGGATGGCTCTTGGTGGTGACCAACAACAGTGAGTGGCCATGGGTGGATCTGGCCATCAATACTGACAAGTATCTGCCATCGGGTAACACAGGTATCCAGGACAGTACTGTCCTGGACCAGGGAACCGAAAGGGTTAGGGTTCAGCATCACCTTATTGCAATAGTCAGTTATTTATGGTGGGAAATGCACTCATTTTTCTGGAGCGGCAGAATGATGTAACAGATTTAAAATAAATTTCTCCTTTGGAAAATTACCTGTCATCACAAGTGGTTCGAATGGCTTGGCATTAAGGACCTATGGAACATCCAACAAACTCTATACTAATATTAAAAATTGAACTTGAGCAAGATCTTATACAGTTCCAAAGATAGCAGATGTAAAAAGGTACAAAAATGTCTACTAAGGGATGAGATGCAGAGATGGGTAGCAGATTTACCCTACAGGGAAGGAAGATAAATGGCAAACAACATGACTGGAATAAAACAAAGTCCTGATCAGTAGCAAAGTAGAAAAACAATGCACGTAAGAACATTTCACCGTTGGCTTGTAAATGCTTGTCCAGAAATCATTAAACATCATGGACTGAAGGGGTGGAAAACAGATGCTCCATATATGTGAACTGAAGTCTAGATCTGTATTGTGATTTGTTCTCTTGTGATCAAGTTTGATATTGATGCAAGCTGGCAATATTTTTACATTTTTTAATTTTAAAAATGTATTTTAAGTGTGATTTTACTATTATTTAAATATTTATTTGGAAATGGCTTGGGCAGGTTTAAATACACTTGGCAGTATACAAATGGTACAAATAAATGTGGAAGTTGAAAGAGAAAGGTAAACCAGTGTTGCCTTAACCACCATGAAATGATCAGGATCTATTCACCTTTACCTTTGCTGGCACTCTTGTTATAAGCAGGGAATGCAAAAAAAGATAAAATAGCATTTACATCCACTGAAAGTCAAAAACCATTGACCACTGCATTGACCATACAGGCAAACAAGAACATATCTGAAATGCCTCAAGGTGAAATAGTTTTGCAAGGACTATTCTGTTCCACTCCCATTTGTGAGAAATGGAGTAGGTTCAGCTCAGCTGGTCACCTAAGATGCTGTCCAACCTAGCAATGTACACTGCAAGCAGGTCAAAGATCCCAAGGGTTAGCTTGACCTAGAGAAGAGATTTTGTACAACTCTGCTTGTTCAAGTGGCTACTTATGTTGCAAGTCTGACACCTGAATCAAGTGACCTTTGGGCTTAGTACTGAAAGTTTGCAGAAACTTCCTGATTACCAGCAACTCCAAGAAATTGATGCAACATTCAGGTTCCACCTTGGTCCACACCCCTAGAACCTCACACTGTGACTGAAGTCCTAACAAAGATGAATCTGTGGTAAGAGTCCAAGATGGGGAAATCTGGAGAAACAGGAGTCTCACACCTAGATTGGAAATGTCTATCCACCATCCTTATAAGTCACTTCCTGGGGAACACGGAGACAAATATCCCAGAGGAGCTGAATGCCCAGACAAACCAGTTCTGGAGCACCTTCATCCTCAAGCTTGAAAAAGACACCACCATATCACCATCATCAGTCCCAGTAACTATTGAGCCTGCACCATGTGTAGAATTTTCTGATCAGGTAACTCTCCTACATGGTATTTCAATGATGATGCATGGTCTGACAAGAGGAATTCTCAGCCCACATAGAATCCGACTGCCCTGATTAACTGGATTCTCTGTGTTGGCTTTAGGTGGGAGTTTTCTAAATTCAGGTAGAGATCAAGGTCCCACACAAAATGACACATTAAAGAGACACTCCTTCCTTGTACTACCAGCAGAAAGCCATCAATATAGGGGTAAGCACCATTCGTGGAATTAAAAGGTGAATTCCCACCATAGTCATGCTGTGAAGACTCTCAGTGTAGTGGGGCACTTTAAGAGCAAAACCTGAAAATAGTTTCCTTTGAACCTGATGGCAAAGCTCTGCTATTTCTGATTGATGACAACATGGAAACATGTATCTTTCAGATCCACACATGTGAACCAGTCCTCTTTTCTGTCGGACTGGGAAAATGGATGTCAATGTGACTCTCTGGAACCACATGGAGGAGATCCAGATCAGGGCCCTCAACTGACCTTCCTCCTTGGGATCAGTTAAGTGTCTTTATGAATCTGATGCACTGCAACATGCTCTACTGTACCTTTCATTAGGAGGGTTCCTACTTGCAATGCCTGTGGACTGATGGAAATGATAGGAGGAATAGCATTAAACTCAATTCTGTAATCTTCTAGTATGCTGGAAAAGAGTCAGGATTCTGATGTAGTATGTGTCCAGTAGAAACGGAGCCAGAGGAGTTCCAGAACGGAGGTCACATAAAGAAGACCAAAGGAGGAAATGGGGGTAATCAAAGGTGGCATCTATCATTGTTGTCCTGCTAGGACCATGGAACTTGGAAGTTATATACTGCCAATTCGGTGCTAAGATTGATGGCTGGAAAAAGGACTGACCAGCAAGGACCATGATTACTCAGAGGACAGTTGCCAAAAACAGCTACTCCATTCATAAGAAGTGGGTGGTCCCAATTCTAGATGCCCAATGGCATTTTTTGCTTTCTGCATCAAGTCCATGGCACCATCCAATTTTGAATTAAACAGGGAAGTATACTGAAGTAGACCGATAGAATAGATGCAAGCATGATGCCTCAAGGCTATTTGATAATTACACTGACATCACAGTTGACCTGATATTTTATTGGGTTTATTTGCTGGCAGAAGAGCTTCATGGCCTCACTTTGAAAAGCTCTGCCAATTCCCTCTTGTCCTGATGGAGGATCTCAAATAAGGTTCCCACTTTTTTTCCACAAGAAGAGTTGATAGTGCAACAGCACCACTTGATAATTAGAAACTTGCAAGCCCAGGACCACTAACTAGTAAATCCAGCAGCCCATTAACTAATTTGCATTATGACAGAGTTTGGTGGCAGGTACGCAAATAGGAAGCCAGTGTCTTTCTCTTACATCCTATACACACCTTCTAGTCTTTTGACATTGTTCCCATAGAGGGAAACTTTCAGGATTGCTGGATAACAAGAGTTGATGTTGCTATGTGTACCACTGTTGAACATAGGGTCTTTCACCCTTGCAACTGACTGCTAAGCTTCTAGGCAAAGGGACTGCATCATAGGGAGCACCTGTCCTGAAAACCAGCCCATGTCTTCCAAAGAGGAAACCAGGTTCTGATCGCCCACTTCCACAACCAGTGATGACGGACATGGTAACTAGGGAAAAGAAGTAAGTTCAATTTGATTGATAATCAACACTGACCCTTGGAAGCAATGAATGGAACATGCTTTTCCATCCAACACCTAGGCTTTTGAACTAGTGAGGTGGTGGCCAAGCAAAAGCTCAGGAGTAGCATGGGAAAAGGTTGAATGGACAATCTGTGTCTACTGTGGTAATAGTGGCCAAACTTAGGACTGATACCAGCAGGTGGTGCCATGCTGCATGTTGACCATGGCTGCAGGATTAGAAGAGGCACCAGGAACAATCTTTGGTTTGACAGAGGATGAGAAGTATAGTCAGTAGTGTGAAGTGCTAGCAAGAGAAGAAATTCCAGGATACCAAGGACAATCATGGTAATAGTCATCCAGTGTCTGCCCACATACTCAGACTGCAGCTCATTCCAATTGTAGTTACACTGTGTTGTTACATCCCTTTTAAACTGCCTACTTCAGTGTGAAAGCGGTAATCAGGATCTCTATCCAGAATGCTTGCATAACCTACAAATATGGTCTCTCCAACTTAAGAAGCTGGCTTGACAACATGAAATCTAGAGATCCTTTCTGATAAGGGGACAGGTGAGCACAGTGTAAGGCTATCAGTCCTAGAGTCAACTGGTTTGCAAGACTTTGCCAGAGCCAACAATCTCTTTCCGATTTCACTTTTTGAAGTGGATGTAGGGATGTACGGAAGTGCTAAAACCTGCTAAGTCTATGGAAACAGGGCAGGTCAGGAAAGGCCAGTCTACTGTGGAATCCATGGATTAGATTCTTAGAAATGTGAACTCCCTGGAGTTCATTACAGATTTTTCCAATATCCTAGATGAGATAGGTACAGGATCTTGCATAGGGTCCATCCCTAGTACCAATTTTGTAAGTTGGGCTCAAAGTGGTAATGGTGAATTGAGCAAGGAACACTGATATAGATAACCAAGACTGATACCTAACCCATAACCAACCTGACTGCTGTCTTCTTTTTATATCTTCTTGAGCTCCAGAAAGGGCTGTTGTGCTTTGGCTTTTTGCAATAGCTCCTTGCTACCATCAGCTTCAATAACTAGCAAGGTATGGGTTGATATGGCCAAAATGGAGAAGAAGCAGTCTCCAACCCGTAAAGGCCAGTATGAGAATACAAGGGTCTTAGAGGCCTCAAGAAGGGTGTCCTTTGTTACTCATGCAATTTTGAAGGCTTTTTACCACAAAACAGCCTGAACCCTGCCAGAGCAACTATGCCCTGTGTCCTACTCCTAGGCAGAAAAGATACAAGGAGTGCCCATCAGGAGGAAATTTACCGTCACACTGGACACATTTCCAAAATTGGGACCTCAGGGCTCTCGTTCATAGTCAACCATAAAGATCATAAATGGAAATTAAAAGAAAATTTTTCAGCAGTCATAATATGAATAGTAAGCAATGGGAGAATTTCTCTATGGGCCTACCACAATTGCAGATGAAATATAACTGAAGGAATAGATATGAACCCAATGAGGATGCACACTGGGATAACTGGGGACTGTTCCTACCAAAACGTCCTTAGCTATCTACTGAATTTCCTGAACTTGAGTATTAGTACATTCTAACTATGGGTAGTCCTAAAATCAGAAGAAAAAAAAACAGTTTTGTGAACTCAGACATAATGGGAATGGGAAGTCAGACGTAATGGGAATATAAAAATGAGATGGTATGTGGTACAAGCCCAAGGCTGAGTACTGCTCATTCTCATTATTCTAAACGCGCAATCTTTCCCAACCAGTCAGTGGTCATACGGGGCTGGGAAGACAAAGTTGTACACCAACTTACCTGGCTACTGGAAAGGCTGTTTGAATGTTACATTTGAACTGAGCATGTATGTTATATATATTTGCTGAAATCAATGTAATGTAGGATATGCTTGGAGCAAGCGCCATTGAACATAGTGCAGGGGTCTCAAACTCGTAGCCCGCGGGCCAATTGCTGGGATGGGCGGGGCACAGGGGAGGGGCCCTGCGGCCTTCAAAGCGCCGACGGCACCCGGGCCGGCCGCGGGATGAGCAGCCCACCACCACCACAGTGGTGAAATACGTGATGTGGCCCAGCCTCACCCAGACTCTACTTCCAGAGGCCCCCAGGTAAGTTGAGTTTGAGACCCCTGACATAGTGGAATTTATTTCTGAATGAACATGCACAGTCAACAGTGGGACATAATACTATGGTACCTCAGCTCACAAACGCCTTGGTTCACAACTAAATTGGGTTGCGAACAAAAATTTCATGAAAATTTTGACTTGGGTCACAAACTCGGCATTGGGTGGTGACCAAGATTGCAGCCATCTCCCTCCCCGCCCCAAGTGGGGAGATGGCCACAATCACAGTTGTGTTCATGCAGGGAAGACGTGCGTGATCATGGGTGCACTCCTGCAGGAAAGACGGGCGCAATCTCGGCCCTCCCCCACCCCAACCAGCATGATCACGGCCCTCTTCCCGCCGCTCGAGTGGGGAGATGGCCACTATCACAGTCGTGTTCATGTAGGGAAGACATGCGTGATCACGGCTGTGCTGCACCCGTCTTTCCTGCAGGAGCATGCCCATGTCAGGATTTCTTTGCGAAGCACCATCCCAACATAACTGTAACAAACAGAGTGTTGAATCTGATGAACGATAACGTGGTCTCTCATTTCTGGAGGGTAGATGCAGCGCAGGAAAAAACAAGATTTTTCACCAAAATTGACCTTCCAGCTACGAGACAAAGAAGAGAAGAAACCCCTGAAAGAGACCTCCCCAATGTCCTTATGGAGGGGAACTCTCCCTCAAAACAATAACCGCCCCCACCTAGGTTAGTGTTCTCCACTGTACTGTACTTTGTTACTTTGTTGTTCTTTGTTTCAAATTTTTCTGATTAAAAAAAATAGTTACAGAACAGATTAACCTTATTTACATTGAACCTTGTGGGGAAATTTGACTTGGCTCACGACCAAAAATTGGCTCACAACCACATTCGGAGGGGCCAGAATGAATTAACCTTATTTACATTGAATCTTATGGGGAAATTTGACTTGGGTCACAAACAATTTGGATCACAACCAGAGTCGTGGAACGGATCAAGTTCATGAGCCAAGGTACCACTGTATAAGGTAAAAATATACCTTTGTGGTGCTTTGTATCACTATCTTGTCACATTGCAGGCATGTTACTAAAATTCTCTAGTACATATATGACATATATATTTTCCTAAAGAAAGTAGTGTTGAATTTGCTTATGGAGAAACCTACTCTAGGTCCAATGGTTTCTGCTGTCTCATTATCCTGGTTCTCTCAATGACTTCTGACAACCTTCAGCCATGTTAAACATTTGGATTGTTTATCTTGATTGGACTTTGGAGTCATAGTATCATGATGGTTCTAGTCCAGGGGTCCTCAAATGTTTCAACAGGGGGCCAGTTGACTGGGTGCGGGCCGCCAAAGCAGTGCGGGCGGGGGGGTGCGGGCCGATGCGGGTCCAAAACAATCTCCATGCAAGCAAGCCACCGCCAGGTACGTGCACAGCAAGGCAGCGGCTTGCTCACGCGGAGATCGTTTTCTCCGAGCGAGTCCAAAACAATCTCCACGTGAACAAGCCGCCGCCTTGCCTGACTGTGTGTGTGCACGCGCGGTGAGCCCTAAACCTCTGAGGATCTGGCCCGTGGGCCATAGTTTGAGGACCCATGTTCTAGTCCTTCTTGGAGGACTGAGCTAAAGTGGTGGTGCTGTTTCACCCCAACCACTGTTTTAAAACAGTGACGGGTAATCGTTTTTCTGTTGAGGCCACATATTGCTGGCAAACTCTGTCACTCTTTTTCTCTTTCTTCATGCAACCCTTTTTTGCTTTTCTCCCTCCTCATTCCCACAGACTGGGTGGCCAGGGAACTGAAGCAATGTTCTTGCCAGAGGTCTTAACTGATGGGATGCCAAGAGCTTTTGAAATTAGGCTGAAGGGCTAATTGTTCAGTGCTGGTCTATAGCGTACCACAAAGTTCTGTCTTGTCTTTCCCCCATGCTTTTCATCACCTATGAAACCACTAGAGAAAGTCATCCAACAGTTTGGATTGAATGCAGGGGATACTTTGCTATACCTTTCCTTTCCAGCTACTGATTCTAGGGAGGTTGTAGAATTCCTGAACTATTGTTTGGAGGCAGTTTTAGGATGGATGGGGACAAAGAAGCTATGTCCTAGTCCAGATGGAGGTGCTGTAGGTAGGCAAATCAGGTACTCCGAATAAAGGTTGACAGCTAGTTTTAAATGAGTTTGCAGTCCCTCTAAATGACAGAATGTACAGCTTGGGAGTTCTGCACATGTTGCTAACTGGGGAAGCTAAGATGTTGGAGACAGCATTTTCAGAGCTTTTGATTCTAATGCTTTTTCTTTTTCTTATCACTCAGTCCTTGTTGTTCCATAATCTACTGGGATTGTGGACAGGGAAGGACTGTTTATGGCAACGTAACCTTTAAAAGGATATTCTGACCTCCGTAACTATTACACAGATAGGGAATACATGTGTAAGACTAAACAAGGTAACACCCCCTCCTCTACAAACACACACACACAACAACAACCCTGAACACATAGTGTTGCATGATACTGTGAGAACAGGTTTTCAAATTACCTGTTGTGAACTGGGGCTTACAGGGTGGCTCCTGAACAGACATGGGGAAGTTGGCAGAGGCAGGAGAAGACTGGGCTCGGGAAAGTGGTCGATGCCCTCCAAAGGACACTGAAATGCCAGCAGCTTCCATGGATGCCTGGTAGTTCCTCAGCTGATGAATGCGTTGCTGCTCCAATAGAAGGGCTTGCTGTTAGGGAGGATGAATTTTCGTTATGGCTTCAAGAACTGAACAATGCATTTCATAATTTGCATCGCAGTTACTGCTTTCTTTCTGACAGTAAACAATTACTTTACCTTACTTTACTAGCCAGCTACTTTATTTAATCTATCTATCTTTAATCTGTCTATGCCACTTGTTTGTACCTTAAAAAGTCTCTCAATTTTTTATGCCCTATAACCTTCTGCCAGGTTTCAAAGCTGTAATTCTTAAACTTGAAAATCACAATTTGGCCAGAATGATAGGGTTTTATTATTGTTATTATTTTTATTATTATTATAACATTTCTATGCTAAAAAGTTCTATTTTAGCACCCTATCTCTTTAGCACCCTATTTCTCTTAAGTTATAAGAGAAAGGGTTACCACATTCTGAAGTAGGCATAATTTCTATGTGATGGCATAACATAAAAGTCTTCAACTGATGGATGAAACCTAGGATGTGCCACCTCCACCATCACATGCAGAGATGGTAGAGATGGTAAATAGGCAGGTTGCTTACCTGTAACTATCATTCTTAGAGTGGTCATCCATGTATTCACACATTATGGGTGCTGTGCCTGCGCGGTGCCTGTTGCCAGGAGGATTTACTATCTTTAATGGTTTTTGGTGGGAACTCCGCGCCTTCCCCCCCACAACAGTATAAATGGCCAGAGTGCCCACCCTTTCCCCAGTCAGCTGAAGACCATCCATTCACCCCCAGGTGGAGTTGGCCGGTATTGAATCCAACACACAAGGGACAAAGAAATAGAAACAAAATACATACACACATACATACATATAGTATATCTAGAGGTATAGTATACCCAGTCACCGACATCAAGTGGGGCCAGTGGGAGGGTTGTGTGAATGCATGGATGACCACTCGGAAAATGACTGTTACAGGTAAGCCACCTGCCTTTCTTCATCGTGGTCTCCGTGCATTACACATTATGGGTGATTAACAAGCTTACCACACCCAGAAGCGGGACGGTGTCGTCACTGGAGAACTGTGGAGAGGATGGCACAGCCAAAGGAGCAATCCTGTCTGGCCTTGACGTCTAAGCGGTGGTGCTTTGTGAAAGTGCACAGAGTAGACCATGTGGCCGCTTTGCAGATATCTTGCAAGGGGATGCCTGCACGGAGGGCAGAAGCAGCAGCAACAGCTCTTATGGAGTGTCCTTTTGGAGTAACAGGTAAATCCAGTTTTGAAAGGTGATAAGCCAGTTCAATTGTCTTGACGATCCATTTCGAAAGTCTTTGAGTACTAATGGGAGCTAGCTCCCTTGTCGTGTTGAGTAATTGACAAAAAGCCGTTTGGTTTTCCTGAATGACTCAGTTCGGGATCAATAGAAGGCTAAACATCGACAGATGTCCAGGCTATGTAGAGAGTACTCGATCGATGTCAACATAGCAGGGAAATAGGCAGGTAGAACAATGTCCTGATTAAGATGAAAAGAAGTCGCAACCTTGAGCAGGAAGGCTGGATTGGTGTGGACTACTTTCTCCTTGTGGAAGTTTAGGTATGGAAGACACGAAGGGCACACAGTTTGCTGGCTCTTTTGGATGAAGTAATAGCTACTAAAAATGCTGTTTTCCAAGTGAGAAGGCAGAGATCCGTTGTAGCTAGTGGCTCAAATTGAGGCTTAGTGAGAGCCTTTAGGACGACAGAGAGGCTCCACATCGGGACTACTGATCAGGTCAGTGGTTGAAGGTTTTGCAGTCCTTGTAGGCATCGATGCACAAGGAAATGCAAGAATACAGATGAACCTCCAATGCACCCTCGATGATGCGAGATAGCTGTGATATACACCTTAGTGGAAGAAGGGTTAAGACCTCCATGGTGTAACGAGAGTAGAAATTTTAGAATGTTTTCAATGGTAGCAGATTGAGGTAGAAATTGGTTAGCAGCAGCAAAGGAAGTGAAGCACCTCCATTTCGCACTATAGGAACATTGTGTGGTTGGTCGTAGTGCAGACAGAAGAATAAGCTGTATATCAGGATGAAAGTTGGTTGGGTCCAAGGAAGATGTGGATACCAAGGTCGATCCTGAAGGCAGTATCGGTATGGAAAGTTCTGATGCTGTAGGCACAGCTGTAGAAGAAGCAGGCGTTGATCCCAAAGAAGGTGAATACATCGAATCTGAGGAGACCGTCGGTATCAAAGCAGGAGGAACAGTCAATGAACAAGCCAGGCAGTGAGATTTAGAGAATGTAGGTCTGGATGTTGTATGCATTCCTGAGTGAAAAGATGAGGAACTTGAGGTAGGTGAAGAAAATTGTTGTGTGACAGTTGGAGAAGAGTGGGGAACCATGACTGACGGGACCACCAAGGGGTGATGAGAATTCCATGGCCATCGTCTTGTCGGATTTTGGCTATGGGCCTTGCTATTAGCGGTATCGGTGGAACACATGGAAGAATTTGTTCTCCCACAAAATCATGAGTGCATCCCTGACCGAATCCAGGCCGATGCCCACTCTGGAGCAGTATATCCTGCAGATGGAGTTATCATAAGTCACAAACAAGTCTATGTCTGGAGTTGAAACAGATGTTGAAAAACTTGTCGATCTAGTTCCCACTCATGCATTGTTGACATGTGTCTGCTGAGAGAGTTGGCTTCCTCACTGTCGGTGCCTGCAAGATAGACAGCTCGAGGAGTATTCCTATGGGCAATGCACCAGTTCCACATGCAAAGGGTGAGGTGTGTCAACAGTACCGACTTCATACGGCCCTGTTCGTTTATGTAGAACACGGTCACCAGATTGTCCAACGCTATGTGCACCATGCGGTCTGGTAGGATGATTTGGAAGGAACACAGTGCTTTGAAGACTACCGGCAATTCCAGGTAGTTGGTGTGCCTGGTGGTTTCGTGTCCATGCCAGGTGCCTTGGGTCTGAAGAGACGGACAATGGGCACCCCATCCAGTCAGGGAAATGTCGGTACAGTGTCACGGTCGGTTCCAGTGCATGGCATGTAATTCCACAGGAGAGATTGGTATCAGTCATCCACCAGGACAAGGTCTAGAGGACTGAGTGCAGAGGTTGTAGTAGCCAGTTCAGTCGATCGCGTCTGGGTGGAAACTGTGATTGAACCAGAGCTGCAAAGGTCTCATTCGCAGCCTTGCATTCAGCACCACCGATGCTGTGGATGCCATGTGAACAAGCACTTACTGGCTCAAGTGTGCAGAGACATTCCATTGGACAGTGATACATTGGATTGAAGAAAGCAGTCTTTCCTCTTGGTCCCAAGGAAGGAAGGCTCGTGTGCGTAAAGTCTAGACATGCTCCGATGAAACTGATGACCTGAGAAGGGACGAGGGACAATTTCTCAGTATTAATACAGAGTCCAAGTCGATCTGGCAGGGAACAGACAGTATTGATGGAAGCCAAAAGGTCAGGGATGTGAACCAATCCTCTTTTCTGAGTAACGGGAGTATATTCTGGAGTGTAGTCACTCTGATTTTTTAAAATATATTTATTGACCCCATGCAAGTCTAGAATGGGGCATAGCCCACCGTCTTGTTTTGGTACCATAAAGTACCTGGAGTAGAAACCGTGCAGTCCTTCCGAGCTATGAAGTTTACGAATCGCTCCCTTACGAAGCAGCTCAGTGACTTCATCCAGGAGGGCTTGAGAGGCTGCAGTATACCGGATCAGGCTGGAAGGTGGCACAGTCTCAAAAACGATTTTATATCCATGTTCTACAATGGTAAGAACCAACCTATCAGATGGGACTCCCAGATGGGGAGTCAGCTTTTCAGCCAGTCCTCAAAAGGGAGACGGGAAGGTAGGTTAAAGGATTGCAGAGAGGTTTGTGCATCCTATCAGCATTGCCGTTTGTCAGCCTCTGGTTGGTGCCTAGGTTGCTGGTATCGAGGCACATTTTGTCTTCTCTGTTGTCTTCGGCCATACTGCTGGCATCCCATGAGGTATGGCTGGTGGTAGGGCTGGTATCAGTACTGGGACCTGGTCCACGGCCACTTATGTCTCTGCTGCAAAGAATTTTCCATGCATTGTGCTGTTGGTTGAGTTTTGTGGATATTTTCAAGTTTGTCATCTGTCTTCGCACTGAATAGTCCAGAGCTGTCAAATGGCATATTCTTGATGCATTGTTTAGTTTCTTGAGGTAGATTTCCGGATCTCATCCTGGCATGATGGTGAAGGGCTATGGCACTGAGAGCCCTGGAGTCACAATCACCATGATGTCTCGCTGTGTTTAGTTGTTGTCTGGACAGCTGCATTGCCTCCCTGATGAATAAGCAGGCCAGCTCCCTTTGCTGGTTCGGGAGGTATGCAGCGAGGGACTCGATCTTTTGCCAAAGGAAAAATTGGTAACGGGCCATGGTGGCCTTGTAACTGGAGATCCGTAGACCAAGTCCCATTGCAGCACAGATCCGGTAAGACATCATGTCAATTTTTCTGCCTTCTTTATCAGCCGGAGTTGAATGTTCCCTGGTTTGCCTGCCTTGCGAAGACTCAATGACTACTGAATTCGGCTGTGGGTGTTTAAGCAGGAACTGAATGTTTTGCTCCCAAACTTTATACATCACCTCTAAACGTCTAGAGGTGGCATGTGGGTGATTTGGGAGCTGCCAGGTGTCAGTCATTGCCTGTCAGAGGGTGGTGATAAATGGCAGGGTGATGAATGAAGAGTCTTCTTTATGCACAATGTCATAGATATTATCTTGATTGGCATCTGTGTGATGTTGAATGTCTATCTCCAGTGACTTTGTCATCCATGAGAATAGCTTGGAAAAGCAACCGTGGGAGTTGTCCGGAGACCCTGGACCTTGGGTGGAGATTGCGGCATTGGGAAAGGTGGAGGTTTGATGAGAGTCCCCCAAATCCAAATCGGATTGATAAGGTGAACTAGATGAGGACCCGTCAGGAGATGTTGGTGGATGGGTGAGAGCCTCATCAGAATTTGATGAAGTGTCCCTCAGTACAGAGTGAGGGGTGGAGTGATGGGGACACATTGGTGGTCATGGGTAGTATCCGTGTGGGGGGTAGAAATCCCATGAGTAGGGCCAATCAAAGTGGTCGGGGTCAAATTCTCCATAGGGTAGAGGGACCCAGTACCTCAATGGTTGTAGTGTGGGAGCCTGGGGTGGTAAGAGGGAGGAGGGGCACTGAGGTGCCCTCGGAAAACCCTCCGGAGATATCAGCATTAGAGTTGGCGATGCACAGGTGGTTGGTATGGTCGTGATTGAGGAGGAGATTCCTGGATCTCGGCATCAAACATGGATTCTCTGGTCAAGGGATCGGAATGCTCGGGACTTGAAGGTGCCGAGATGGTAATCCATAGTGGTGACACTGGTGGAGTCATCTGCATGACGGATTGGTGGATTGATGGTTCAACTGGAACTAAGATTGGGACCGAGATCAAAGCAGCAATTGGGTCAGAGTGGGACACTTCGTCATGTTTTTTGTGCCTGCACTCAGATTTGTCGGGTTTGTCCTTCTTTGCTTTGGTTTTGACGATCCCTCGGACCTTACATGTTTCCTCTTCTCCTACTGTTTTCAAGGAGGAGAATGTGAGGAGCGCTTTCCCACCCTTGCTGGTGAGATCCCCTTTGGATGAGCGAGGAGGGAGGGCTTTTGACGGACCCGAAGGTGTGGAAGAGCTGGCCTCAGCCGAGACCTGCTTCATAGCGACCAGAGCTTGGTCCCATAGCATTTTGTGCAACCTATTCTCACAGTTCTTGTGAGCCTACCTGGTGAATGACTGGCAGTGGCTGCACTTATCGGTTCTGTGCCCTTCTTCAAGGCAGAGAAGGCACAGATCATGAGGATCAGTGGGAGACATTTTGGCTCCACACTTTGAGCAATTACGGAAGGCCACCCGCTGTGCCATTGAGAGAAAGAAGAGAGAAGACGGCAGAGGTAGTTTGGGAAGAGGATGATAGAAGGTTTTAAAAAAAAATTGGGGGGTTGGGAAGGGGTAAGGGGAAGTGGGGATAGAACAAGAAATAAAGGTAGGGGTTTGGAAAGGGTGAACATGAGTTGGGGGCTATAAAGTAGAGGAAGAGAAAAATTGTAAAGATTTGGAAGAGTACGATTGAAAAGAGGAGGAGATATGGCGAAGAAAAAAAAGCTGGAGGCACGGCAAACAATGGTTGCAAGCAGACTGGGGAAGGGGCGAGCACTCTGACCATTTATACTGCAGGGGGGAGGGCACAGAGTTCCTGCCAAAAACCATAAAGGCTAGTAAATCTTCCCAGCAACAGGCACGGTGCAGGCGCAGCACCCATAATGTGTGATGCATGGAGACCACAATGAAGAAGGAAAGGAGAAACATTGTAAAGAGAGACTGGGATAAAGGAGTAATAGAAAAGCTATGTACATGAATGGATGCACAGAACATAGAAAAATTAGCAGATTTTCAAAATTAAAATGGTTTTTAAAATTAAAATGGATTCATAGGTTCAAGATAATTGTGGATCTGCTATAGTTTCAGACTGTTCTACTAAGCAAACAAACATTTGAATTTAAATTAGAGGTTTTCCTGTGACACCATTATTGATGCTGAGAAGATTCAAAATACAACTCAATTATGCACAAGAATCATTTATAGCTTGGCAAAGATTTATCTCAATGTACATGAAATTATTGATAATCCATACATCTTTAAAAATGAATCAAACACAAAGTCCTTTCGAAAAAAGGAGAATCCAGCTCAAGTGTTCTTCAGGAGCTGACACACTGCCTCAATAAATACCAGCTATGAGGGTTCATGGATGTGATTCATACACAATGGAAAGATGTGCATCATTTCTCACTCAAAACCAAAATGTTCCACCTCTCCATGCAAGACCAGATTGCACACCATCCTTCAGGAAAAGAAGACCATCCTTCTATTTCAGACATAAGAAAGTACAGGGACAGGAAATGAAAGACCTGAAAGGCTTAATGTTCTTCTTCTACAGTGGAAGCAGTTAAGTGAGACAAAGCAAGTACCTCTCTTATGAGCTACTAGTGCCAATCTTACCATGAAAACTGCACCCCAGCTAGTTCAACAACTTCTGTGTGCTGTTGTAAGGAATAGGTAAGGAACAATGGGTGGTATCAAGTATATGATTAGCATTCTTGCCTCCATACAACAGTTGTGCAAACAACACAGATATGTCTCCTTATACAAAGTT
Organism: Varanus komodoensis; assembly: GCF_004798865.1. Classification (NCBI taxonomy): domain Eukaryota; kingdom Metazoa; phylum Chordata; class Lepidosauria; order Squamata; family Varanidae; genus Varanus; species Varanus komodoensis. Next base: position 1,242,037 of record NW_025335627.1, on the reverse strand, counting down.
CAGAACAAATAACAAACATTCCTGGCTCTAGAAAATATTCATGATGATCTGTACCTGTTTTGCATTCTGCTTTACCTGTCTGAATAGTAGCTCCTGCTCAGCTTGCCTCTGCCCTGGTTCTAGTTCTTGTTGCAACTCTCCATCTTCATCACTTTCAAGAGGTTCTTGCTTCACCTGGACCATACTTGTCAACCCTGGAACTTCCTTTTGATTTGATATCCTGTCAATATATGGGTCCTCTAAAAATGCCTGGTGTTCTCGTAATTCTTCTTCAGTCTCTTCAGGATGGCTTTCATGCTGGCGGGAAGACTCATTTGATTTTGGTATCATCTGGAAATATTCCCCAAATGTACTGTTTTAAGTGTGACAGTCGCAAAACTCTTGTCAAAGATGACTGGCAATAGTGAAGAATGTAATAAAACTACAATTCATTTTCTGATCAATTAAGCCTTGTACTCGCTTGAATTATGTTAACAAATTTTAAATCCTCAAAACATACATATGAATTGGATTAAACCAAGGGTGTAGGTTAAACCAAGAGTGTAGCATGTTGGTTTGCTTTTTTCTTTTTCTTTTTTCTCATTTTTATTGTGCATTACTTAACAACACAATGAGAAAGGGAAAAAGATATTACAGTTTTCCAACATAAAATTTAAAGAAATCCATAACATTCAACACGTTATAATTGCGAATAAACTTCAGAAATTGTAGTCATATATTTATCCATTTACACATTATACCTAAAGACCACCTATTCAATAATGAGAATTTCCTTAAGTCTTCAATGCACCATGCTATTTCAGGTGGCATCTTATATTTCCAATATTGTAGTAGTAGACTTTCAGCTGTCAAAAAGGTGTAGAAAGTTCATTCGTGCTGATCTTGCAATAAATTACAAGAAATGAGTAGGTAACTCAAAAGGGCATGTGGATCATTAAGTATAAAATAACTTTTCATCATATGATTTATTCAAATTATTACCTCCTCCCAAAAGGAAACAGCCATTGGGCATTGCAAAAACAAATGAATAAAGGAAACATAAGCTGCAGTGCATCTCCAACACATGGCCAATTTAACTGAGTCCTCATTTAAAAAAAAAGAAAGTGCAGTCCACTCTACTCCAAACATCAATTTCACCGATGGGGCTTCAACCACCTCCCGTGGAAGCCCATGCCATATCCTTGGGGTCCTAAATATCAGGAAGTACTTCCTGGCATCCAAATTGAACCTTGGTTCACTGAGCTTGGCTCTGTTGGAGTGCGTCCTGCATTCCTCTGCAGGGGAGAACAGATTTCTACTCACCTCCGTATGACACCCCCTCACATACCTGTATGGCACCAAGAGATCCCCTCGGAGTCTCCTCTTCTCCAGGCTGAAAAGACCCAGTTCCCTCAGTCTCACTTCATATGGCTTCCCATGCAATCCAGCCACCAACCATGTGGCCCTATGCTGCACTGATTCCAACCTTGCTATATCCTTCCAGTAATGAGGGGCCCAGAACTGAACACAATACTCAGGTGTGTGCGCACCAGAGTTGTCTAGAGTGGTAGTAATACCTCTCTCAATCTAGAAGCCACGCTTCTGGCAATGCAACCAAGGGTGAAGTTCACCCTCTTGACCTCCACATCACACTGCTGACTCATGCTTAGCCTGCAATCAACCAGCACCCTGAGATCCCTTTCATAAGTGCTGCTCTCCAACCACTTGTCCCTAAACTTATGACACCCATTCCTGTGCCCCAAGGGCAAGACCCTGCACTTATCCACACTGAACGCCATCCTGTTGTCTCCTGCCCACTTCCACAGTCTGTCCAGATCCTTCTGGATCTTGAGCATCTGCTCCTCAGTTGTCACCACTGCTCCCGTTTTAGTATCATCTGCGAATCTGATCAGCTGATTGGTCACCCCCTCTTCCAGGTCACTGATGAAAAGATTGAACAGGATCGGTCCCAGGACAAAGCCCTGGAGGACCCCATTTGTCACTGGCCACCATCCTGATGATTCCTCACTAATGGTTATCCTCCGCTTTTGGTCAGTCAACCATGCCCTAATCCATTGGACAGTGCATTGGTCTATCCCAAAACCCCTCAGTTTCTCCACCAGGATATCATGGGGCACTTTGTCAAAGGCCTTACTGAAATCCTGGCAAACCACATCAACTGCAACTCCTCCATCTAGCCACCTTGAAACCTTGTCATAGAATTCCACAAGGTTTGTCTGGCAGGACCTGTTTTTGCAGAAGCCATGTTGTGTGGCTACCAGTCTCCCTTCCCTATCTTGCATCACCAGATCTCTCGCTATTATGAGCCTTTCCATTGTTTTTCCTACAACGGACGTAAAGCTAACCTGTCTGTAATTCCCCATGTCCCTTCTACTACCCTTATCCTTCATGAAGTTGGCCCTCCTGAAGTCCCAGCTTCTAGTAGTCAACCTGCTGCTCGTTCCCATTCCCCTGATCTCAAAGGAAAGGATGGAGTGATACTCGCATCCAGAGTTCCCCTAATCTGCACCCATTCTATCTGCTCCTCCCTGTTGGTCAAGACCAAGTCAAGAATATTTCCACTCCACCTTGCCTCCCAAACCCTCCACATGAAAAACCCCATAATTACTGTGTCCCTCTCCCGAGGTATCTTTCAAATATGGTCTATCAAGACATCATCCAGGGTCTCAACTTGATCTGGAGGGTGATAACATACTGCAAGTGTCAGCTCCCTTCCCGTCAAAACCCCTTATTTTCACCCAGACCGCCTCTGCCAGATCCCTATCTATGCATTCTATCTCATTGCATCCTATCCCTTCCCTGACATATAAAGCTATGCCACCTCCCATTTCCCTTCCTGCCCTCTCTAAACAGGTGATACCCCTCTATGTTTACATTCCAGCCTTGCCTTTCATCTCACTAAGTTTCCGTGATCCCCACCAGGTCATCCCCTCCTATTCCCACGAGAGGCTCAAGTTCTTCCCGCTTGTTTCCCATGCTTCTAGTATTGGTATACATGCATCTCAGCTCCCTCCATTAAAATGTGGTGCATGGTGGAGAACTGTCATTATGAGGAGGGGGTGTGGGGGGCCTCCAGGAATATTTATATTCATTTTCATTTGCATTCTTCATGTTGATCAGAGAGAAGGGGGAGGGAGTAAATTGGGGTGTATTTTTAGGAAATAGATGCAAGAAGCGTACTGCATTTCATTTGGGGTATATCTTTTAAAAATAAAAACTTTCACTGTGTACCTACAAGGGGTAGCACTGATTTTCCCTGCCCCATCTTGGGAAATGTTGTCTTTGATGAAAAAATATGAGGAGTGGGGAGTGTTTACAGATCACCATAAATCCTGACAAGTAAGCAGTGCTGACTGGTATCAGGTTTGGGAGATCTTTCTTTTGGGGTTGTGCGTGTTGAGTTTTTGTAGAGAGACCTCCCCCTCTTCTTCAGGACTGGAATGTATATTGAACATTTCCAGCGTGCAAGCCATTGTTCAGTTTTTCATATTTGCTGGCATATTTATGTTAGTATTTGGACTGCTTCATTTTCTGTAGCTTGTGTTTCTTCTGTATATTCTTTCATTCATCTCTTTATTTTCTCTTGGCCAGATATAGTATGTTCCATTGTTTGTCTTTTATCATTCCTAATCTACGTTTGAATTGCCCTTTGATTTCTTGGATACTCTAGAAGAGGCCTCTTGTTTTTGCTCTGCTGCTGCTGTCTTCTATTTCTTTGCACTGGTTACTGTAACAGTTCTTTTTGTCTTTATGTGACAGCTGCTCCATAGTCTAGGCATGATTGCAGCTGAAAAGGAACTGAGGGGATAGGTGGAAGCCCCTCCCCATTCTTCCTGTAGGACAGGAGGGGCTTTCCATTTCCAAAATGAGTGCTTAGCTATAGAAGTTTCCTGAAAATTAGGCTCTGCACAGGTGCAAAGCCTGTAAGTGTGATGCACTGAGACCACAAAGAACAGTGATTTACAGGAAAATATCCAATAAAGTATGTAATAAGGAGACATTTACAGAAAGGCTCAAGATGCAAAATGTCTCAAAATACTTCTGTCAACTAGTGTCCTCCAAAGGCTGTGGTCTATGGTTCCCAACATTCCCCACCACTGGCCATGATGTCTGAGGCTGATGGCAGCTGAAGTCCAAAATATCTGATGGGGAGCAGGTTGGAGAAGGTACACTAGATTAACTAGGTTAGACTTGATCTGTGAAAGATCTAACCTCCCCCGCACACCCTTCATTGCATATCTTCAATTACATGCCAAATTTCCATTTTATTTGTATTTTTCTCATGGCTTCAAAGATTCTGTAAAATTGTAAGGAATTGCCACCAATCCCAGCACACTAAACACAATACAGCTAGTCCCAGCCCACATGTGGAAACAGAATGCTGTTCTGTGGATCCAGAACACTACTTACAGGCAGCTAGATGACATGTAACATGTCTGGATTCTGGGAAAATGGAAAAGGCAGCCCAAAATATTAAAGAATAACCAAATAACTAATGAACTAAATATCTTAGCAAATGTCTCTATAGGGAAAAGAAGCTGAACTGTGGAATTCAATTTTGTTTAAGGTAGCAGTGAGAAATAGTTTGACCCTTCCCCAAGTCCACAAAAGGTTGTAAAGAGGCGGAAAGTTACTCCCCCATGAAGTAAGGGTGGGGGAGGAACTGAAAAAGAGGATGCTCTTGTTGGGATGTGAGTGCTGTTTGCAAAAAAAAAAAAAAAAAAAAAAAAAAAAACCAAACAGCCCTGTCTCTGCAAATGATCCCTTGAATCTTTGGTTTCAATGGGCAGCTAAACCTCTGCAAGCCTGCCATTGAAAGAAAGGCACTGATGAAGGGATTTCCAATTTTGGATGAGACAATGTGGAAGGGGTGCTTGCTACAAGAGAACACTGCATGTCCCTGTACACATTGCCTCTGCAGAATCTGGAGCTTGCCTCTGTTGTGCTGCAGGGAACAAGCAACGGGAACAATTTCTAAAAAGAAAAAGTAAAGTGTGCACTCATTTGCAGAGATAAATGTAAAAATACTGGGCAAACACACAAAGTCCCTCCAAGGTACTGTGCTGCAGGACACTTTAAAGGTGATTGTAACTGCAAGTTTTCCAGCTGGTTTTTGCAATCTGGAAAAAAATGGGACAAGGCATATTCACCAGCTGAAATCTGCTAGTGCTCGTGCTGGGATGCAGTAGCAGTTTCTGCCAGTCAGCCATAATTGCTGATTAGGCACTTTGGGGATGGCTGGCAAAGTCTGTTAACCAGTAGCCACTTGTACAGAGTTGCAAGTGTTTTATGTCACTCTTGCAAAGGGGCTGATTGACTGTAAGTTCTCACCAATGACGGGCTGTGTTGTCCAGGTTTGGAGGACATGACAAGCCACCATGAGTGACCACAATGCTAGAACAACCAATGGGCAACACAGGATGGCTTAATCTGCTCTTGGCTAAGTGACAACCCAACAGAAGATAAATAATAGGTTGTCCTTGCAATGGTCACAGCAGCTAGTCAGGGAAAGCCTCCTCCATCAATGTTAGAATCCAGCAGGAAACAAAGAGCTCCCCCAACTTTTGAATTTTTACCCCGTTTCCTAGGTGATGCAGTGACGCCTGACAGCCTATCCGATGAGGCATCTTTCTCCCCTGCCCCATCAGCTGCCAGCAATTTACACCTTCAAAGGTGAGGACAATAACACCAGCCAGATATCCTTGGCTTGAACACATCCTTGCAATACCTGGGTACATCAGTTATTCCCTTCTGGCTGGTGCCTAAAGTATCTCCTGAAGCAAGTAGTTCTTTCATTAACCCTTCCCTATCTTGTGAGACCTTTACTACATTATTCAATTTTTAATGTTTTCCAGTTTCAAATTGGTGCAGTCTAACACAGCCTAAGTTCCATTTTTAAGCTACCAAAAGAAAGAGACAGTCTGTCTGGAAATACTAAATATCATGCACAAAACTGATTCAGGAAGGTGTCTTTTATTACATATTTTATTGCAATATTGCCAGTGAGAAACCTTAAAACTGATACAAATGAATTGCAATATATTTACCTTCAAAGTGATTACATCACCAATTGCTTCTAATAACCCTGATTTTAAGCTTTACTCCATGAAGTATGTTTGGCAAGCAGTAAGTGAGATCTCCATGCAAATAACAGTTCTAACCTACATCAGTATGCTAGTCTGAATGAATTCCAGGTCTGGCACATGCATAGCAATGGCATGTTTCCAGAAGTACAAAAATGACGTCAACGGCTTGTGTAATCATCTTGTCTTCACTGTGTTTTATAAACAAAGTTCTCCCCCCACCTGCAAACCCAATTGTCTCTCATTTTCTCACTGGGAAAAAATCTTATATTAGCCAAAGCTTTAGGCTAATATAACTTGTGGTGGTGGTGTTTGTTTCTTAATTGAAAAACTATTCATCTATCCACAATAAACTGAAACCACTGCATTTTAAAATCAAGATTGGTTACTGGAGTCCTCTCTAACTGTAAGAAGCCTACAGCAATTTGTGGGGGGTGGAGACAAAGAGTGGGGAACATGGTAAGGAGGACTGGCACAGTTTGATAAACAGAAACACTTACAATTCCTGTCCCTTCAATAAGAGCCTTTTGATAAAGGCTTTTCTGATAAATAAAAGCCAGCTATCCTTTAAGCTGGTTAACTGAGTGGGCAACTTGGAATCCTTTAGATGTTTTGGCCTACAACTCCCAACACCCCTTACTATTGGCTAGCACCATTAGGAGTTACAGGCAAAAACATCTGGAGGGTTACAAGTCACCCAACCCTGCTTTAAGACAAGTATTGTCTATATTTCTAAGGATTGTACTGAATCACATTTATAGATGTTTTGAATGGTTAAATAAGAGGCAAGAGTGCACACGCACGCGCACGCACACACACACACACCATCTCCATCATACATATGAGGTCAGGCATATACTATTCTCACTAACTGTGGTCACAGAGAAAACTGTTCTGTCCTTTCTTTGGTAAACATACTACTTTTGTCTATACTACAAATGAAGCATATCACAGACAGATTTAGAAATAAGACTAATTACACTGCCCTATCTAAAGGTTCACCAATTATCAGACATTAAAAACTTAAAATAATTCTTCCACTTCTTACATACTTCATCAGTATTAATAATATTCAGAATGTTTTGAAAAGGAGAGGCAGAGAAAATGAGCAGCAAACTACTTTAGAACGAGCTTGCCAGGCTTTCAGCTGTGAACAGGACTCAAGATTCCCAGGTGCCAGTCCACTATTCAGAACTATTCTCCTCACACAGAACGGTATTCTGGTGTCTGAATTAAGTAAGCAGACATCCCTCACTCAAATTGCTGATTTTCAATGGAATCTCTTGTTACTAGCTACAGCTTTAGGAGGCAACATTTTGAACAGTCTTCAAATATATCATTTTCCCCTGTGTTCTCTAAGAACATCCTCACAGTAAGCAATCCAAGGATGAAGACAAATTGGCATTACATAATTATAAGCTGTGCATATTACAGCAAAGACAATTTTAAATGGGTGCATTAAAAATGTATGAGCAAGAACCAGCACTGGCATACCTACCTTGTTAATGTGCAGCTGCTGCTGCTGAAATTGCTGTTTGTGTTTTTCCAGGAACTGCTGATGCTGTTGTTGGATCACTAATTGCTGGAGGGCCTGTGCATTCTGGGGAAGAGGAGCAGATTGTGTGCGCCCCAGAGGGCGGTGTTGCCGCAGTTTATGTATTGAGGGAGAGAGTCGATCCGTACCCACCAGGGACTGCGCATGGAGGGGGAGTGAAAGCCCTGAAAGATACCAGTCTGAATATAATATGGAGGAAAACAGTGGAGAAGAAAGAGGAAGACAAGAGGAAGGGAGAAGACAACTTTTAAGTAACTCTCACAGTAACAATGATGTGTGTTAAGCCAGCCACCATGTCATTTTGTGCCGCTGAAAACTTTTTAAAATAAAATTACAGTAAGTTAAAAATGTGGAAAGAAAGAGTTCCTGTGACAAACAATAGATATAGAAGAAGGCACCTTTTGGTGCCTGGTTAAGAGTCACGATTAGCAAGTAGGCATCGTAAGTGAAAGGTGAGGGAAGTCCTGTATGAAATGCAGGCTTACTCATCACAATCAGATCAACAGAGTCTCCCTTTATTCTCTATCTTCTGTACAGTGTGGGCACTTGATTCCAAAGTGAGAGCTCAGCATTTTGCATTAGCAAGGTGGGATAAGAAAGTTGTTTATAAAATTATGCACCCTAAAGCAATAACAGAAAGACCCTCAATATAACCCATAGTCTATTTTAAGATTGTTTAATCCTCACATAATTCATGCTGGCTGGGTCCAGATGTTAGAACAACACTAAATGGGGACTGTATACAGAATTGGTGTCTGTGGGCGTCACACCTTGTTGTTAAATACACAACGGTGCTCTTGGTCATCCAAGCTTCATCAGTCTGCCATTTCAGTCACTATGATAATAAATTCTCTCAATTTGGGTATTCATCATCTGCATTCCTTTGGTATATCACACTCAAGCCTAGTTTACACAAACTTATCTCAACTTATTAATAAATGCATAGATCTTGTGACTGTGCACTCCATCATCACCTTGCTCCTTCCCTCCACATTTTGCAATGTGCTGACATTTAAGTTTTCTTGTATGTCTGAACCAGGACTGGAACAAAACAGGATTAGAAACAGACCTCAGACACAAAAAGGGGAAGGGCAGGGTTTAGGATGGAGCACACTGAGATCTGCACATCTGAATTTGGCCTTTTTCAGTGTTGATTCTGAGGAAAACACACAAGCTTTTTCAATATAGCTCTAGTTTCTCTCACCTGGGACTAAGGGATTTTGTGCAGTTGGTTGTTCCAGTAAGACCATATGTTGAAGAAGAGGGTTGTGTGTGGTTCCACCATCCCTGTCCACTGTGGTACTGCTCAAATAAGGAGTGAGGTGGGTGCCAGGAAATATGGAGATTCGTTGTTGTAATGATGGAATGGCAAGTCTTTCAGCATCCTGCTGTCCTGAGCCCCCCTGCAAGCATATAACTGGTAATGCATTGGGCCTCTGAATGCAGTTAATGTAACCACCAATCCCTTAAACTTTACATTAAACAGCACTTACACTGGTTGGGGCAGTTGCAGGCAGTCCTAATGTTATATTAGGCAAGGAGGGAGAAGTGTACAAAGGAAGCTGTGTTACTGAGCCTTCACGATTCACAAGTCTATGAGCCAGGTTGGACTGAAAGAGAACCAAAAATGCTGCTTCAGGGCTTTTTTATTAGGAAAGACAGAAGACACCTCAAATGTAGCATTCAATTAGTAGAAATGGTTCCAGGTCCTTTCACAGCTTTTACAGGTGATGGCAAAAACAAGTCCTAAAATTTGGGGGGGGGGGATTTGAGGGAGGGGGATTTGGAATTGTTCCTATTTTGTCCTGCAATAAAAAGACTGCTGCCCTTTCAAATGGTGAAGCAGCATGGCAGTGTTTCATCTTTATTTTGAATCATATGTCCAGTAGGAATACTATCGTATCATGTCACAGCAACATTCCCAATGTCTAGGATGCTGCCCTTCTAGACATTGGCTTCAGTTTAACATCATACATTATGTGAGGAAAGTCATGCATTTACTCTTCTCACTGATAATCATGGACCTTACAATAGTGGTCACAGGGGAAACCATCTATCCTCCCCTGTAAGAATACCCTAGGGAATGATGCTACCATGACTTAATATTCCCTATGGAGAATTTCATTTAAAATAAAGATTGAACACTGCCAGACTGCTCAGTCACCACTTTAAGAGGGAAAATGCTTGTATGGTAGCTGGTGGAAAACAACAACAACAACTTTGCCTGCCTCCTTGAAATGGTAAGGTATCTCCCCATCCCCATTATTATTTTGGTACCCAAAATATTACCAGGAATCCTTTGATGTTCTGGGGAGAGGAGGAATGAACGGCCCTGTAAAAAAAAGCAGGGAGAGGGGATCTTCCCATCCAATTTGTAATCACAACAGTCTTGAAAGTTAGCATTAGGTTGACAGAACATAACTGGGAAAGATAGAAGGTAATTCCATTACTGCTAAAAATAAAAGAATGGTGCAACAGGCACCCACATTTTAATTTTTTTATTATTAATGTAGAAGAAGAACTAGATCTTTCAAGCCAAAATTTTTCTTGAAAGCAAAAATTATGAAACTGAAGCTCTTGTAGTTTGGGCACATCACGAAAAGGCAAGATGCACTGAAGAAGACTATACTGCCAGGGACAGAAGGGCCTGGAGTTGAGCAGCCAAAATCCATGTGATATCCAGGCAATACAATCATCAGTTTTCCAGGATGCCTGTTACAGGATCCCCACCCCACTCCACCTCCACCCCGTCCTCAGCGACTTCACCACATCCACAATAACTGAAACTATTTATTTATTTATTTATTTATTTATTTATTTATTTATTTATTTATTTATAACATTTTTATGCCGCACCCATCGCCGAAGCCTCGGGGCGGCTTACAAAGAAAATAAACAAACAAAGAATAGAATAACATTAAAAATTTGGAGTTTCTCGGCCATAATTTAAAACCACAAATAAAACAACTGATTAACAATTAAAATATCATTTGAATAAAAAGGTCTTCACCTGGCGCCAAAAAACAAATAACAACAGCACCAGGCGGACCTCTCTGGGGAGTGCATTCCATAGGTGGGGCACCACCGCAGAGAAGGCCCTCCTCCGGGTATTCACCCTCCTAATATCCTTCACAGAGGGCTCCCGGAGAAGGGCCTCCCCTACCGATCTCAGGGGGCGGGAGGGCATATATGGATGCAAGCGCTCCTTTAGATAACCAGGTCCCAAGCTGTTGAGGGCTTTATAGGAGATAACCAACACCTTGAATTGGGCCCGGACTTCAATGGGGAGCCAGTGAAGCTGACGGAGAACTGGGATTATATGAGAACAACGCCCAGTCCCCATCAGCAACCTGGCAGCTCTAATTTGCACCAATTGAAGTATCCGGACTGTCTTCAAGGGCAGCCCTACGTAGAGCGCGTCACAGAAATCTAATCGAGAAGTTACCAATGCATGTGTCACAGTCGCCAGGCAGTCGTTCTCCAGGTAGGGACGCAGCTGATGGATCAGCCGAAGCTGAAGGAAGGTGCTCCTCGCCACCACTGTTACTTGAGCTTCTAATGTCAGCTCTGGGTTGAGCAGCACTCCCAAGCTGAGGACCCTGTCCCTAAGAGGGAGTGCAACCCCGTTCAGGACAAGGTCCAGGTACCCTACCAACAGGACCTCCGTCTTGTCTGGATTGAGCTTCAGTTTATTGGCCCTCATCCAGTCCATTACCTCAGCCAGGCACCGGTTCAGTCCAGCCACCGTCTCACCCGGATTAGTTGAGAACGAGAGGTAGAGCTGGGTATCATCAGCGTACTGATGATTCCGCAGCCCACACCTCCTAATGACCTCTCCCAGCGGTTTCATGTAGTTGTTGAATAGCAAGGGGGACAAAATGGACCCCTGCAGAACTCCATGGCATAGCTGCCATGGCGCAGAGCCATAGTCCCCCAGCACCACCTTCTGGAATCGGCCATTGAGATAGGAGCAGAACCACTGCAAAGCAGTGCCTCCGACCCCGCAATCCCGCAAGCCTATCCAGAAGGATACCATGGTCAATGGTATCGAAAGCTGCTGAGAGGTCCAGGAGAACCAACAGGGACGCACTCCCCGTCCCTCTCCCTGCACAGGTCATCATGCAGGGCAACCAAGGCAGATTCAGTAACATACCCGGGTCTGAAGCCGGACTGAAATGGGTCCAGATAATCAGTTTCATCCAAGAGTGCCTGGATTTGTCCCACCACCACCCGCTCTAACACCTTGCCCAAGAACGGGATGTTGGCCACCGGTCTATAATTGGAGGCCACCTCTGGATCCAATGATGCCTTCTTTAGGACTGGCCGGACTACCACCTCCTTTAAAGGGGCAGGTACCCGGCCATCCCTCAGAGAGGCATTGTCGACCTCCAGGATCCAGGTCCCAATCCCGTGCTTGGCTGTCTTGAGTAGCCAAGATGGGCAAGGGTCCAGTAAGAAGGTGGTGGGATGTACCTGTCCAAGCACCTTGTCCACATCATCAGGCCGCAACAACTGAAACTCATCCATCAATTGTGGACCAGACGGTAGCACTGGCACCTCCCCAGTAGGATCTGATTCACTAGTGGTGTCCAGCTCGTGACGAATCTGAGCTATTTTCTCCCAGAAATGTTTGGCGAAGTTGTCACAGCGGGCCTTCGAGGGTGGCACGAGATCTTTCTTTGGGCCCCGATGTACCAACCCCTGTACGACCTGAAAGAGCTCCACCGGACGGCATTGTGAGGAGGCAATGGAAGCGGAGAAGAATTTCTTCTTCGCCGCCCTCACCGCCACAGCATAGGCCCAATAATGGGCTCTCAAGTGTGTTCGGTAGGATTCATTCAGTGATTTCCTCCACCTATGCTCTAGACGTCTCCCAACCCACTTCATCGCTCGTAATTCCAGTGTATAACAATGGGCTCTGTCAGGTAGGAGAGGACGCTTAGGAGCGATCGTGTCAATAGCCCTGATCATTTCCCCATTCCATAGTTCGACCAGAGCTTCGACAGGAGCACCAGCCTTATCAACCAGAAAATCCTCCAGGGCCTTCACGACTCCATCCAGATCCATCCGGCTCCAGGGGCAGACCAGCACAATCGGGTCCGCACCCTTACAGAGGGAAAGGTCACTCTCGAGCTCAAACCTCACGAGGAAGTGATCTGACCATGACAGGGGAGTCAGACACAAGTTCCTCACCCTCAGATCACCCTCTTCCTGCCCCGTTGAGAAAACCAGGTCCAGAGTGTGTCCATGTTCATGGGTTGGGCCAATAATGTGTTGAGACAGCCCCATAGCTGCCATGAAGTCCTGAGCCGCCCCGGTCAGAACCATCTTGGCATGGAGATTGAAGTCCCCCAGGACCAGCATCCTGGGAGTCTTCAACACCAAATCCGAGACGATCTCCCTCAGCTCAGGCAGGGAGTCTGTTGGGCAGAAGGGTGCACGGTACACCAGCAGAATCCCCAATCTGTCTCGGTCGCCCAACACCAAGTAGAGGCACTCTAGACTTGGCCTCGAGGGTACTGGAAGCCCCGTGAGGGAAATAGAGCCTCGATAAACCAAAGTGACCCCCCCCCCTCCAACTAATACAATAAAACATGATGAGGTGGGGCTCTGAATACTTCCATAGATTGTACCATGGAATTAGGTCCACCCAAGTCAAGAAGAGAGGCATAACAGGTGAAGTCTGACACTGCCCATTCTCCAGGACATCTGAGCAGGCTCAGTGCTATAGACAGGATCCTTGAACTGCATACTGGAGGCACTGTGTTACAGTGGCTGCTACTTTTAGCACATTTCCCAAAGAAAGGTTTGGGAGGCTTTAGCGCAGCTTGATGTCAGTTATTTTATGGAACACTGCAAGGCTCCATGTTATCTCCCATGCGATGCACTAGCACCTGGAATAAATTGACTTCTTACCCTGCTTAGCTTGGGACCAAAATACCTGAAGAAACACCTTCCCCCATATCAATCTGCCTGTGCATCAAGATTATTACTGAAGCGAGGACTAGGAAGGGGAGCTTCTTAGTAGTGGCACCCTTTAATAGAATATTCTTTCTAGGGGGGCTAAGATGTCACCTACTTTGCAATCCGTTTGGCATGAGGATAATACTTTATGAAAGCATTAGCAAGCTTTTAACTATTAATCAGTATTACTTGCCAGTTTTTACCTGCCTTTTCATACCATTTAATTCTGCGCTCAAGTTGATATTTACTTTAACTGAATTAGGTTCACAGTTTTTTTCTACAGAAAACAGAAAATATTTCTACTGAGAGATAAAGAGCTCTGCTCTATAACTGGAACAAAGCTTTGGATTATTTAAATTACACGGAGGTGACAAGGAGATTTTTGTAATAAAAAACCCTGTCACTAAATGGAAGCTGAGCTCATTCTTCGGTATAGCCTGAACTGCCTGATCCTGCCTTAGTTTGGAAGTTAGGCAGGGTCAGGCCTGGCTGAAATCTGGTTGATGGGTGACATAAAAATTGTGAGCCACCCAGAGAGTTTCAGCTATGGGTGGTATAGGAATGTAATGCAATGTAATTATTATTATCATCTTAATTATTATATTCACTACTTAAAACATTGAATATTACAAGTTTGGATACTTAATGCTTTAAAAACATTATTTTAATTTCAGTGCCTGCACATACTTCACTTGCACTGTAAATGCTATTGCTCCATTGTAACAGAAATAGACTGTTACACTTGTTCTCTCAACATTTTCCATTCATATTCTTAAAATCTACCCACATCAGAAGTAATATATTTGGCTTTCCATAATGTAGAATAGCATACAATAGCAAACAGCCCCTACTTTGCACAGATGGGGATAGTCCTAGAAGTGATACACTGAAAAATGCAATCAAACTTAGACCTGTCAAGAGTTGGACATGTTGTCTACACTGAGTGAAGCCATGGCCATTAGCACCCTCAGAGATGGTGTTATTCAGGCACAACCCCATAGCTCTTAAGGGAAGGTTCCATTCACTCCATTTCTCTGAGAAGCCTGCCCTTGCCCAGACCACTAATTTCTCCTAGCTTCAAATTATTTTGACTGTAAATAGTGACTTAAAATGTTGGTGGGGCTGCCCAAGAGCAGCAGAGAGAGGCAGACACATAGCTCTAACCCTCTCTGTTCTATTGTTTGCTGGTTTCCCACTGTAGGGTCTTGCAACGATATGTGCCAGTTAGAAAAGCCTGCCCTTACAGATTGAATTGTAGACTTCAACTGCATGGACATTTTTAATTAATTAAATTGATGTGTTTTAAGAACAATGGAACCCTCAGTATAGAACCTTAGGGTCCCTACTTCAGTATGCCTGGGTTTTACTGTCTCTGCAACATGGTAGAGACAGACGGATGGATATGCCACACACCTTACTTTTATACTATAGATAAACTGCCTGGCTTGGCAAAGCACCTGGGCTTGAGATACTCACCTCTACCTGATATATCTCAGAATCTTGACCTAGCTAATCCTCCCCAATTTCACTGAAATACGTTTCACTTTCTGATTCCAAATAGTTTGGAATGCAGCCAACAGTCCGTGGGAATGATTGCCCTAGACCACCATCCTTCTTACTCCCAGCAGTGTGTGTACAATATCATACATTTATAATACAGCTTGGCTCTCCACACTGTATAATACAATTCGAAATACACTGAAATAATGCAAAGCAGTGTGTCTTACCTCTGCTTGAATATTCGCAACTGATCCAGTAATTCCATTCTCAGCACTTATGTTACTGGAACTATTATTTGGAGAACTAGGGCCAGATCCCGGAGCACTATTGCATGCAGAATCTTTAAAAAAACAAACAAACCACACACACACACCCAAAGCCATTTGTTAACAATATTGTTTAAAAAAAACACACACCATATATCAGCAACAATAAAGAAAAAGTTTTGTGACTATTTCAGCCATCCCTAACCTGGTACCTTCCAAGTGTTTTGAACCCCAACACCCAGAAGGCCCAGCCAGCAAGGCCAACAATCTGGAATGCTGGGAGTCAAAGGTTACCAAATGAGAAAGGCTGAACTATTCCAAAACACTTCAGTCTTCATCTACACAATTATAAATGAAGAATGTCACTAATAATGTGTTAAGAATCCTCTTTATACCTGAACATCTTTAACATTAAGTACAAACAGTATTTAAAATGAGAAAGATCCATGGGCTGAGTCTAGAATTCCCATGAGCAGAATACCATCCCTGTTCTGCAGGAGAGAAGAGGGAGTGACTTTCACGGATTCCTCTTTCCTCTGACAACACAATGAAAAGCTGCTCAGGAGGGTCAAGGAACCTTGAGGAACAGTAGTGGGGTAGAGGCCTTTAGAAAAACATGTTAAAAGGTTTTGTCCTTTCATGCACTTCCCCCTTTCAATTTCCAACATTAGCCTCTGCTGCATGTCAGTACCAAACAAAAGAACAATGCTGAAAGCTTACTCTGTATCCAACCTATCCATTAATTGTAATAACTGCAAAAGATACAGGCTATTAAACAAACATATTCTCAGATCTGGTGGGTATTTCTACTGTGCTAAGATTTTAAAGAGAAAATGTTAACAAAAATACCATGCTAACTTGTTGTATGAGACACCTGCTTTTCTATTTGCAGAATTTAAACAAGCATCAGGTGAAATTACACCTTTAGAAATTCACTTTTCAACTGCTGCCAAAATTGTTATAATCTATTGGGATAAAACTACACATTCCCATAAATATTAGCACCTCACAGTTTGCATGTTAGCCACAATCTTCAAATGGACTAATTTGAGAGGTTAAGGAGAAACAGTCCTGACAAATTTGCTTAAATTGGATACTCAAAAGAGCAATACAGAAAGACTAGTCATCATTACAATAATTTTACTCCAATACAAAGTTTACACAATTCATCTACATATTTTGTAATTTGAAAATAATAGCTTAATAGGTGGCTCTATAACCTACCTGTGACATCTATTGGCCGCTTTTTAAGAGCTGTTACTACAGGACCATCTTTTCGTCGTAACAAGGGGCTGCTGCGCCTTTCAGCAACCTTCTGCTTTAATCTGGATCTCAATTTGAGATTGGGTTCAGATGCTGGAATTAGAAATGGCCAAGGGATGAAATGAACCTGTGCAAAAGAGCTTTCCAGTAATAATATTTTTTGAAGCAAAATATGCTGGATATGTTCAAGACATAACTAAGAAAGAACAATATTATTTCCACTGAACTAGAACAATATTCTAAAATACTGATTTAGGCTAACATTGGATTTAGATTAATATGGTTTTAGACTAATATGGTTTTAACCACAGTGGCCTTTTTACATGATCAGGCAAAACAAATTTGGTTCCCATCCATTTACACTTTCCAAAACAACCCAGGAATGTCCTATTCCTCAAGTCATCATTGCTTGCAAACCCAGCCCTCTAAGTTACTTACTTTTAAACAACCGAGAGTTTTTAACCTATGGTTTCAGTCTGTCCCTTAGAAGGCCAGACCACTGAGCCCCATGAAGAAAGGAAACATCTAGCTGGAGGACAGCTGGTACGCATATTTAAAACCACAGTTTAAATTACAGTATTTTTACTTTAGCTCATCTACAGGATGAGTTCACTGCAATGAGCTAACATTCAATTCAGTGAATGAGAAGTAAATCAAAAGCAATTCCTTACAGATTACATTTACTTCAATCCATACTATTTGAAATATGCATAGCTTGGAAAGAACTATATCCCTCTTCAATACAATTACTCATAGGTAACTTGGTATCGACGGTGAGGCTGGGCTGATTCACAGTGTGCTTGTTAACAAATGTAGGAATAAGCTGAAAGTTTTATTTAAGCTGCTACATCTACTAAATGCTATTAAATATTTAAATAGCAGATTGAGTTTACCAAGTACTTTACAATTCAGACTGCAAGATGATTGAAAGTATTATTGCATGCATGTTTAGACTCCCATTATGCTAGGGGTTGTAGAATTTTTCTGTCTCAACATGCAGGACTGCATCCTAACTAAAAATATTCAATCAAAATTATGGGCCCATTTAATCCAACACACAATCACACACCCATACACACATGCCAGGCTTCATATGACAGAACATCCCATTGTAGGGATGTTCATACAGTGGGTTGCTTTTTGGTGAACTGAACTGTTTTCTACAGAGAGGTTTGTTTGAGGGCAATAAACAATCCTGACAAACCATGGGTTCTTCTGGACTTTATGAATCCATGGGCTACTGCCAGTAAAAACTATTCCCTTGATGCCCAGGATGGTGAAATAATCATTACTGACTTGGTATCCCTTGTGAATTGTTCAATTTTTTTAAAATTAACTTCCACCACCCATTTTTTAAATTAACTTCCACCCATTAACAGTCAATAAAAGCCCTTGCAAATGGCATGCTGGAGGGTTCACAGGTTTGACACCATTTTTAAAATTATTTTCTAACTGCAAAAATGAGCACAAATTTTTGATTAAACTTTTTAAAAAGCCACTCAAATGAAGTTTGTGCACATTTGCGGGTATCCAACATGTAGAACCTTGTTTGAGCAATATCCTGGGAAAATGAAAGTGCAATAGGAACCAAAAAAGACTGCTAATATGTCAGGTTGTTACTTTGTACTTTTTTAGAAACACAGAAAAATAGAAACAGAGCGAGTCAGAAGGGGCCTCCTGGGCCATCTAGTCTGATCCCTGGCTCCAGCCAGCTCCATTCATGAAATGACTACCATTTACAACTCCACCAGCCTATCCTTAAACACCCTTAATGATGGGGCTTGAACCACCTCCCATAGAAGCCCATTCCATACCCTTCCTGGCATCCAAACTGAACCTTGGTTCACTGAGCTTGGCTCCGTTGGAGTGCGTGCTGCCCTCCTCTGCAGGGGAGAACAGGTCTCTACCCACCTCCATGTGGCATCCCCTCACATACCTGTATGTCGCCAACAGATCCCCTCAGAATGTCCACTTTTCCAGGCTGAAAAGAACCAGTTCCCTCAATCTCGCTTCATACGGCTTTTCCTGCAATCCGGCCACCATCCTCGTGTCCCTACATTGTGCACTGACTCTAACCTGACTATATCCTTACTGTAATGTGGAGCCCAGAACTGAACACAATACTCCAGTTGCGGGTGCACCAGAGTCATATAGAGTGGGAATAATACCTCTCTCGATCTAGAAGCCACGCTTCTGGCTTTCTGACAGCAAAGATTTTTTATCATAGAAGGGATGGCCAATAAGTACCCCATTACACAGCTGGAGAAGTACGGGGAAAGGGGGAGAAGACAACAGTGAGCCAAGTTATCTGCTGGGCACATTATGGGTTGTTTGAATAAACAAACCAGAATTGTTTCTTCTAGGGTTGCTATGATGTGTAAACCCACCCAATAGCACTTCCTTTCAAGGATATATGCATGTATTTGCTTTGTGCTTCATTGGCTTCAAGCATACATTTTAATTTTAAATGAAGGTTTAATCTAGAAATTAAATAAAATCACATTTTTCACACAAAAGGTCATAAACTCTTTGCTATTATCTTTTGTTTGAACACACAACTACTGTCTGATCACTGCTACACTAAAATCTTGGATTTCTCCATTATTTTTGTGGGCAGATGTCACCTCTGCTACAGTGATGACCTAAAGTGGTTTCTAAAGTCACCAGGAAGCTGGGTCATGAATCTGACTCTACTATGTGCCTGTAGTCTCAACAACTTAGAAAGAGCTATCTGGAAATGGTTCAGACTCAACAAACAGACCTGGACTCTCAGCAAAG
>NW_025335627.1:983486-1222528 GCF_004798865.1 Varanus komodoensis | reverse complement strand
CTTTGCTGAGAGAAGTTCCAGAGGCTCCATTCCTACAAAACAACAACAACAAATAATTCCCCCAGGGCCAACCTGCCTTCATTCCTGCTGGTTACAGACACCTCTCACCTGGGATCGGAGGCCTCGCAGGATCCTTTAGTGGGGACCACCTTAGGAGGGGGACACAAAGGCAAGGCCTGCCCTCTAACAGTGCTGTTACTTAGTATCTAGGAGTGAGGATTTTTCCTCTTCTTCACAGGCTCTGGGTATGAGCCACGGAGGAAGGGAATGGGACCAAATGGGGTTCCTGCTTGGGGGTCAATGAGTATAGTGATGGGTAACGAGATGCAGCATCTTGGTGGTTCCTGTATCAGCCTGCTCTCAGGCCTCTGGATCTTGCTTCTAAATGCCAGATTAGCCAGAAAAAAAGACCTCACACATCCATTATTTATTAGTGGATGAGACAGCTGATCTGGAAAATATAACCGAGACATGGGAGGGGGAAAGAGGGGAATTAGCCTCTCACAGTTCTGTCCACTGAGATACTTGGTACAGCATCAAGGAAGAATGAAGGGCCAGGAAGGGAGGAGGGATCATACAGTCTACGGAAATTCTTATTTATCTCCCCAGGCTCCCTGTTTATCTGACTCCTAATCAAGAGTGTTTACATCTTGTGTTGAGCCAGTGGGACAGAATGGGGATTCTGTTGGTCTACCCATCTACCCTATGACTTAATAGTTTCCTTCCCTGAGTTGGCAAAGGTTGTCTCAGCTGCAATGTTGAATTCCCCAGGCTATTGGTCCAGGGGGACATTAAAATCCATGCTGAGAGTGCCCTATCTGGAGCAGCTCAGAATTTCATAGACTCTATGGCAACCATGAGACTGTCTCAACAAGTCAGCAGCCCAACACAGGCAACAGGGCACAAACTGGATTCACTTTTTTCAGCCAGGCATGGAGATATCAATCTGAAGTAGGGGGCTTTGAATCAGTCCCTTTCTCCTGGTCAGGTGAGTGCCTGCTGAGATTTACACTAATGGCAACTGGAATGGATGATCTGCCTCCAGATGTTGATGATTCCAAATGGTTTCGACAGGGCTCTGGGGAGCTTTCTAAGTGATATGGCTGGTGGTCCTATCAAATTCCTGGTCAATCTCTGGATCATAGGGACAACCCAGGAAATTGATAAGTTCATTCCCAAGCACATTCTCTGTAGTAGAGCTCATGACACACAGCCACATACTGGGAACCAAGACCAATAAAACAGAAGAGGAGACGGCTTGAGACCAGATGGAGGAAAATCATAGAAGAGAATCATAGAATAGTAGAGTCGAAGAGACCATAAGGCCATCAGGTCCAACCCCCTGAGGCTGCAGGGCACCACATTACACCATCCCACTCAGATGGCTGCCCAGTTTCTTTTAGAATGTCCCTAGTGTGGGAGAGCCCACCACCTCCCTAGGCAGCTGGTTCCACTGTTGTATTGCTCTGACAGTGAGGAAGCTTTTCCTGATAGCTAGCCTGAATCTGGGTTGTTGCAGCTTGAATTGTTTGTTCTGTGTCCTTCACTCTGGTATCAGTGAGAAGAGATCTTGACCTTTGTCTTTGTGACAGCTTTTGAGATACTTATAGAGGGATACCATGTCCCCCCTCAGTCTTCTCTTCTTAAAGCTGAACATGCCCAGTTCTCTCAGTCCCTCCTCATACGACAGTGTTTCCAAACTTTGGATCACTTTTGTTGCCCTCCTCTGGACCCTTTCTAATTTTTCTGCATCTTTCTTAAATCTTGGTGCCCAGAACTGGACACACTATTCCAGATGAGATCTGACTAGTGAGGAGTATAGGATGATTTGGAAGTAATGCTTCTGTAAATGCATCCCAAAGTAGCATTTGCCCTTTGGGTGGCTGCATTGCATTGTTGGCTCACATTTAGCCTGTTGTCCACAATTACTCTGAGATCTTTTTTTCATTTCTGTTGAGCCACATAGGTATTCCCCATTTTGTATCAATGCATTTGGTTCTTTTTACTAGGTGAAGGACTTGGCACTTGTCCTTATTGGATCTCATTCTGTTATCAAGTTTGCCCTGGATCTTTATTCTGTCTTTGTCTTCTAGGGTGTTTGCTCTTCCACCCAGTTTTATATCATCTGCAAATTTGATTATCTTTCCTTGTACTTTCTCATCTAAATCATTAATAAAGATGTTGAAGAGCACTGGGTCCAGGACTGAACCCTGTGGCACCCCACTAGTTACCTCCATCCAATTTGAGAAGGTGCCATTGATGAGCACGCTTTGTGTCTGATTTAGCAGCCAATTTTGGAGTCAGTTTTTCCATTTAGTCCAGTTTTTGCTAATTTGTTTATCAGAATGTCGTGTGGCACTATGTCAAAAGTTTTGCTAAAGTCTAGGTAGATTATGTCCACAGGGTTCTCTTTGTCCATTTGCGAGGTTACCCAGTCAAAAAATGAGATGAAATTAGTTTGACAGGATTTAATTCTGATAAATACATGCTGGTTTCTATTAATCCCCTCCCACCCAGCCCTCACCTCCCACCCACACTGCCTTGGCGGCCCGCACTCATCGCCAGCACCTTTCCACTGGCCCCCTGTTCAAAAAGTTTGAGGACCTCTGTTCTAGATGTATCTGAAGAAGGCTTTCTTATTGGGCTTTAGCATCCCTTGCTATTCTCAGTTCGTTTCCTGCCTTAGCCTTCCTGATGCGATTCCTGCAATTCCTTGCTATTTCTTTAGATTCTTCCTTTGTGGCCTGGCCCTGCTTCCACTTCCTGTACATGTTCTTTTTTTCTTTCAGGCTGTCACTTAACCCTTTATGGAGCCACATGGGCTTCCTCTGTTGTCTTCTACACATTTTTCTGGATGGAATTATTTGTAGTTGTGCTTCGAGGATCTTCCTTTTCAGTATTTTCCATCCCTCTTCGACGTCTTTCCCCTTAAGGGTGTGTTGCCATGGCAAGTCACATATCATTTTTCCGAGTTCATTAAAGTTGAGTTTCTTGAAGTCCAGGGTGCTTGTCTGGCTCCAGTTACCCTTTGTCTCCTTCATAATTGAGAATTCAAGTATTACATGGTCACTTTCCCCCAGAGTTCCCATGGCTGTTATTCTGTCCACCAGGCCCTCCCTGTCAATTAATATTAAATCAGGATAGCTGATCCTCTCATTCCTTCCTCTACTTTCCACTGGAAAAAGCTGTCGGCAACACATGTCAGGAATCTCTTGGAGAGGCCATGTTTGGCAGAATTTGCCCCCCAGTGTCTATCAGGGAAACAGAGGATGCCATTGAGCTCAAGGATGTGTCTACACTCAAATACATTTGGAGGCTGTGAGAGTAGCAAAGAAAAAATAGCTGACTGACTCCATTCAATCTCTCTGCTCTTCAGAGAGTGGTGGTCCAGGACTTAATACAGGCTGGCTTCAAGGATTCCTTGCAGCCATCTGAAGGGCCACTGCAATATATTTACTAGGCACTTCCAGGGCAAAGTCCCTTGCATCCTCTAAGGCTTAAACTCCACTGTTATTGCAGTGAAATCAGGCAAGATACCCAGAGAACAACTTGAGGATGTTGATAATGTACTTGGACAGGTTCATGCAACCATGTCTGTATTGGATCTTTGCATCTCCTGGCTCATAAAAGCTGGCAGGAAATAATTGCCAGCTGTGCAAGAGTGGTAATTAATGCCTAAGAGAAGGAGTGGTCCCATGCCATCTGAAACAGGCAGTGTGTGAGTCCATTCCAGAAGATACCTTTGCTGGATCCAAAAGATCTTAACAATTTTAGGCCAGTGGCCAATATGCCCTACCTGAGCAATGGTCTTCAGTGAGTGGAGAACAACCAGTTCCTAGCACTCTTGGATCAGACTGATTATCTGAATCTATTTCAGTCAGGTTTCAGGCCTGCTTTTAGCACAGAAACAGCTTTGGCCACCTTGCATGACAACATGTCCCTGGGTAGAAATGGGGAAATGTGACCCTGTTGGTACTGCTGGAACTCACAGTCGCTTTCAATACCATCAACCATGGTATCTTTTGAGGGTGACTGTCTGAACTGAGAACAGGAAGCACTGCAGTGCAGTGGTTTCACTACTACCTCGCTGGCTCCAGAAGGTGATGCTTGGGGATATTACTCTTGTCCTTGGAGTCTCCAGTATGGGGTTCCTCAGGGGTCTGGCTCATCCTTCATGCTATTTCACATCTACATGAGCAGGATCTTTCAGAGTTTTGAAGTGTATTGTCACCAGTATGTTGATGACATAAAACTCTTATTTCTTCTCAGCTTCCTCAGGTGAAGCTGTGGATGTGCTAAACTGGTGCCTAACTGCAATGGTAGACTGGATGAAGGCTAACAAACTGAAGCTCAATTCCAACAAGACTGAGAGGTTGTTGGTGAGTGGTTCCTTCGACCAGGTGTGCAAACTGTTCTAGATGTGGACCTCTTGAAGGCACAGGTTCATAGCTTGGGGATGCTCCTTGAGCCATCTTTGATTCTTGAGGCCCAGGTGGCTTCCGTGGCTCAAAGAGCTTTCTATTCACTTTGGATAGTGGCCCAGCAACTGCCTTAGAAATAGCCTGGTTTTAATAAACTGTGTTCTGAAAATGGCTAAACTAGATTATTGCAATGCAACACAGGACTGTTCACAAGTTGCAGCTTTTGCAAAATGCAGCAGATAATTTAATAACAAGGACCTGATGGTTGTAATACATAACAAAAATTCTGCCCAAATCAAGGTCCTGATTTTAACCTATAAAGCCCTATACAGCTTGGGCCCTCAATACCTGATAGAACATTTCTGCCAACTGCAATCTACCCAGACACTGCAATCAAGATCTGAGGCATGCCTCTGATTGCTACTTCCAAGGGAGACTTGGTTGGTGGCAACTAACTCTTTCAGTGGTGGCTCCCAGTTAAGGAACAAGCCCCCCACAAAGGCCCACGTGGCACCAATTTTAGTATCTTTTCAGTGCCGTGTTAAGACTGTCCTCTACCACAGGAGATTTATTTAATTATTTATTATATTGGAGCTTTGTTAGCTGCTTAAACAAGTCTTATTATTTAACCTACTGAAGCATTTTAATATTTGTTTTGAACTTGGTTTTAAATTGCACATGGTAATCTTTCTACTGTGTTTTTATTGCTGTTTTGTATTTTATAGTGCAATTTATGCACTGTAAAGTGCCAAGAGAGCTACAGCTACTGGGTGGTATAGAAATAAAACAAAATAAATAAATACAGTGTTATCTTGGCTCACAAACTTAAACTGTACCAGGACTCTGGTCGTGACCCAAACTGGTCATGAGCCAAGTTAAATTTTTCCCCATGAGGTTGAGTGTAAATAAGGTTAAGCCATTCTGTAACTATTTTTTTTTAATCACAAAAATTTGAAGCAAAGTGACAAAGAGCAACAAAGATTGCGGCCATCTCCCCCACACAAGCACAAGCGTGATCACAGCCAAAGACGGGTGCAATCATGGGCGCTTGGTGGGGGGGAGACAGGTGCGATCACAGGCATACTCAGTGTGGGGGAGATGGGTGCAATCACGATTGTCACCCAATGGGAAGTTCACGACCTGAGGCAATTTTTTTCAGAAGTTTTTGTTCGTGACCCAATTTGGTCATGAACTGAGGTGTTCGTGAACCGAGGTACCACTGTATTTCATAGAATCATAGGATCATAGAATAGAAGAGTTGGAAGGGGCCATGAAGTACAACCCCTTGCTGTTGCAGGACACCAATTACACCATCCCGCTCAAATGGCTGTCCAGGTTCTTTTTGAATGTCTCCAGTGTGAGAGAGCCCACCACCTCTCTAGGCAACTGGTTCCACTGTCGAATTGCTCTGACAGTAAGGAAACTTTTCCTCAATCTGGGCTGTCACAACCTGAATTGATTATTCTGTGTCCTACATTCTGGCATCAGGAAGAAGAGATCTTGACCTTCCTCTTTGTGACAGCCTTTAAAATACTTATAGAAGGATATCATGTCCCCCCTCAGTCTTCTCTTCTCAAAGCTGAATGCCAAGTTCTCTCAGTCTCTCCTGATAGGAGAGGAGAGACTGAGTGTCCTTACAAATAAATGTCACATAAATATAACATTACAAATCCCATTACTGAGGACAATAAAGTATTACATTCATGGAGTAACTGTCTACCAAAATCTGCTTAACATGTTATTTACATGTTATTTATTGGTATGTAAATCATAAGACACCTTCAGTTTGCAAGGGAACTACAGCATTCCCTTCCAGTACTTCTGAGAGAAGTTCTTCTACTCACCTAGTGACCTGCTCCTGTTGGAAACTCTACTTGTCTGCTCAATCTAAGGATATTTATCTGCTGCAAAGAGCAGGGAATTGTATTTAGAATAATTTCCCCCTATATTTAGGGATTTGACATGATGTGGCATATTAGAATAAAGACTATGGCACAGTGAAACCAGACATTGGATTATAACACCATTAGGAAGTATAGGCTGGGTTGATCCATATGTCTTACTGTCACTCATCAGTTCAGTATCAGCTCACAGAAGAATATTTACTGCTAAAACACTCTGCTAGTTTACAACACAAACAAATTGGATTTTAACAGGAACTGTTTACAGCAATTTGAGCAGGACAGTAATAGCAGGAGTTTCTCTCTAATTTTATGAGAATAAACGACATTATGTTCTACCTTTTGCATATTAAGCATAATGCTCCTAATTTCCCTGTTTTCTAGAGTCATAGTATTATGCAATGAAAGTGACTCTTGGTTAAATAGTAGAGCTTGTGGGAACATAAACATCCAGCAGCAAATATGGCTTCTGAAAGATCTCAGAACATAGTTCATGAACAAAAAGTAACTGATCTTGCTGTACCTTGAAAACATGAACAAAGGACTACCTATAAAGTTTGATCACTAGTGCCTCATATTGCTTGTGAGACATGTTTTCTTTGACTTTTCTGGGCCATAAACTACCTTTTCACCACCAACCTTGGAAGTCTGTTGGTGATACCAAAAAATCCCCAATTCTGCTATTGATGTTAATGTTTATAACTACAAATGCAAAAATACAAATTTGCATAAATATAGTTGCATCTTGACACTTATAAACTGGATTTTATTTGCAGTGTTTCTGGTCATTTTTTCTTTTCAGACTTTTAATTTTGTGGTTTCATTTCTGGTTACTAGAAAATAAAGCTAGAAAGGCTTACCTGTAACTGTCGTTCTTCAAGTGGTCATCCATGCATTCACACATATATGGGTGCTGCACCTGCACAGTGCCTGTTGCCAGGATGATTTAACAGCTTTAATAGTTTTGGTGGGAACTCCACGCCCCCCCCTTCCCCTATACTATAAATGGGTCAGTTGGGACCAGTAAAGTAGAGGACACTTGTACCATTTGAGGAAATTATACACACACACGCAGTCACCAACACCAAAGTGAGGCCACTGGACGGGTTTTGTGAATGCATGGATGACCACTCGAAGAACAGCAGTTACAGGTAAGCAACCTGCCTTTTTTCGTCACGGTCTCCACGCATCACACATATCTGGGTGACTAACAAGCTTACCCCACCCGGAGGCGGGACGGTGTCACCACTGGAGAACTGTGGACAAGTCAGCGCAGCCAAAGGAACAGTCCTGCCTGCCCTGACGTCTAAGCGGTAGTGTCTCGTGAATGTCCATGGAGTCAACCATGTGGCTGCTTTGCAGATGTCGTGAAGTGGAATCCCCCCACAGAGAGCACAGGAAGCAGCGACAGCCCTTGTGGAGTGTCCTTTTGGAGTAACCGGCAAGGCCAGTTTGGCAAGACTGCAAGAAAGTTCAATCATTTCGACAATCCATTTCGAGAGTCTTTGAGTCCCTACTGATGCTCCTTTGTTGTGTTCCAAATATTTGAAAAAGAGGCATTTGGTCTTTCTGAATGATCCAGTTCGAGGCTGTGTAGAGAGCACTCGATTGGTGTCGATGATGCAGGGAAATATGCTGTTAGAACGATGTCATGATTGAGATGAAAGGGCATTGTGGAAATGGAGGTATGGAGGGTCAACACCTAGAGCACACAGTTCACTGCCCCCCGCCCTTGCTGATGTGATGGCAACTAGGAAAGCCATTTTCCACAAGAGAAGGCAAAGGTCGGTGGTAGCCAGGGGCACAAACGGAGGTTTGGTCAGAGCCTGTAGGACAACAGAAAGGCTCCATGTCGGAACAACTGGTAGGATCAGAGGTTGAAGGTTTTGTAGTCCTCATAGGAATTGACGTATGAGCTGGTGGGAGAATATGGACAAACCTCCAATGCATCCTTGATGATGCAAGATGGCTGCGCTATACACCTTCATGGAGGAAGGTTTGAGACCTGCACAGTGTAACAAAAGTAGGAATTGTAAGATGTTCTCAATGGTGGCAGGTTGAGGTAGAAATTGGTTAGCAGAAGCAAAGTGTTTCCGTTTGCTGTTATAGGAATGTTGTGTATCTGGCAGCAATGCAGATTACAGAATAAACTGAATGTCTGGGAGTAGGTCTGTCAGATTTGTAAATGTTGTCAGTATCAATATTGGTTCCAAGTGAAGCGTTGGTACAGGGGGTAGCACTGATGTCAGAGAGATGGCTGTAGATAAGGCAGGCAACTCTGGAGGTACATCTGTCCATCCCGATGGTGGAAGCGCTCATGTCGGTCTTGATGGTGATGTTGGTACCGAAAAAGTTGTGGCAATAAACAGTATCAAGGATGACGATGGTATCGAAGATGTTGGCTGTGGGTAGGCTATCAAATGAGCCAAGCTATAAGCTTCAGGGAGTGTAGATGTGGGTGAAGTATAGCACCTCACTCTTGAGTTAGGAGGTGTGGGATCTGAGGTAGATGCAAAAAATTGTTCTTGGGCAGCTGAAGGAGAGTGGGGAACTAGGACTGCCGAGGCCACCAAGGGTGATCAGAATGCTGCAAGCATTGTCATGATAGATCTTTGCTAACGTATTTGTTATTAGCAGAATCTGGAGAAACACTTAGAAAAATTCATTCTCCCAGGAGATCATGAGTGCATACCTGATTGAATTCGGGTCGGTGCCTGCTCTGGAGCAGTAGGTCCTGCAGATGGAATTCCTGTGGGTGACGAAAAGATCCATGGTCGGTGTTACCCATAACTGGAAGAGACGGGGACAGACTTGACGGTATAGTTCCCATTCATGGGCTGTGGACATGTGCCTACTGAGGGAGTCAACTTCTTCGTTCTCGGTGCCGGCAAGATGAACAGCTTGAAGAGTGATCTTGTGAGCAATGCACAGTTCCAGATTTGAAGGGCAAGGTGTGCTAAGGGGATGAATCTCGTTCTGCCCTGTTTGTTGACATAAAACACAGTCACAATGTTGTCTGATGCAATTTGGACCATGTGACCTTGTAAAACAGTTTGAAAAGAATGCAGTGCCTTGAAAACCACCAACAATTCCAGGTAGTTGATATGCCTAGTAGTCTTGTGTTCATGCCAGATGCTTGGGTTCGAAGCGATGTGCAGTGGGCACCCCATCCAGTCAGGGAAGTGTCGGTATACAGTATCACAGTCAGTTCCGGTGCACAGAATGGTACCCCGCAAGTCAGATTGGTGTTGACAATCCACCAGGATAGAGTTCATAGGACAGAGTGCAGAGGCTGTAACAGTCAGTTCAGTCGATCGCGTTCTGGATGGAAATTGCAGTTGAACCACAACTGCAATGGTCGCATTCGCAGTCTGGCATTTGGTACCACTGATATCATGAATAACATGTGGCCGAATACCTGTTGGATGGAGTGTGCTGGGATAGTTCATTTTATGGTAAGACAGTTTATGGAGTGTATCAGTGTCTGTAGTTGGTCCAGTGGAAGGAAGGCTCGAGTGCGAAGTGAATCCAGGCGCGCTCTGATGTAATTAATGACCCGAGAAGGAATAAGTCATGATTTCTCATAATTGATGCAAAGTTCCAGTTGGTCAAGCAGGGGGCAGGTAGCTTTGATAGAAGCTAGTAGACTCTTTCTGGAAGAGGAAACGAAGAGCCAATCATCCAGGTAAGGATAAATCTGGAGTCTGAGGTGGGCACAAACTGCGACCATGCATTTAGTGAATACCCTTGGAGTGGTAGTGAGTCCGAATGGAAGGAAGTTGTACTCGTAGACCTCAGTACCAATGGTGAACTGCAGGAGGTGCCTGTGAGCAGGGTGGATGCTGATATGGAAGTAAGCATCTTTCAAGTCTAAGGATGTGAACCAATGCTCTTTCTGAGCAACGGAAGTATGTTCTGGAGCGTGGTCATTCTGATTTTTTTGGTTTTGATATATTTATTACCTCCACATAAATCCAGAATGGGGTGGACAACCCCATCTCTCTTTGGTACCATGAAATACCTGGAGTAGAAACCATGCAGTTGTTCTAAGCAACTAAGTTTTCGAACCACGCCCTTACAAAACAGCTCAGTGACTTCTTCCAGGAGGGCTTGAGAGGATGCTGTATAGAGGATTGTACCTGAAGGGGGCATTTTCAAACTCGATTTTATATCCGTACTCTATGATGGAAAGAACCCACCAATCAGATGTTATGGACTCCCAGATGGGGAGTCGACTTTGCAGCCGATCCCCAAAAGGGATTAGAGGAATGAGGAGAGGTTCACGCGTCCCATCATTGTTGATGCTTGTTGTTGTCTGCGCGTCGCCAGGGTTGTTGGTAGCACGGTGCATCACTGTGGCAACCGTGAGGCTTCTGTTGGCCAAACTGTTGCTGTCCAGAAAGGTATCCTTGGTGGTAGGGCTGGAAGGGTCAGTACTGAGCAGGCTTATTCCACAACCACTTACGTCTCAGTTGTGTGGCGGTCCATCCCATTCGTCGAGTGGTGAGCCAAGCCTTCTGAATGTGCTCCAATTTGTTGGTCTTCATACAGAAAAGACTGATGCTATTGAATGGCATGTTCTCAATGCGCTGCTTAGTTTCTTGTGGAAGATTTCTGGCCCTCAACCAGGCATGACGCCTAAGGGCCACTGCACCGAGAGCACCCTCGAGTCACAATCAACATGATGCCTCGCCATAGTAAGTTGTTGTTTCGAGAGCTGCATTGCCTCCCCGATGAAGATGTAAGCCAGCTCTCTCTACTAGTCCGGAAGGAATGCAGTGAGGGACTCAAGCTTCATAGTTGGAAATCTGAAGACCGAGTCCCATGGTGGCATAGATCCGGCAAGACATCATGTCAATCTTTCTCCCCTCATGGTCAGTTGGTGTGGAGTGCTCTCTGGACTGACGGCCTTGGGTGGATTCAATCACTACAGAGTTCAGTTGAGGATGTTTAAGTAGCAATGATATGTCCTGCTCCCTGACTTTGTACATCGACTCCAGGTGCTGGGAGGTAGGGTGAGCATGGTTCGGTAACTGCCAGTATTCCATCATTGCCTGTTGGACAGTCGAGATGAATGGCAGGGCTATTGGAACTACATCCTCCTTCCGGACAACATCGTAAATGTTGTCCTGGTTAGGACTGATATGCGGCTGTATATTGATTTCAAGGAAGGAGGGCATACAAGCCAGCAGTTCCAAAAAGCAACCATGGCTGCACCAGTCGATCCCAGGCCCTGAGTCAAAATAACAGCATCGGAAGATGCCAAGATTTGTTGTGTTCCTTCCAAGTGCAAATTTGATTGATATGGGGGACTCAAGGAGGAGGAGCCATCAGGAGACGAAGGTGGATGAGCAAGAGCTGCAGTGGACGTGGATGGGGTGTCCCTCAAAGCCGACTGAGGGGTGGAATGGTGGCAACTCAGTGGTGGTGGTGAGTAGTAGTTGTATGGAGGATAGATATCCCATGGATAAGGACAATCCAGATGTTTGGGATCTAAGTCTTTGTAGGGAAGAGACATCCAGTATCTAGAGGGTGGACGAGCAGGAGGCTGCAGTGGAAGGAGGGAGGACGGACGGTGAGAGGTCCTCGGAGATCCCTCCGGAGATGACCGGCTGAATGGAGTGGGAGCAACCTTGCGGGTTGGTGGTCAGGACCCAATGGAGGAGATGATTCACAGATCTCTCCATCCAAAATAGCTCACCCTACTGGATCCAAGTGCTCAGGGCTGGAGTGAGGGGAGATGAGGATCCAAGGTGGTGATGATGGCGGTGTCACCTGCTTAACAGACTGGCGGCCAGATGGTTTGGTCGGTACTGAGACAGGTGGCAGGTGGGAAGGATCTGGGTGAGATACCCGAGGGTGTTTTTTGTGTCAGTGCTCAGTCTTATCCTTCTTAGGGCACTTGGGTTCCATGGCGGCATCGGATCCGATGTGCTTTCTCTTCTCCTTATGTTTTTCAGGAGAAGACCGAGTGGAGCACTTTCTGTCGGTATTATTATTATTATTATTATTATTAATTATTATTATTATTATTATTATAATAACATTTCTATGCCGCCCCTTGCCGAAACCTCGGGGCAGCTTACAACACAATAAAATACATTGAAATACAATATAACATAATAAATTACCATTAAATACAAAAATACAAAAAATACATTGAGTTACAAATATAAAATTAAAATTATCAGTATAAAATAAAGTAAATAAAAATATAGGAGGAGAAAGAGAAGGAAGAAGAAGATGCCCAGGCCAGATCATATGTTTTAACAATTGAAATGATGTTTAAATAAAAAGGTCTTTACCTGGCGCCGAAAAACCAGTAACGACGGTGCCAGGCGGACCTCTTTGGGGAGTGAATTCCATAGGTTGGGCGCCACCGCAGAGAAAGCCCTCCTCCGGGTACTTACTCTCCTAATTTCTTTCATGGAGGGTTCCCGGAGAAGGGACTCTCCCGCAGATCTCAAAGGGCGGTCGGGCATATACGGACGTAAGCGCTCGTTCAGGTAGCCAGGACCCAAGCCGTTTAGGGCTTTATAGGTCATAATTAACACCTTGAATTGGGCCCGGACTTCAACGGGAAGCCAGTGAAGCTGACGGAGGACTGGAGTCATGTGAGCATAACGCCCCGTCCCCGTCAGCAACCTGGCAGCTCTATTTTGCACCAATTGAAGTGTTCGGACTGTCTTCAGGGGAAGCCCCACGTAAAGCGCATTACAGAAGTCTAGGCGGGAAGTCACCAGCGCATTTGTCACCGTCGCCAGGCAGTCGTACTCCAGGTAGGGGCGCAGCTGATTAATCAGCCGAAGCTGAAAGAAGGCGTTCCTCGCCACCGCTGTCACCTGAGCTTCCAAAGAAAGCTCCGGGTAGAGGAGTACTCCTAAGCTGCGGACCTTGTCCCTAAGAGGGAGTGCAACCCCATTCAGGACCAGATCAAATCCACCCTCTCCGAAACCCGATCAGCCAACCAACAGGACCTCCGTCTTGTCTGGGCTGAGTTTCAGTTTATTGGCCCTCATCCATTCCCTTACCTCGGCCAAGCACCAGTTCAGCACAGCCACTGCCTCACCTGGATTAGTGGAAAACGAGAGGCAGAGCTGGGTATCATCAGCGTATTGATGATTCCGCAGCCCACACCTCCTGATGACCTCTCCCAGCGGTTTCATATAGATGTTAAATAGCAGAGGGGATAGAATGGAGCCCTGTGGTACTCCATGGCATAACTGCCATGACGTAGAGACATGGTCCCCCAGCACTACCTTCTGGAATCGACCGTTGAGATAGGAGCGGAACCACTGCAAAGCAGTGCCTCCAACCCCTAATCCCGCAAGCCTATCCAGAAGGATACCATGGTCGATGGTATCAAAAGCCGCCGAGAGGTCCAGAAGAACCAACAGGGATGCACTCCCCCTGTCCTTCTCCCTGCACAGGTCATCATACAGGGCGACCAAGGCAGATTCAGTACTGTACCCGGGTCTGAAGCCGGACTGAAAAGGATCCAGATAATCAGTTTCATCCAAGAGTGCTTGGAGTTGTCCCGCCACCACTCGCTCCAACACCTTGCCCAGAAACGGGATGTTGGCCACAGGTCTATAGTTAGTGGCCATCTCTGGATCCAGTGACGCTTTCTTCAGGACCAGTCGTATTACCGCCTCCTTTAAAGGGGCAGGCACTCGACCCTCCCTCAGAGAAGCGTTAACCACTTCCAAGATCCAGGTCCCAATCCCGTGCTTGGAGTTATTTATTAACCAAGACGGGCAAGGATCCAATAGGCAAGTGGTGGGACGTACTCATCCAAGCACCTTGTCCACCTCATCGGGCCGCAATAATTGAAATTCCTCCAATAATTTTGGACCAGACGGTAGCATTGGCGTCTCCCCAGAGACCTCTGATTCATTAGTGGAGTCCAGCTCGTGACGAATCTGAGCGATTTTCTCCCTGAAATGCCTGGCAAAGTCGTCACAGCGGGCCTTTGAGGGTGGCATCGGATCTTCCTTAGGACCCGGGCGAACCAGGCCTTGCACCACTCGAAAAATGGTTCCTGCCAAAACCATTAAAGCTGTTAAATCTTCCTGGCAACAGGCACTGTGCAGGCGCAGCACCCATATATGTGTGATGCATGGAGACCACAACGAAGAACTCATAATTTTTAAGTATCAGAAAGTGGAGAGAAACATGCATATTTACGTATTAAATTTATATCCTGCAGGCAGTTTACATAATATTTCTACTCTCAGTAGGAATATTGTAGCCTCACAACATCCTCACAATAGCCTCATAACAAACCCATGAGGTAGGATAGTCTGACAATCTTTGACTGACCCTAAGTCACATCTATGAGATGCATGTATATTTACCTGACTATTCTGATAGACAGAGGCCTTCTTTTATGTCCCCTAACAGCCCAAGGTATGGCAAATGTGTGCACAAGGCAGTCATTTTGTTTATGGCATGGCAATACCTGAACACCTTGCTGGGGGAGCGTTCTTTGTGCAGCCTGCACTGAAAATAGGGTTGTTTCCTAAGGTGGGGGGTGAGGTAGTTCACAC
Source organism: Varanus komodoensis (assembly GCF_004798865.1). Taxonomy (NCBI): domain Eukaryota; kingdom Metazoa; phylum Chordata; class Lepidosauria; order Squamata; family Varanidae; genus Varanus; species Varanus komodoensis. The sequence continues at coordinate 1,207,657 of NW_025335627.1, read as the reverse complement.
TGATTATTTTATAGTGCCATTTTCCCTGATGTCTTGTTGCTTTGTCTTCTCCTTTGGCAGTGTTTTTTGCTGTTTTCCTTTAACAATTTTCTAATACTTTATATGTGTTGCCCTCAACACACACATGTGCATAGATGAATTAGCAAAAAGGAAGAGAGTGGTGGCTTTATTTGATAACTTTTTAGAAGGAAAATGTTTTCTACTTTATGTAAACATTAAAAGTAGGATTTACCTGTTTTTCTGAGTGGAAAGTCATCTTTGGAATCATACATCCCTAGTACAGGGTGATTGTAAGTGCCTGATACACCACTTTGTGGCGGAGAGCTCTGATCAAGAGAACTGTGTTGTGTTTTCCTAAGGAAAAGATAAAAGAGGTCATGTATTAGTGACATTACAAGCTGCCAAACTGTCTCCAACTTATGGCTATTCTATGAATCAATGCCCTCTGAAGAGATGTCCTTTCCTTGACTGCCTACTCAATTCTTGCAAACTCAAGAATCTGTTTCAAGCATCTTCATATTTGGTCTCCCCCTTCTCCTGCCTTCAACTTTCCCTAGTACTATCCAGGCTTAAATATTAAAGTCTCAGCATTTACACTTAAGCTTTCTGGAAACAACTGAATTTTTGTGTTATCTGTTCTAGCCTGAAAATGAATATGAAGCTCCAAAACAAACAACTTGATCAAATATTTTCCATTCTAGACTAGTGTCAGCATGAAACTTATCAGAATTTGTCCCTTCAGCATTTGCAGACTTCCTCTTGCACTCAGTCAGATCTTGCAAAGCATGCCAAGCTGAGAAGAAATCCATAAAAGTTCATGCAGCAAAAAACGCACAACTAGCCACCTTCTTTTACGTCAAGTGGAGCAGCACAAAGCCTGCTGCAGGTGGCACTGAAGAGCGACACTGCGTGTGCAGCAGTCATGCAGGACTCCATCCCTGGTGAGACCCATACAAACAGCCTTGTTCTGCATCAGGTGTTGCAGTCCCCCAGAGTCACCAGGAAGTTGCAGTCACCAGGAAGAAGGACGTTGCTTGTGCAGTTCATGGAGCTCGATTACTGGTGAGCACCCTGTGAAGGTTGGCACTCTCAACATGAATTTTGACTCAGGGCTGCAACAAAGCTGACTGAAGTCCAGGGAACCAAGCCCAAGCCATTCCACATACATTGCAGCAGTGCTTCAAGCTTTCTAGAGGTTTCCTGAAGCTTTCAAAACACGATTCAAGGTGTTAGTTTTGGCCTCTAAAACAGGTCACCTTTCCAGTTGTTCCAGACACATTTTTCCAACATGAAGATGTTTTGGAAAAAAGCCAGAAATGTTTCTCTAATTATAACTGGTGATGACTATGCAAAGAACAAGCATGCACCACCTTCACATGTGCTGGTGTCATGCATTTTCCTCTTCAGAGGTGCCTTTCATGTAGGAAAAGTATAGTGTTTACAAAGCTTCCTAGGAATTATTTATGGTCAGTAATTCCTTGGCAATTTTTTAAGCTATTGCTACCAAATTTCCTGCCATTTTCCAATCTACCAAAGAAAAACCCTCTTTGGATGGATATTTTTAGATCATCCTACTCTTTTAGTCCTTATTCTCCAAGGGCACACATAGGATCAGTGTAATTACAGTCCTTAGATGTAACTTCAATGTGTCATGATCAGTATACAATAATTGAAGGAAAGCAAAGATGCAAGTAGGAATACTTACCCATACCAGAAGCGAGGGTCATTGGAAATGCAATGGTTGAGGTTCCTCTGCGCCAAAGCTTTTTTTTTATTTAAGACAAACTCTTGTAATTTCATTTTTACTTCTGTGCTTGCGACTGCACCTGAAATACCAACCAAAGGAAAAGAGTACCCACTAGATTAAGTTCATGAAATAGGTCTCAAGTTACAAAGGTTATCTAAAGCTTTTAATCAAACTCTTTTCAACATTTTAAGCTATCAGTGAAGGATTTGTCCTTGTGATAAGGAATGCTACACAATTATAACTAAAGCTTGGAAATGGAAATTTAATCAGAGATTTATCTTTGCTATAAAGGGAGGAGCAGCTGAATATGATTTTACACACAAAAATATGCTTTGGCTAAAGCAGTTATAGAAGCTATTCCAGCCTTATCTTAATCAAAGGCATTTAGAACAGAACTTTTGTACATACTCAGGTTTTTTTAAAGTCACATCTGCATGTAAAGGTTGAGGATATGAATGGCTCATGTGCAGAATTTGTCTAGAAAAATATCTTTCAAAAAGAATTTTTGTTCACAATATCTGTGTCAAATAAGTTCTGTGTAATCATTCAATTCATAGTCAATCATCTGTTTTGTCAAACAGAAAAACTACCATGTAAGAAAGCTATGTAACTTCAAAGTCTAGAATTACATATCCAGCAGTGTAATTTCTAATCACTATTTACTTCACAAGATACCAGTTTGTCAGTGTGTACACAGATTCTTATACTGCTGCAAGAAACTGTAAATGTGCCTATCTTGCCATTGGCAAGTCTTTTCAATCTCTTGTGTTATGAATTTCTATGTATCTTTATTTCTAATGTAGAACAGCTACTTTCCATATTCAAAAGCAATGCCTATGGAAAGAATGGTACATATATTCATTGATTGGACTATTTAGGAAGTTTTAAACAAAACAGAAAATTGTTTGGTAACAATCTTTTCTAAAGACTATACTTGGGATCCCAAACTTTCATAGACCAGTGAGCATATCTGCAAAGTTGTGGACAACATCACAAAAGGGCTGCCATGGGGGAGCATGTCCACTTACAAAATAGCTTAAGCACAGCAGGTCGCAGAATGCTAATTTATTGGGAGGCAAATTAAAATAGTGAGGTTAAAACAAAAGTACACCCTATATATGAACTGATAACACTTACTTTATATTTAATTAGACCATTGGACTATCTAGCTATCTAAGTTCCTGGGCACAGATTTTTCCCAGCTATCAGAGATTCTTTAACTGATAGTGTCAGTTCAGATGTCTGCATGTAAAGTATATGCTTTTTCATGACTTATTTTAATATTTATAAAACATCCTTCATCCTATGAGAGACGAATACAACATTTTAAACATAAATGCACTTCTGATCTACATCAACACCTTGGATTCCAGAATAACTAATTGAAACAAGATATAAAAAGATTACTGTATTTATAGCAGCTTGTTCTTCATATAGCCACATTTTTCATGCTATTGTTTGATGAAAACTATAACTTCTCTGAAGTCACCAATCACCACAATAAAAATCAGGCCAGTAGCCAGTATGGAAAAAACATTTATGAGAATACCTAGTATAGCTGGAAAAGTTCAGACCATTACTTCAGACCAACCATTCTTTGTAAAACTGCAGTCTAAATAGTCTGGCTAAGAACTAGCAGAAACCCTACCTTCTCCTACAATTCTGCTTTTTTTCCATATATTTCATTAGCCTTTACATATCACTAGCGTCAACATAAAATTTGAACAGCCTTCACAGTCATCTAAGCTAGATGATTTCATGGACTAGATAACATCATGTTTTTACATAAAGGACCCTAGTTGACAAATCAATTACTATACCATAATCAGCACACTGACCTGAAAAGCTGGTTCTACATCCTTATCCAAAACATTCTGAATCCCACATTTTTGGTCAACTATATTATGGTTGCAATTACGATCTTGTTCTTTTAATATTATTGCTGTCTGTGTCATTGTAACTTTAGTTTTACTTTTTGTTAACTTCCCATAGAAGTCTGGGCCCAATTCAAGGTGTTGGTAATGACCTATAAAGCCCTAAACGGCTTGGGTCCTGGTTACCTGAAGGAGCGCTTACATCCATATATGCCCAGCCGCCCCTTGAGATCAGCGGGAGAGGCCCTTCTCCGGGAACCCTCCGTGAAAGAAAATATTGTATTTTTTGGATTTTTAATGTTTATATTTATTGTAATTTATTGTTGTAAGCCGCCCCAAGGCTTCGGCGAATGGGGTGGCATAAAAATGTTTTAATAAATAAATAAATAAAAATTGTCTATTGGGTGGTATATAAATGAGTTAAATAAATAACCAGCCAATGACACTTTGGTCTTATTTAAACTGAAATTTCATTACCAACTCCCATCTAGTCTATTAGTGTACACCTTGTTAAGACATCCTTGATTATACTTGGATTCAATTTAGTGTGCCTTTAAGTGAACACAAACCTCAAAACAGCATCTATGTACAGTTTTACACAGATATTGTACTTTATGACAGATAAAGTATAACCTGAAAGCACAACTACCATGGGGCAGAAGAGCAGTCTCTCAGTGCCAACTTCTGAAATCAGTCTTTTAAGCAGGAATAACATCATAAAAGGACTGTGTCCCAAACTGGTATCCCATATTCTCCATTCAGTAGGTAACATTCCATTGTTGACAAAACCAAAAACCACTGGAAAATTCAGAAAATGATTTTCCTCTGATTGTTCTGGTCTCATCCAAGTAAACATATTTTAGAGTCACCAAGGCAGTTTCAGCCCCAAAACTAGGTCAGAAGGTGGACTGAGACTGGCTTACATTAGTTTCATCCAGGAGTTCAACAGTTGTCACCTGCTTCAACATACTGAGCAGCACCAACCAGGGAAATACTTACTACTACATGATAGTTACCAAGATTATTAAGATTCAAAGACGTTTCATTCAGGAGTTTCCTTAGGCTCACCTTTTTCAAAACATCCAAACATTTTTCACTGATGGAAGCTAGAGGTCATGTGAGAAACACAGAACCAGAATGAGTCAGAAGGGGTCTCCTGGGACAGCTAGTCTGACCCCCGACTCCAGCCGACTCAACCACCTCCCATGGAAGCCACATCTAGGAGCAGCTCCAATGAGGACAGCAAAATCACTGACTACAAGTCTGAGATCTAGTTTTCTGGGATGGAAGATAGAAATGGGCTTAGCCATTGCCTGTACTACAATGTCAACAGTGCCAGGGAGCAGCACTGGCCAAATACCAAGGCCTGTTGTTGATCCCGTACCAATGGCTGGTGTTGGTCTTGTACAGAGGAATAATATCAATTGAGGTGCCTGGGGTCAACCAGTAGTTGAGGTGTGGCATTGGCCAGACATCACATGATGGCAGCTGATGGACAACCAGCATTCATGTCTCTCTGATGTTGAAGGGCGAAGGTGGAGCAGGTGGTCCTGGTGCTGTCGGTGCACAGCATTTGGTGCCTCAGTGTCAGTCATCTCAGTATCAATGTTCATGGTCATCATCATCAGAGAAGCTGAGCCCATCCCTGGAGTGGAAAGACACTGAGGACCAGTCAGATACACAATCCCACTCAATAAGTGGAGAGTGTGGCACTGAGGATGCTGTGGTGGGGTGCTCTGGAATGAGCTGCATTCCAAGAGCAGTGTCATCAGCCTTGTGGGGTTGCCTGGGGAGTGTTGTAGAGGTGAACTGAGCAGTATTGGGGTCGACTCCCAGAAGTGTGGCCTTCAAGGCACAGAGGACTAGGGCCAGTGGCAGTGTGTCAACACAGTATGCTGAACTCCCTGTTCTCCTCTGGGCATGGTAGTGGGGGCCTCTCTCAGCTCCAGGGAATGGGAGCATCGGCAGGGAGTGGAGAGCTGGTCAGTGAAGCTGGTGGACAGGGAGTCACAAAGTGTCCCTTCTTCCATTTGGGTAAGGTGGAAGTAAGACACCACTGCAAAAGATAGGAAAAGATGGAAAGAAGTTAGGAGGAAAAAACGAGCAACTTGAGTAAGGCTGAGGTACAAAGGATAGGAAAGCGGGCAAAAAAAAATGTGTAGATTCTTTGTAAGAAAAGTGGAAACAGGTTGTCAAAGAGACAGGGATGGAGAGCGGTTTGTTCTAGGCAAAAAGGGGGAAAATGAGAAAAGAGAATACAGTATACTCAGGTAGAGGAGAATGAAGCAATTCCCAATCTAGTCACAAAGTGGTCGGAAAGGAAGTGAGGGGAAAGGCAGGCAGGGATTTTTAAAAAATTAGGTCCTAAAGGCACAATTACAAACACCTCAAATGAGGAAAAAGGGTAGAAGACAACAGAAGAAGCTCATGAGGCTTCACAAAAAGCTTAGAGATGGTCTGAAAATAAAAAATGGCATGCATAATGTTGGTGTGGGAAAAGTTAAAGACAAAACTGTACATTAAATTACCAAGATGGCTTTCACCTATGGAAGTTCTTGTGTACCCAAATGCATTGAATTTTGAAACGATTGTAAGATATGATGATATTCTGGATAATGACGGAGGATTGAAATGGAATCAAGAAATACAAGAACAAGGAATTAATATTTCTTGGTGGCATAAGGTGCAGATACAATCAAGATATGCTAAAGACTATAAAATGTGGGGCTTTTATAAGGAGTTAACAACATTTGATCAGGTGATACTTAAATCAGATGAGAAAATGATTAAAAGATTATATAACTTTTTACTAGATAGGAGAATGGAAGATGAACAGGTTAAGGAAACTATGATAACGTGGGCAAAAAACTTTGGATATAATATTGAATTAGAGAAATGGCAAAAGCTGTGGGAAAGAAATATTAAAGTAACACTAGAAACTTCATATAAAAAAAACCTATATAAAATGTTCTATAGATGATATCCGTCACCAAGTAGGTTAGCCAAGATGTTTCCAAATATGTCAATGGATGGTGGAACTGTAAACATAAACCGGGTACTTCTATCATATGTGGTGGACTTGTGACAAGGCGAAAAAGTATTGGATTAAAATACATAAATAGCTTGAGGAAATGTTACAAAAATCCCTAGCATTTAAACCTGAAGTTTTCTTATTAGGCATTATACCTGATGATGTTAGCAAACAAGCAATGTATTTGACTCTACATGTAATCACTGCGACTAGGATTGCATTTGCCCAGCACTGAAAGAGTGAAGAGCCACCTACCAACGAATTGATTCTAAAAAAGATCTTGGACTGTGCAGAAATGGACAGACTGACTTTTGTCACTGAAGGAGAAAGAAGATACAGACTTCTATCAAACTTGGGGCTCTTTTTATTATTGGCTAGAAAAACGGGACTTTGCATAGACTTAAATATGTTTATAGTTTAACATAAAAAGAAAAAATGTGGGGGGCTGACCCAGCAGGTCCAATGTTTCTGATGATTGATGTTGTTTTTAGTTCTTCTTTGTGTTAGGTTTATTTAGAATAAAACTTATTCAAAAAAAAAGGAAAATTGGGAGGTAACATATTTATGTCAGACCTCACCTGGAATACTGTTTCCGGTTCTGGGCACCAAGTTAAGAAAGATGCAGGAAAATTAGAAAGGGTATAGTGGAGGGCAACAAAAATGATGCAAGGTTTGGAAACTCTGACCTATGAGGAAAGACTGTGAGAACTGGTCATGTTCAGCCTTAAGAAGACTGAGGGGGGGGGCATGATATCCCTCTATAAGTACCTCAAAGGATGTCACAAAGAGGAAGGTCAAGATCTCTTCTTGCTGATGCCAGAATGTAGGACACGGAATAATCAATTCAAGTTGCGACAAACCAGATTCAGTCTGGACATCAGGAAAAACTTCCTCACTGACAGTGGAACCACGACAGTGGAACCAGTTGCCTTGAGAGGTGGTGGGCTCTCCCACATTAGAGGCATTCAAAAACAAACTGGACAGCCATCTGAGTAAGATAGTGTAACTTGGTGTCCTGCAGCAGCAAGGGGTTGGACCCCACGGTCTTCATGGGCTCTTCCAACTCTACTATTCTATTCTATGATTCTTCTCCAAAGTGAAAGTATACAAAGTGTTGAGAATGGTGGTCTATGGTAATGTGGAAATAGGCATCTTTCAAGTCAGTCTAGATGAACCCATCCCCTCCTTGCAGGAGAGGTAGCATGATTTGGAGGATGACACTGCCGAACTTGCTTGGTGTGATAGGCAACTGATGCCTCTCAAGTCTAGGATTGGTCTGGGGGCCCCATCTTGTTTCAGTTCCTTGACGTCATGAGAGTTGAAGCCTCAGGAAAAGTTGGAATGAAGGACTGTTTCTACTGTCCCTTTGGTGAGTAGTGAATCAATCTCCAACATCAACTTCAGGGACAGGGCCATGTACCTTACAGTATCAAGAAGTGGAATAGAATCAAACACAAACCAGCAGCCTCTCTCCATCTCCAGGAATCACATGTTATTGCTTCCATGTTATCGCTTCCAGGAAGTAACAGAGAAATGTCCAGCAAGATTGGTGGGCATGCAGGGGGGGCAGCTGGCAAGGGCAGTCAGTGATGGCACTCCTCCTCCTCTGGGTGCTTTCACTAGTCATGGGACCTATTTGGAGAATCTGCCCAACTCCTCCTATGGAGACACTGGACCCTGCATTGCAATGGCTACATCAGATAAGAAGGCAGACATAGTGTGTCTGGGTCTGAGTTGGACACATAGTCCTTGAGATCCAACGATGAAGAGGGCATTCTCCGTCTCAAGGACAGTGACATCAAAGATCACCATCAGTGTTGTCTGGCTGGTACTGTGTCTTCATAGAGCTGCAGGTGGGATGAATGTCCCTGACGGCTGCTGGATCTTTGCCAAGACCTGGATGCCTTCTCAAGACTGAAATTGCAGTCTTCCTTGCAGGATTCTCTGAAGCCCCTTTGGGATCGATGAGAGGCTTGTGACTGGGCCTTGGTGTTAATGGCAGACAGGGGTTCTTTCTTGGGTTGACTGCTCTCTCAAATCTGAGCACTCTTAGTACCAAATGGTCTCTTGGCATCAAATAGCACTTGCGTCAAAGGTTAACAAGGCTTCTGCCTCAGTATTGGACAGTCTCTCAAAACTGAGTGGCCCTTGGTGTCATGGTTGACTGGGGCTCTGCTCAGTAGTGAACAGTGTATCAGGACCAAGGGCCATGGTGTCAATGGTTGATGGGGGCTCTCTTGGTGCTGAGCAGTCTCAGGGTTGATGGTTGACAAGGTCCTCTGTCTCAATAATGGATGTTCTCATGGGTCCAAGCACTCTTCTGAGACCTACTGGGCCGTTGGTGTTGATGGGGACACTCCATCTATTGAATGTCAGGACTGAACCATCTTTATGGTCCATGTGCTCTCAGGACTGACCAGGTCCCTGCTATCAATGGTAGATGGGGCTCCCTCTTGGGATCGAGCCATCTTTCCGGTCTGAGCACTCTCTTAGCCCCTTGGTATCAATAGTAGATGGGGCTCTCATGGCATCTGCACTGCCACTTGGTGGCGGTGGCTACCTTTTCCCCACACTTGTGCACTTTCCTGGCCATGCAGTCAGACATTTGGAATATACAGCTTCCAGGGTCCTGGCCCTCAGTTGATTAGCCCTATGTTTCCATGCCTGCTTTATGAAGACCTGGTAATGCGGGTATGATTCAGTGATGTGGCCCTTGCCCAAACAGAAAGGCAGAGGGAGTGTCTGTCGAGGGGGGTGGGGTGCTCACACAATAGACACAGTGGACATCATTTCTAAAGGGTGCCTTTGATGCTATCACAGTAAAAAGAGAAGCCAGACAGCAGAGAATGAAGGAAGGACTGGTAGAAGGATGCAAAAGTTCAGAAAGAAAATGGGTAGGGAAGATTTGTTTCATCCCATCCCGTCCTGTCTACAAGTGAAGAGTGAAAACAAAGTTCATGGAGAGATGGTGGCTGAGTAGGGGGCCAAGGAGCAGAAAGTGGTAGAGGGGAAAGGGCAATAAACACTGAAAATTATTTACGTTGAGGAGAGAAGGACTTCCCAATCTAGGCATGGAAGTGGTTGAAAAGGAACTGAGGGAATGGGCAGAGCCCCTCCCATGGATGCAGGGAACAGGAAGGGGGAAGACTCCTGTCCAAACTAATGCTTAGCTGTAGAAACTTCCCAACAACAGGCTTCATGAAGGCACATAGCCCATGTGTGTGAAGAGTACACCAAGAATGCTGCATCCAATAATGAGGTGGATGGCACACCAGGAAAGACAAGAATGTTGAATCCATCCCTGACCATGCAGACATCCCTGGAAGTGGCCGGGAGTGTAAATCAGTATTTTTAAATAACATGTTAGGGCCTGTGCTAACATGTTGGTCGGAGTGGTGGTTAAGCACAAACCCATGAGTGGTGTTAAACGGCTGAATGGCCCATACCACAACAAGTGCTTGAAGAAGTGGAAGTGTGGACAACAATGGAAGTGACATTTTTCCCCACCAAAGATTCTTGGCTTGGTCGTATTGTGGTTTGTTGCAATTGCACTGAGAAGAGCCAGAACAAGCCCTGGCCAAACAGAGACCAATAAAGCATAACCAATGATGCATGTTGCTACCAATCAATGTAGGCCTTAAGATTTGTCAATAATCTTCCTGATATATCTTGTGTGCAGTACATCCCAATGGTATTTGTATCAAGCTGGTAGGTGCAAACTCAAATGCCCATCCCAATTCAAAAATAGCAAACAGAATCATTATCTAGGAAGCTCATATACAACAAAGTTTTACACACTCCACCTCAAGAAGCAGCATCCTAAGAATATGGCATTTGGAGATCCTCACAAATCAGGAGATCTGTGATTCTGGCAATAAAAAACATTCACTAAGTATCAGTCAGCCTATGAGTTGTTACCAAGACCAGCAATACCTCATTAATCTCAGGTTCTGCTGCATATGTGATTGGTACTGGATCCTGTACAGGGTTCACAGTGGAAGCAAGCTGGATTTGACATAGTATTGGTGATTTGAGCACTGGTGGAGAAGCCAGTATGGTGCATGGTACAGTGGCTACCAAAAAAAGCACCTGCGACATTGGGCTATAGCTGGCCCGATCACTGCCTTTCTAGACTCCTGTGCACTAGCCATTTGCAATATTCTTTGGTACCATAAGCTTCAATGACTTGCCAAGTACAGGTGAGTCTGTATTGCTTGAATTCAGGGTTCATGAAGGTTCATGAAGAAAGCAGTATCCCAAACTCCCAAAGGGCAAGACAAGTGAAAAAGGGGTTTAGCCACCCAAGAAGGGTTTTTTCCCTTCAATCCAAGGGAAGAAGAAAAATGTTTCTCATCCCTACATTCCACTGGCAATGCTTTGCCAAGAAAATCTTTGAGCAGTGAAATATTACCTTACTTTTCTGCAGGAAGGATGAGTTCCTGTCCGTCTTTGTGCCTTTTCCTTGGCATGAAGCCAATCTATATGCAGCCATCTGATATAGAAAGCAGGGAGGACTGGCCAGGGGTTGCCAAGCACCTTCCGCCTTGCTCTTGTACAAGTCAGGGAAGCACTTGTATGACAGTATCCATTCATTGTCTGTAAGACCTTAGGGTGGCATTTGCTGTACCAGAAGTCTTTCAGAGCTTCTTTTCCCTAAAGAAGTGCTAGACTCACCTGCCATCTAGGGGAGAGTATCAAACAGTTCTGCAGCCACAGTTGCACTTTACATCATCATCTTCTCTCTCCACACTCCCTTTTTAAGCAAAAGCAAAGATCCCCTAACCAAGAAAGACAGGTGATTGCTACAGCTTGCTTTCCCATGAAGGTGACAGAAAGATGTCACAGGAATGGCACCTCACATTCTAAATTCCAAAACCGCTGTGTCTGCTTTCCTGGCCCTGTAGGCAGAGCCTATTCCAAAGGTGGCAGCCCTCTTCCAATTATTCAGAAGCTCTACAACAAAGGTTAAATGAAAGTGTTGGGTTTTTTAAATTCTGTCAGCTCAGTTTTGCAGGTGGCATTTAAATGTTTGTTGTCTTTCTAAGAAGTCTTAATGTTTAATTGATACCAAGTGTGTTAAAAACCATTAAGAAGAAAATAACTGCTTTTAAAATAATGTAAAATACATTACTTAAGCTTTGCAATATTCTTCTCTTTTAGAGTTACCAATAGATATGAATTCCAGCCAAACATCATATCACAGACACACGCTGTTTTGCACAGTAATTACACTCTTTGCTTCCAAAATATTCTGGAAGTTGCAGCATATTTATTACAGCATATTTACTGAAACATAAGTTCTGGCAGGACTTGTTTCCAAATAAGGGTGAACAGGACAGAAGTCTTAACCCACAACCGCCATCTTGCTTGGCATTCTGACTTTATTTGACAAATTTATATCACACTCTTCAGCCAAAACAGCTCCAAAAGTGACTTATATGACATCAAATGAAATAATACAGCCCTTGTACTTGCCCCTTTTTTCAGGGTTGCTTTCCAAATTCCCAGTGTCAAAAGGATACAGAGTTGCAGCATGGAAGTATCCAGTATGAGCAACATAGAAATATCAAGGCCATATATAACTCAGTCCCCTATGGACATACAGTCCATCTGCAGAGGATTACGAAACCTAAAGGATTCAATTGCATTCTGTTCCACACACCACCCCTGTATATACATGTACAGGAATGCAAGTATCATAAAGGCAGGATGGAAAAGCATCAGTGCTCATGTTGCAACCCCGTATCATACTATTATTTCATAAACGATATAAAATGATTGTATGTATGTGTGTGTGTGTGTGTGTGTGTGTGTGTGTGCATGCACGCGCACACACTTCAGATAAATCAGCATGGACCAGTATTTTTAGATAAATTTGAGCTACAGGTTTAATGAGGTACTTTTCAAATGTGATTATCTATTAAAATATAGAAACATGGAAACAGAGTAAGTCAGAAGGGGCCTCCTGGGCCATCTAGTCTGGCCCCCCAGCTTCAGCTGGCTCTGTTCACGATTTGCCCACCATATGCATGTCTAGCCTATCCTTGAAACATTATACCCTCCTCTTTAAATTATGCATTTTCTTCAGATTAAAGGCACAACTGATATTAGAATAAAGTTAGCACAGGTTTTTCTTGGAGGTTATCCTTACAAAAAAGTTCATCTGTGTTTCTTAACTAGTATATTGTACTTTTTAACAAAGTAACTACATAAAAGTTTCCCTTATCACTATTCACATACATATGAGTAATATGAATCACTGAAATCATCTATCTGGCTGTTACTTACTTTCTTTTCCTTTCTCTTTGTTTTTAAGCTGCTGTAGTTTCTGTTCTCTGTGCTGTTTCTCTAACTCTTGCTCCTGCCGATGCTGTTCTAACTTTCTCTGGTGTTCCAAGAGCTCTTGCTGATGCTTCATTGCCAGAATCTCCTGTTGCTGCTATTAAGCCAGGAAAAAGATGGGAAAATTAAATGCACACAATCTTCAACTCTACCTTCAATGGCCATCTCCTAAGTATATCAGAATAAAACTAGAACAGACCATTACAGTTCCTAATAGAGAGAGAGGAGAAGAGATGCAGCATAAGATACAAGTTTTATGATTCTGCATTAGATGCATTTTTAAGTATGCTGTACAAATATTTTTATAATACAATAAAATTTAAATAATCAGAAGTACTTAAGACTACACAATAGCATGATTGTACATCTATTTATATCAACAGATATAAGCTGTTTCTTGATTGCATTAAATTAGATGGAAAATATTCCTATTTATTTCTTATATTTATACTCCACCTTTTTCTCTTCCAAGGAAATCAAGGCAACATACATAATTCCCCTCCTCTCAATCTTATCCTCACAATAACCACCCTGCGAAGTAGGTTAGCCTGAGAGTCTGGGACTGGCCTGAAGTCACCCAGTGAGCTCCATGGGGGAGTGAGAACTAGAACCCAGATATCCTGAGTCCTAGTTGCACTTAAGGACTTCAATTCAACTGTGCCATTTTTTTCTCTGCGTTACATGCTCTTGAAGCACATAGAGGCCTACATATGTTACAACTAAAAACTCCCTAGACCAAATCAGGGATACCCTAAGCCCTAACTCCTTTCCATCAGGCTTTCAGATTAAAGGGATGAAGGGCTTCCTCTGGATTCCTCTAGCCAGCATGAAAACTTTTCTGCTTCTTTGCTTTTTAAGAGTCACTCCAGAATGGTTTTTTAAGTTCCAAATGTGTGGAACATTCAGGGTAGTCTGATATTTTGCAGCGCTGTGACTCATTGCCGAAGTTCATTCCTCAGGTATATAACACAGTAATAAGCTAAGTTTCTGTGTGCGTTTGCAGAATGCCTCTTTCTCACCATTTAATCTTCATACATCTCTGATCAGAAGTAAATGGTTCCAACAGCAGACTGTGATTCTTAAGTAACCTTGATCCACGCAACAGTTATTTTAGAAATTGAATGGCTAATGCTCTCAACTTTGGAATACCCTACTGCTAAGTTTCAGATTTGTTCAATTTCACAAGCAGCACAACATGCACTACCGAAGCCATATTCTACCATAACCTCCTCATGGTGCTCAGATGTGGTGTGCTGAAAGAAGAATTAAACCAATCATGAACATCTGACTATCTTGGAGAAAGTTTCTGACAAATGGAACAGGCTGCAGGTTTGGGGAGACGTGCTTCAGCAGCCATAACTGCCAAAGACTAAGAAGACTTCTCAAAGCTATCAGCCCAAGAGTTCACAAGAAGGTTTTAACTATAGACAGTGCTTTTTTTGTAAAAAAAAAAAAAAAAAGGTGCCAGAGGTGCCTCTTGGAGTCAGTCACTCTACACACACATAAACATAATGGTCGCCACCGGCAGTAAGCACCGAGCGTGCGACCACAGGACTGATCCTAAGCTGAGCAGCGTCCAGAGCCAAACAGCGCCCTCCCGAGCAGCGCCGACACACATGCAGCCCGCAGGCACTATTTTAATGCTTTTTGCTGCCGACCTGCTACGCCCGACAGGGCAATTCACAATCACATGGAAAAATCCGTTAAAAAAAGGTGCTGGAATGCCATTCCAATGTGTTCTATGACAAAAAAAGCCCTGACAATAGATAATAAAAAACTACTATCACAAACGTGAGCTGAAGGGGTCATGGGCCAGAAGGATTCTGGATCTGCCAGTGTTCCAATTTGCAGCATATAGGAAATAATCAATTATAGTTTTTATTTTATTTTAAGCACAGACACACACACACAAAGATCAAATGATCTAACTAGGGAAGAGATACCATGGCAAATAAACACACAAATATACACATATTCATATATACATACAATGTTTCTGTTCTGCCAAAAGACCAACTACAACTGCATAAACACTGTTTAACACAAATCAGTAACTGCTTACAGGTTCTGTTCTAAGAATAAAGCAACCTTCATCTGCTACTCAAATTTAATTTGCAGAGCTCACCTTTATGTGTTCATGTAACTGCGCTTCATGCTGACGGGAGAGCTGTTCATGTTGTCTCTGGAATTCTGCTATGAGGATCTGTCTCTGAATTTGCTGTTTTTGTTTGAGAGCGAGCAGTTCCTGCTGGAGCTGTTGTTCACGTAATGTAGGCTCAGCTACTGGCATGGAGAACTGATGGTCCAAGCGAAGATCCATAGGAACTACTGATGGTGCAGCTTGCAAGGGTAGTGTTGTGGTCACATCAACTACAAAACACAAAGAGAAGAGTCAGCTCTTTGTCAATTATTAGTGACTAAGCTTAAACAAGGATGTTTTCCCTTATAAAAAGATATTCAAGGATTTGGGGGTGTCATTTCACTGCATGCCACATGGAATTCTTCAGAATTCTACTTTTTCCTCAAAAGCAAGATGACAAGATAATAAGGTTTATTTTCACAAACTGAACATGGTCTCACAGCAGAACATTCTTAAAATATGGCATACCTTCTCATTCCTCATTTCAGAATGTATAATTCTTATATTAAGTGGTATGTCAGAATAATTGAATAAAATTACTTTTCAAACAGAAGAATGAATTAAGTGTAATATTAACAACATCGGTACCATTTTCTGGCACAGTGATTTCTGAAAATTCCATGATCAAGAATAAGGGTGCAGGAATAATGATTCAGTTGGTAGAAGAACCAACTAAGGGATAAAGGTTGGAGAGGTGGGAGCTTGCCTGCATACTCTTCTAGCAGCCTCTGTTGAAGATGCCAAAGACTGCTGTGAGCTGCTTTGAGACATGGGTTCCCCAAGCAGGCCAAAAGGGCTGTAGTCTGGTGAGGTGCAACACAGAACTATTAGGGATAACTAGGGCCTCAAAAGACAAGAATAAAATTACTTTGATTAAATGGAAAGCCAGGTCAAAGAAATGCTATGTACTGCATATAGGCAAATATACATAAACACTCACTAGTACAGGATAAGGGATATCAGCAGTCAGTCAGAAGCTGTAGCAGAATTTTTGGGACTCACTATAAACTTGTAACATAGACCCTCTGCCAACAGATGTACCACAATCTAATTCTATGCATGTAGTCATAAGAATCAAAAGTTCAGACTGAATTCTAAAATTACATTTTCTACATATTGGTAATTACACTATGGCCCATACTGGAGTGTTTCAACCAAGCTCAAGGTCTTCCCCTTTTATTATTTGTGTTTAACAGGACATCCAGCCTGAAGAAGTGTCTTATAAAAATGCTGACTATGTTGTAACTTTTTGGTTGGTCCCAATAAAGAAATTATCCTGCTTTTTTCTTGTTATACATCAATACAACTTTTAAAAGACCAAACAGCTTTAAAGCTGTGTTTTTCTGGTCTTCTATTTTTCCAAAACCATTATTTATCTCCCCAAAGTACATCCACTTTCCATCTACTTTATGCAAGACAGTGGATGTCTTGAACTGTTGTGTGACTAGGATGGATAAGAACCAATGAACTGAGAGACACAGTTTAAGACAGAGCTACCATTAGTTGGTACTTATTTCAACTGCCCAGTTGCGATATTCAGTCTATTCTGGAAGAGGCTATATTCCCCTGAAGGATTTGGGTTCCCAGTCCAGCAGTGTTTCTAGACCCATTATTTGCACCTGTGACTCAGTGGCTAGGCAAAGCTTTTATCATCTTAGGTAGATATACAAGCCACGACCCTATCAGAACAGAGATAGCTTAGCAACCGTTATCCATTCTCATATAACACCCTGATTGAATTACCACATGTACATGGTGCTACCTTTGAAAACACTTAAGAAATGTCTGTTAGTTGAAACTAGGCCTCCTAACTGGGACTGGTTAATATGGTCATAGTTAGCAGCACTGCCTTCCTGGACTATTTCCCGATCCAGTTCAAAGTACTGGTGTTGACCTTTCAAAGCCTTAAATGGCTTAGGGTCACAATAACTAAAGCAAAGTATTTTCTAGATGTTTTGGACTACAACTTTCACAGTGCCTTATCAGACACTTACCAATAAAGGGGGATTTATTTCAGAAGGGCTAAGAAGTTATCAACACAGCTTTTCTGCAGAAGTTTTAACTAACCCTAATACTCTGATACAGCACTCTCCTTTCAGCTGGGTTTGAAAGTATATCTCCCACTTTTGGGTGCAATCCTCTGTCCTGACTGTTCTCAGTCCCCTCCCCCTTTTTCAAATATATACAACCACAAAAACTACACCACCATCACCATGAACAAAAACCTCTCTTCTGACAGGTGTCAAAATAAAGGACTCAAAGTGTATGGGATGGAGTTCTCCCCTTTCTAGGTTTGGAAAAATGTGGAAAAAGTGGGAAGGGCTGAGAACAGTCAGGGTAACACTGAATATGTGGAGGATCACATTCAAGAGTATGAGATATACTTGCCACTCCCTTTCAGGAAAATAACTCTGCTGATTTGCTTCTTACTTGACATCTTAAAGCAACCTATAAGCAGCCACAATGTGAATGGATATTGCCTACTTGCACTTTGACAGCAAATACTTTGCAGGACAATGACTAAGCAAGACTCCACATTTTGGATAGTCATAATTGCACACCTGGGCAAGACCAGGATGATATTGTACAGCTTCTTGCCTCCTCTGCCCGCAGCAAAAACAGAAGGATAAAGAGCCAGCAATAGTTGCTCTAAAGTGTTGCTTGGCCATTGGTGGAGCAGGTGTTAGTGGTGGAGTGGCTGTCACTGATGGCAGCACAGGGTTCTGGAAAGGGATGCAAATCAAAAACAAAAATTGCAATTGGAGGAGGAAGGAAGAAGAAAGATGGGTAATATAGGACCCTGGAATTCAGTCTAGATGATCAACTGTGGGGGAAAGAGGGGAAGAACATCCAACAATAAGTCCAATTATGTGTCCAGTGAAGCATGGGTTGTTCCATAAACAATTCCCATGGCACACTTTATTTGCATGGTGGATTGCTGTATCTTATAAACTCACCCAGTATTGTCAACACTGACTGGCAGCAGCCCTCCAGGAATTTTTCCAGCCCTAACTGCAGATGTCAGCAAATGAACCTGGGATCTTCTGCATGCAAAACATGTGTGCTACCACTGACACACAGCCTCTCTACCAACTGTTTTAGTGGAAGGAGGATTGGTTTGGCCTATAAATGTAAATAAATACAAATAGCAAGTTCCATTCATGGTGCTTTCCAAAAAAACAGTGACATGCCTTCCAGAATAGTAAAATGAAAATTATATTCCCAAGAACATCCTGCAATTAATTTTACAATGACATTAGTTCACCATCAATCATTAAAACCCCAAAGTCCCTACTGAGGCTAATGAAAATGTATTTTATACATTGCACTACATCACACATGTAGGCATACCTCAGAGATATTGCAGGTTCAGTTCCAGACTGCCACAATAAAGTAAGTCATGCAGGTATTTTGGTTTCCCAGTGTATACAAAAGTTATGTTTACACTATTGTGTAGTCTATTAGGCATTCAATAACATTATTTCTTTTAAAAATGTACACCCCTTAATTAAAAACACTTTAATGCTAAACACCATTTCAGCCTTCAGCAAGTCGTAATCTTGTTGCTGGTAGAGGGTCTTGCCTCAATGTGGATGGCTGCTGACCAATCAAGGTCTGCTGAAGGCTGGGCTGGCTGAGGAAATTTTTTAAAATAAGGCAACAACAAAGTTTGCCATATCAAAGTTTTCTCTATCAAAGTTTGAAGAGAAATCTTTATGAAAGATTTCTCTGTAGCATGTGATGCTGTATGATAGCATTCTACCCAAGTAGAACTTCTTTCAGAATAAGAGTCATTCTTCAATCGAATTTTGCTGCGGCGGTCAAGAGGGTGAACGCCAACCTTGGTTGCATAGCCGGAAACGTGGCTTCTAGATCGAGAGAGGTATTACTACCACTCTATACGACTCTGGTGTGCCCACATCTAGAGTATTGTGTTCAGTTCTGGGCTCCACATTACAGGAAGGCTATAGCCAGGTTAGAGTCAGTGCAGTGCAGGGCCACAAGGATGGTGGCCGGATTGCAGGGAAAGCCATATGAGGCGAGACTGAGGGAACTGGGTCTTTTCAGCCTGGAGAAGAGGAGACTCTGAGGGAATCTGTTGGCAACGTATAGGTACATGAGGGGGTGTCACACGGAGGTTGATAAGAGACCTGTTCTCCCCTGCAGAGGAGGGCAGGACATGCTACAACGGAGCAAAGCTCAGGGAACCAAGGTTCAATTTGGATGCCAGAAAGTATTTCCTGGCAGTTAGGACCCCGAGTGTATGCAATGGGCTCCATGGGAGGTGGTTGAGGCCCCATCGGTGAGGGTGTTTAAGGATAGGTTAGACATGCACATGATAGGCGTGTCGTGAGTGGAGCTGGCTAGAGCTGGGGCTCAGACTAGATGGCCCGGAAGGCCTCTTCTGACTCACTCTATGTTTCAATGTTTCTCAAACCCCGCCACTGCTTTATCAACTAAACTTATCTAATATTCTAAATTCTTTGTTGTCATCTCAACAACCTTCACAGTATCTTCACCTGGAAATTCCATCTCAAGAAACTACTTTCTTTGCTCATTCATTAGCAACTCCTCATTTGTTAAAATCTTATCATGAGATTGAAGCAATCCGGTCACATCTTCATTCTCTAATTCTAGTTCTCTTGCTATTTTACCACATTTGCAGTTACTCCCTCTACTGAAGTCTTCAACCCCTCAAAGTCATCCATAAGGGTTGGAATCAACTTCTTCCAAACTTTTGTTAGGGTTAATATCTTGACCTCTTCCCATGAATCACACATGTTCTTAATGGCATCTAGAAAGGTAAATTTGTTCCAGAAGGGGATTTACTTCGCCTAGATCCATCAAAGGAATCACTATCTATGGCAACTTACAAAATCTATTTCTTAATAAGATTTGAAAGTCAAAATTACTCCTTGATCCATGGGCTGTAGAATGGATGTTGTGCTAGCAGGCATGAGAACAGCATTAACCTCATTGTACATCTCCATCAAAGCTCATAAGTGACCAAGTGCATTGTCAATGAGCAGCAATATTTTGAAAGGAATCTTTTTTTCTGAGCAGTAGGTTTCAACAGTGGGATTAAAATATTTAGTAAACCATGTTGTAAACATATGTGCTGTCATCCAGGTTTTGTTGTTCTATTTTTGTTACAGGCAGAGTACATTTAGCATAATTCTTAAGGGTTCTAGGATTTCCATTGAGCATTGGCTTCAACTTAAAGTCACCAGCTACATTAGCCTCTAACAAGAGAGTCAGCCTGTCCTTTGAAGTTTTGAAGCCAAGCATTGACTTCTCCTCTCTGGCGATAGAAGTCCTAGATGGCATCTTCTTCCGATATACATCTGTTTCATCAACACTGAAAATCTATTGTTTAGTGTAGTGTAGTTCATTGATTATCTTAGCTAGATCTTCTGGATAATTTGCTGCAGTTTCTACACCAGCACGTGTTGCTTTACCTTGCACTTTTATGTTATTCCTTAAAACTCATGAACCAACTTCTGCAAGTTTCAAACTTTTCTTCTGCAGCTTTTTCACTTTTCTTAGACTTCACAGAATTGAAGAGAGTTAGGCCCTTGTTCTGGGTTATGCTTTGGCTTAAGGGGATGTTGTGGCTGGTTTGATCTTTTATCCAGACCACTAAAACTTACTCCATAACAGAAAGAAGACTGTCTCACTTTTTTACCATTTGTGTGTTCACTGAAATAGCACTTTTAATTTCCTTCAAGAACATTTCCGTTGCATTTACAACTTGGCTAACCGTTTAGCACAAGAGGTCTAGGTTTCAGTCTAACCCAGCATTCAGCATGCTTTCCTCACTAAGCTTAATCGTTTTTAGCTTTTGATTTAAAGTGAGAGACGTGTGATTCTTCCTTCCATTTGAACACTTAAGATGCCATTGTAGGGTTATTAATTAACTTAATTTCAATATTGTTGCATCTCAGGGAATAGGGAGGCCCAAGGAGAGGGACTGAGACAGAGGAATGGCCAGTTGGTGGAGCAGTCAGAACACATACAACATTTACTGATTACATTCATGTTATATGGGTGCATATATGACACCCCCAAAAAACTACAATAGCAGCATCAAAGAGCACTGATCACAGACAACCATAACAAATATGATAATAATGAAAATATTTGAAATATTGTAAGAATTACCAAAATGTGACACAGAGACATGAAGTGAGCAAATGCTGTTGGAAAAATAGCATGGATAGACTTGTGGGGTTGCCACAAGGGTTGCCACAAGTCTTCAATTTGTAAAAAATGCATTATCTGTAAAGCACAATAAAGCAAAACATAATGAGGTATGCCTGTATATAGACAGAATGCTAACTCTCATGCATCATTTACATGTAATCAAAGAAGTTATTTTACTACCTCTAACATGACTTGCAAGTACTAGAAGCAATGTCGTATATTTTGTTTCTAATTTTTGAAATTTCTAACATAAATTGATACACCTTTTGCTACACATTTTTAAAACCACTACTACAGTATAAGAATTTAAAAATATACTGAAACAGGCAGCTGAGTATTTTTTCATTGCTCCAATCTACTGAATTTTTTTCTTTTAAATTTTTCTTTATTAATAATCCTAAAAAATCAAAGTTAAACTGTTTACATTATAATATAATCCAATATTCATCTTATTATACACACAATAGCTTCCAAAGCTTAAGCTGACCAGCATTCCAGCCAATTTCTCACTTGGTCTTCCGTATTGTTTGAGTCCCTATCACAGAAAAATGGTGGATGTCATTATTTTCATAAAATTATCTTATTTTAATTCTATGTAGTCTAACCCAATTAGTCAATTTCTCCATCAATGCAACCATCCACAGTCTGTTCAGAAACATTTGCAAGGAGAAGTCTTGAGCATATTTCCAGCTTCGGGCAATTTCATTTTGGGCTGCTGCTATATGTATAGCCACCAACTCTTTATAAGATGAATTTTCATTTCCATCCATAAATAATGAAAAAACTAATAGAGCTTCATTTAAAATTATTTTTCTTTCATTATATTTTCTAACCAATTAATTACTTCATGCCAGAATGCTTCTACCTTTGGACATATCCACATATCCTCTAATGATCCTTTATACCCAGAATTTCTACAACACATTTCTGGTATCACTTTATTAATTCTATGCAATTTCACAGGGCATAAATCCCATCTGTGTACTACTTTTAACACTAGTCCCTTAGATTTGAATGATACTGATTTGTATGCATCACTATTCCTATTTTTTTCCAATTATTTTCTGATATACTAATGCTTAAATTAGTCTCCCAAATTGTTTTAATTCCCACATTACTACCATATTCTTTATCAATAATGTTTGTATAAATAGATAAAATTAATCCTTTTTCTTTTTCTTACCCTTTTCTATGCAGTGGCTTTCTAACTCTGTTAATGGTCTATTTGGGCCTGATCCCTTATGCAACTGAATTGCAACATTTATTATCTGAAATAATTCGAGCCAATTAGTTGCTATTTGTGAAGTTCTTTCCTGTAATTATTCAACTGTAATTGGTTTCCTTGTATAAACAAGTCCCTTATTCTGTAAATCCCTATTTCCTTCCAATGCTTGAAGTATATATATTTCTCTTGAGATTTAAATTCAGGGTGCTGTATTAAAGGGCACATGGGGGATATAGAGGGAACAAAAATTTTCATATGCATGCGCTGTGAGTCCTATATCTTACCAGTATTTTTGAATATAAGTGTAAATTTATTGGGTCTATTTTCCCCTCCATTTCCCTTTTAACTCATTCAGAGCTCTCATTGTCCTATATGAATTTAACTGTTTGGAATATTTGGAAAACCTCATAAATATGCCAATAAATGTGGTATTGCTAATCCATCTTTTATAATTGGTTACAGTAAAAGCTTATATTATACCAAAAGTTTTATTTCTATTTCAAAATATACCTTTACAATCAGAAATGAAAAAGATAACACTGTGGCAAAAAAATGGAAAAATTCATTGCCGGAAAGAGTAAAACCCTAAGATTTATAAATGCAGTAAAATCTACTCAAATGAAAAGGCCTTATGTTGGCCACAGTTTACATCCTATTGACTTCACTGAGCCCCATGAATGATTAATCTTCTCTAGACTACAGGTCTACAGGTCATCTCCTTGAATATAATGTACTCTACTCACAAAATAGATTCCATTGGGCCACCGGGTTGTGAAATAAGTATGCAGTCAACTCAACATGAAAACCCATCCTTATACTGAATGGAAAGCATCAGCAACAAACTAAAGCTTTATTTACTAGAATATTTCTCAAATGTGTCCTATAGGTTTCATTATACTGTGGAAGAAAACTTGCACATTTTCACTATTTGTTAGAAACAAAGTCTACTTCCTATGCCTTCATTTGTAAACAAGTATGCCAGCTGTAGAGATCTTCAATTTCATTCCCATTCATTGTATTCACAGACTGGTGCGTCAAACATGACTCATATTATTTTAGTCACAAAAAAGTATCAGACATGCCATGAGTTCCAAACAGAAGCTATGAGTGCATCTGACCCACAGTACTATTTGGGAAACAATAAAACCTTCTCTACTTAATGAACATGTCAGCCAAATAGAAAAGGCCTGTATTGTAATGAATATTTTATGGAGAACTAGGAAATTGCTTTTAACAGCTATCTCTTCACAACTTATTAGTATGAACAGATTCATGGCATTTAGAAAAAATACAAAGGCTATATTCAGTTTTAATGAGAAATGCCAAAGGCACAAATTAGTTCTAAATTATGAATACGTTGTATTCTTGGTCCAGACTTTTAAATCACCATTAAAAATAATACACTATTACAGATTTTGAAGTGCTGTGATAGTTTTCAGTAGATAGGGACAGATAATTTTCTTAAAACCTAGCCTTTTAACACCATTAAAACTTACATATTAACCGTGTGACTGGCCATAGCATAATTCAGATTCCCAAATCTGAGGTCAGGAACAGAGCTCCAATACTGGGAATCTGTTAGGAATCCACACCCCAATTCCCTTCTCTTCCCTATGCCTGGTCAGAAATAACCTCACTCTTGGAAGTCAAAACATTCACCTCAAAGAGTGGGGGCTTTTGGGGGGAAAGGAAAGAAAATGGAGCCATCAGGGTATGATGGATCCTGACAGTGCTTCAGACTTCTTTAATTTCCATCCAAAGCATCTCAGCCAGATGGCCGAAATGCAGAGCAAGAGATGCAACGAGGTGAAGATTACTTCTGCAGCTCCTCCCTCTCTGCACTGGACGCCTATAAGCCTCACAGCTTGGAGGCTTATGAGCCTCAAATGCACTATCAATATGAGTGTGGTCTATTTTTTTAGACATTTTTATTTCTAAAAGATTACAAATGTGAAAAACCAAGTGATCTTCATTATGTTATTGTTTTTGTAAAAAAAATTAAACCATCAACCATTCAAATTATTGTTAAGGTAGTATACAGGAAATTAACATTAATAACAGCCATTATAAAAATACAAAAACAACATTAGCACTAAGGAACAATGTGCTATAGAACAAACAAAGGTGATACAACACTTAAAATGTCTGAGCAAATAAAAATGTGTAAACTGAAAGTACTATAATTCATCTGCCAAACTTCTTCAAGGATGGTATTCTGAAGTCAGGGTACTACTACAGAAAAAATACCATCCTAGTACTTGGAGATAGGTTTTCTTGAAGATAGGTTGGTATGGAAAATGCTGTTCCTTCAGGTATTTGGTTTCAAGCCGTTCAGGTTTTAAAAGTAAGCTTAAGTAGGGTTTAAAACTAAGGTACAACCTTAGTCTTGGAAGTGAATAAGCCAAAAATATAATTCTTCAAGATTTGGTATATTACATCTCCACCTTGCTAAAACAAGTCAGAATTATAATAAACATATTCTGAACTAACTGAAGCTTCCAAGTGATTTTCACGGGTAAAAAGGTAAAGGTTTCCCTGTGACATTAAAGTCCAGTCATGCCTGACTCTTGGGAGTGGTGCTCATCTCCATTTCCTAGTCAAGGGAGCCAGCATTTGTCTGCAGACAGTTTCCATGGTCATGTGGCCACCATGTCTAAACACCGAGGTGTACGGAATGCTGTTACCTTCTCACCCAAGTGGTACCTATTTATCTACTTGAATGTATATGCCCCGCTTATAAAATATTACAATAATCCCACAGGAAGATTATGAGAACATTTATAACTGTAGCCTGGCCATCCCAATTCAGGAGTGGCCATATTGATAAACCACTATCAAACCAAAGTGACAAACCAAAGAGAGCAAGGAAAAGGCACTCCAGGTCACACAGGCAACCTGTTTCCGTAGTGGCAATGCTGTGTCTGGAAATACCCTAAATGAGAACCCTCAATCTGGAAAAGGTTTAACGCCAAGTTCCAGAACCTAAAAGCCACCTCTTTCTTGTCAGAATTCACCCACAGTATATAGGCCCACATTCAGACAATTAATGAACAGCAGTTCAACATTTGCACCAACCTCATTTGTCTCAGACAGCAAAGACCTCATCCATATATAAAGATGTGAAAGAGCATGGGACCCCACAACTTTTGAAACCCCGCAACTTGTGCTACTTTCTGAAACAAATCCATGAATATGAACAGAAACACTATAAAACCATGTAATCTAATCACAAACCACAAAGCCAAGGTAGCTCAATACCATCATGAAATGGTATTGAGAGTCAAAGGAGTATCAACATTCCCGCTGTTTTCTCACTGTTTCTCTCGCCTCAGATCAGAGTAACAAAGACTATTTTAGTACCAGGTCCTAAACTGCAGTGGGTCCAGATACTCCGTTTCACTGAAAAGCTGATGGAATTGGCCTGTTCCCACCCTTCCAAATGCCTTGCTCCAAAAAGAAATTATTTGTTAACCGGTGGGGGTGGGAGGGTTGTTGCAATCTGCAGAGACCAGTGAGAGGATACTTCAGAAGTGTTTTTACCAATTCTTCTTAGCTGCGATTACTCCCTCTTGCGAGGAGATAGTTATCTCCTCAACTCACCCAAACAATTCCCTCTATCTCAATGTAAGTAACCAATATCTTCAGATCAGATCATATCTTCAGATCCCTTATGGACAGAATAAGGGATCCCTTATGGACAGTCCTCCCAATAGTTCCACAGGTACCAATAATGATGTTCAAGTCTATGCAAATATAAATGCTTTCCAAACAGTACAGTTGTTGTTGAGTCGCAGAGTTGTGCCTGACTCTTTGTGACCCCATGGACAACATTCCTCCAGGTTCTCCTGTCCTTCACCATCCCTCAGAGTCCTCCCAACCCCACACCCACCTCTCCAGTGACCCCATCCAGCCACCTCAACCTCTGCTGTCCCCTTCTCCTTTTGCCTTCAATCATACCCAGCATCAGGGTCTTTTCCAATGAGTCCTTCCTTCTCATTAGGTGGCCAAAGTATTTGAGTTTCATCTTCAGGATCTGGCCTTCTAAAGAGCAGTCAGGGTTGATTTCCTTTAGGATTGACTGATTTGACCTCTCTGCAGTCCAAGGGACTCTCAGGAGTCTTCTCCAACACTACAATTCAAAAGTATCAATTCTTCAGCGCTCAGCGTTCCTTATGGTCCATCTCACACAACCATACACTACAACTGGGAAAACCATAGCTTTGACTATGCGAACAGTACATTGTGATGTCTTAATGCAGGCTCTGAATTCTTCTAATACATCCGTTCAAGGCTCTAGCTGTAATAAAACCTTCACTGCCTGAAAAAGCTCTGCCAGACAGCTACCTTAGAATGCAATGCTGATGATAAAGTAGGATTGCTTTGCCATCACTTCCACACAGTATAATAATGTGCTCTTATGCACACTCATCATGGTCTAGGTTCAGACAGCACAATAACTGACCCTAAAAAGTTGAGTATGGTTTGCTGCTGGGTTGTGAATGGTGGGTTATTCTCCATGGTTTCTTATCTTGGCTGTGTTCAAGGCAACATAATAACTCACATTTAGCAACAACCCACTTGGCCACGTTGTCTTACACCAGCCACTGTAAGATTTGAATCAAGTTCTAGTTATATCCATGGCTGTTTCACTGTGCCCAGTTTCCTAATAAACCAATACACTATAGAGCAGCTAAAGGACAGGGGAGGATGCTCAGGAACAAACACAGCTATTTCCATCACACTATTCCATAGTATGAATACAGTCTGAACGGAAAATTCCCTAAGGTTCAACAGTGCTCTCTAGAATCTGACACATGTCTCATCTTCTTTTCTAACACCCATTGAGAAACATACTTTTTAAAAAACAAGACACTCAGACCTTTTGAAACATAACTTTATAATTATTAGGAAGGTAAGTCCAGCAACTAAGTTTCCGATTTGCCAGCCAGACTGAAATGGAAGCCATATGGACAAAAAAAAAAAGCCTTTTACTGAACTCAGAATCCCATAAAAAAAGTTTGCTTACCCTTGGAGAGGTCTCCATATGACATTTAATTAATATTTATTGAAATAAATATTTTACTATTTATTAAATATTTAATAGCCAAGAGCCTCAGCTATTGGGCAGTATATAACTGAAATAAATTAATTAAAGACTAAAATGCTCTCTTTCAGCGCATCCTTTCTGCAATGAACTTCCCATATGCTCTGGAACCCAAAACTCAGCTCAAGTAGGTGACATGTAGACAATAGGGTTTATAATTGGAATTCTATGTGGGATTGTTACCTTTTTTTTCTTTTTTAAAACCATTAATTCCATTTAGCTGTGCTGTTTTAAAAGAAAATGTCTTAGTAAAAATTCTTTGCCATGTGGTTCCTAGGCTATCACTTGTGCTGTCAGGACTTTTTACACTTCTGAGTCTGAAATGTAAAACTCAGGGGAAAAACTCAAGGGAACCAAAAGCCAAATGTGGATCCTTGATTTTAGAAAAGCAAATTTCAGTAAACTTAGAACAATGATAGGAAACACTTCATTACCTTGAACAAATTCAAGTCTCCAAATCCTGATTGAACTGTATCCTTGAGTAACTGTGTTTCATGAAACCCTAGGGTTCCGCAAAAGTCTCATAGGGGTCCATGAAAAATCTCAAAATATCAAATTTAAAATGGATTTTAAAATGAAACCACATGAGGCCAATTATTAGATTGTCAGTTGGTGTCTAAGCAGCAAACAGGGAAATGTATCACACCATTTGGTTCCTAGGAATCTATTACGTAGTGATGGGAATAATCAAAAGAATTTATTTGGGATATTACCGTATAATCACTTTATTCATTTGTTATATTTAAAACATTTTCTCTTTATTTCCAAATCCACTACATACTCCATAGTGCTCAGGCAATAGGAGCAAATGAAAGAAGGAAGAATGTTGTGGGTCCACAATGCTTAGTAAAGATCAGAGATAGTTCCGCAGGGGAAAAAATGTCTTCAGAAAGTTCCATGACCGAAAACATTTTGGAACTGCTGTCCTAGAGAATTAAAGGAACTGCCAGAAAAACTCTCAGAACCATTGCCTGTTATCTCTGAGACATTATGGAAGAAAGGTGACATGCCAGAGGACTAGAGGAGAGCTAATGTTTTCCCTAACTTGAAAAAGGGAATAGGGACGACCCTGGGAACTAAAAACCAGTCAGACTAACATCTACCCCTGGGAAAATTCTGGAATGTATTATAAAGCAGTCAATTTGCAGACAACTTGAAAACAATGTAGTGATTACTGGAAGCCAATATGAATTTGTTAAGAACAAATCTTGCCAATCTGATCTCATTTTTTCAATCAAGTAACCTCCTTGGTGGGCTGTGGCAATGCTGTGAATATAATATATTTTATACTTCTGCAAATCTTTTGACAAAATGCCCTATTATAACCCGATTAGCAAACTAGCTCAAAATGGGCTGTCTAGAACAACTATCAGGTGGATCCATAATTCACTAAATTTTCTGACGGTTAGAGCAATATAATATGGAACCAATTTCTTAGAGAGGTCATGGGCTCTCCCACACTGGAGGTATTTAGGATATAGCTAGGCTGCCATCTGCTAGGGAAGCTTTAACTTGGAGTCAGGTGGTTAGATTTGATGGTCTTGTTAGTCCCTTCCAACTCTATTATTCTATATTGGGGTGGCCAAAATAAGGCTCACAAGCCACATGAGGTTCTTGAGTTTATTTTGCAGCTTGCAGAGGGGCCAAAAAAGCCCAACACTACTAATCTTTCCCAGCCCCAGACAGTAACTGAACTTGTAGCCTTTTACATTGTAGGAGGGGTTCTACTGCCCGGCTACGACTCAGCCCCAGCCTAAAGAAGAAATGAATTAAAACTCATCCCACCACACCCAGCAAGGATGCCTCCCAAGTGTAGTAAGTTTGAGAAACCAAGTCCTGCCTCAACTGCCCTACAGTCCCATAAAAAAATCCAGTTCATACCTGCACCCACCATCCAGTTGACACCCTGTGTCTTACAGATCTCCGCTGCCACCAGGATCACAACTGTGCCAAGCACCAAGAACTGTGGTTGCTCTCAAAAAACAGCATGGGGGAGTCAAGTTTGTCAGGGAGCATTAGCACAGCAGCCACAAAGCTGCTCTTGGCACCCAGCCCCTCAGGCCACCAGTTCTCCCACGGGTAGGAAGAAGGGTTTGTGTGCAGGCTGCCATGCTGGCGTCTCCCACCAACAAGAACAGCAGCACCAACAACACCATGCACAGCCAATCACCATGCCACATCCCATGCTGGCCACTGTAGGAGGAAACGCCTCCTTTTTGGAATGTGTTTTAGAGGGAAAAGCCATACCGGCCACCATTCTAATAACCTGGCAACCACTCAACGACTCAAGTAATGTCAGGAAAATGGTGGCAATGGCGGTAGGGATGCTGGTGGTGCAAGCTTCTGTGTTTAAAGGCACATTCTTACACCTGTTCAACGGGAAAATGTCCTACAACTCCCAGTATTCTGCTGGCCATTTTGGGCTTCTGTCAAAACCTGAATAGCATTATGCTTTAATAAGCTTTTGCCATGCTGCAGCCCTCCAAATTCAATGACTCACAGCCAAGATAGTCTCACAGTAACTAGCAGTAACTGTTCAGTTGTAGTAAATAAATAGATAAATAATAATTTGTTCATGTCTTGCAGTTCTCAAACATCTGATATTTAGTATATGTGGCACTTCCATTGAACAAGTCTGGCCACCCCTGTTCTATATGATTCTACAAAGCAAAAACAGATTCAAAGCACCTTTTAAAAATTGTTTCAATTTGGAAATAACAAAGCACATTGAGTAGACAAGATGCCAACAGAACTATACCAAGCTGCAGAGACTACATTGGTCCTAATTGTGACAAGAGTGTGTCAACAAATACGAAAAACAAAACTGTGGCCAGCAGACCAAAAATGTTCAATACACATTCCAATCCGCAAGACAGCAGATGCAAAAGATAGCAATCACAGAACCATTGCACTAATTTCCCACACAAGCAAAGTGATGCTCAAGGTGTTACAACAAAGATTACTCTATATGGAGTGAGAAATGCTTGACATCCAAATTAAACAGGAAGAGGCACTTTAGATCATATTACAGATACACAATGGCTATTGGAGGGCACCAAAGAATTTCAGAAAAAGATCAGTCTATGCTTTATAGACTACAGAAAAGCCTTTGGGTGGATTACAAGAAGCTATGGAAAATCCTGAAAGATGTGGCGATGCCTCAACACACGATTGTCCTGATCACGATTGTCCTGAAGTGTATTGTAGACAAGAAGCTATTATTAAGACAGAATATGGAAAAACAGAAAGGCTTCCTACAGGCAAAGGCATCATACACAGCTGTATTTTATCTCCCAATCTATTCAATCTTTATGCAGAACTTATCGTAAGAAAAACTGGATTAGTATCAGAGGAAGGAGTGAAAATTGGCCAAAGAAACATCACTAATTTAAGATATGCAGATGATACCATACTATTGGCAGAATGCAGGAACAATTTGAAACAACTTCTGATGAAAGTAAAAGAAAAAAGTGCAAAAGTAGGACTACAGCTGAATATTAACAAGAACTGCAGAACTTTACTATCAACAATACAGAAATTAAAACTGTGAAATAGTTTACATACATTAATTAATTCAAAGGGAAATACTGCAGCCAAGAAATTCAAAAATGAGACTTGGAAGGGCAGCAATGAACTAGAAAAGATCATCAAGTGTTAGGACATTTCACTGGAGACCAAGGCCAAGATCATTCACCCAACTTTATTTCTGATCACTATGTATGAAAGTGAAAACTGGACACTGAAGAAAGATGGCAGAAATAAAATTGATATATTCAAAACATGGTGCTGGAGGAAGCTTTGCAAATACCCTCAACCAACATAAAGACAAATAAGTGTATCCCAGTTCAACTCAAATGAGAGCATTCCTGAGAAGCAAAAATGTCAAAACTGAAGCTGTTGCACTTCGGACACATCATGAGAAGGCAAAACTCCCTGGAGAGGACCATTATGCTAGAGAAAATCAAAGGCAGAAGGAAAAGAAGACCAATGTGCAATGGTTAGACTTCATAAAGGAAGATGCAGCCTTGAATTTACAAGAGTTGAGCTGAGCAAGGCTGTCATGGACAGGATATTTTGGAGGGCTTTCACATTTGTAGGGCTAAAGATGACCTGACAGCACATTACGGCAACAGGACTGCTTAAGAACACAGCAAGCATTATTGTCTTAAATCAGTTGCACCTACTGTAAAACGATTATACAAAATGCTGCAGTTACAATATTAAAGATGATCATTAAATAAATGCAAGTAGATGCAATGCACATAGTTGTCTGAAACAGCAAAGCTAGAGAAGTAGTCTATCACTAGCAAGTCTATCCTCCTATGTTATTTGTCAACTGAAATCCTCCCATAGTTAGCACCAAACACAAGCAACCTGGAGTTCAACTGCCCTAGTTCCTTAGCATTGGCCATGATAGCTGGGCTGACAGGAGCTGTACTCCAAAACATCTGCAGGGCACTGAGTGCTTATCAAAGGTTGGCAATATGCCAACACAGGGCAATGCATAATAGCCGAAAAGCATTTAGGGTTGTTTGTACCAGGTCAAAACACTTAGGATACTGTATACATTATACCCAGTCCTACCCAAAGCAGCAATTTGTCTTCTGTACCTAACCTTCATATCCCTACAGCTTGTACTCTGTATGCCTGCTCTTAGCATTTCAGATAGCCAGTGATAATCACTATCATAGCATTCTCAGCATCACTATCATCTAGTGATAGTCACTGTTATCTATCTAGAGTAGGGAGGCAGGAGGAGCAGAGGAACCTCTGTTTCCATTAGAATTCATAAGCAAACAGGTTAGATGAAAAACAAGAGATTGTCATTTTTTCTACTCCATGTTCCTTCTGGAACCATTTTCTAAAGAACTGGCTACAAACTGTATAGTAATAACTTTAACACATTTCTACTTTGTGGAAATGCTCATCAGGTTAGATAAAAATCAATGTATTTTTTTAAAAAATGGATTTTGAAAAAATCAGATTTTTTATTTAAATTGGATTTTTTTTTTTTACAAAATGCTTTTTGAGAAAAATCTATCTAAAGATGGTTTTCTATTTAAGATACATTATAGTCCACAGGATTAGTTGGATTAGTTGGTTTAAGGATTAGTTTTTAATTATGTAGCATGAGCCTGCATATTCATGCAATGTTTAAATTTTTTGGTAAATGAATTCCATTAATCCATTCAGAATATATAAACATAGAAACAGAGGGAGTCAAAAGGGATCTCCCAGACCATCTAGTCTGACCCCTGGTTTCATTCAGCCAGCTCCGCTCACGACATGCCCACCATGTGCATGTCCAGTCTATCTTTGAACAGGTTTCTGTAAGATTATTGGGCAATTTTTCTGCCCAAAAGATATTACAGATGCTTGGTTTTACAGCTCTCAAAACTGTGGATTTGTGTCCGCAGAGATCCCATGTCTCTTCTTCGAAGCAAAAATGTTATAAAATAGACATACAGATTTGAAAAGAAGATGTGAATCCCATTGTTCCTTTCCAAATCTATGGACACAGAATCAGCCCCTTCCCTCTTAAGTGCTAAGTTTCAAAAATGCAATGAATACCAAAAAAAAAAAAAATTGCTGGGAGTGGAATAGATCTTCACAAGAAGCTAAGTGTGTGGAAAGAAAGATAAGCAGTAAAAATGAAAGTGAGAGCTTTTGAACAGAATATTCCACAAGTCTTTGGATCTTTTTGTGTATAGTCCGAGGTCTATCATATTACTCTTTTACTGGAGGAGAAAACCTATAATGGCATCAGACTTTAAAAGAGACCTAGTTTGGGAATATTTTAATGAAGTTCCTTTACCTACAGGTAAGGCAGGCATGCATGCAAGTTATGTAGGAAACCATGATTTAAATCTAGTCTTAATTACCAGAAACTTAGTGACTTTAAATCATTTTGATTTAAATCAAATCCTCCCTAATGCTCATCTTGAAAAGAATAGGCCCTGAGCTCCACTTTACTAAGATAATGAACAAAGAATGTTCAGACATTGTTTGAAATGAATGGTGGAGCAATATTAAAGTGCTGCTGCATGAAATAATACGCTGTTTTAAGTATTTTTATACCACCATTTAATTATAATCCCAGAGCAGTTTACAATAATAATAATTTCTAAATACAAAATACAAAGTAAGTTTAAAGCCACAAAATTACCCTCCCCCACACCCAAAAAAAAGGATAAAAGTGGTTTTCTCCAATAAACCTCTAGACAGCTTGGCCTTATGCCCAAACGACAGACTAGGGAACCAGTGAGCCTGGAGAGCATTCCACAACTGGAGTGCCACCATTACAAAAGCCTCTCAGCAGTGGCCACCCAAGATGATGAGAGATGCCCTTTACTGAAAGTTTTTAGTGTACAGGTCAGTACATGTTGAGAAGAGAGGTCCTTCTAGCACCCTGCTGGTAATACATGAAAGTCTTTAAAAGTCAGTGCATTTGGCGTAGCATTGGTGTAATATAATTCTCCACTAACAGTTTCTGAACTGTCTTCAAAGGCAGCCCCTCCCTCCCTCCCTCTCTCTCTCACACACACACACACACACACACACACACACACACACACAGAGTAAAACCTTGGATTGCGAGTAACTTGTTCTGTGAGTGTTCCCCAAGATGAGTAAACATTTCTAATAAATTTTAAGTTGATAAGCAAGCTATGTCTTGCAGTACGAGTAGTATAGGACACCGAACATCACATGATCACAATTGAGCCAATGGTTCTTCTCTCTCTCTCTCGCTGCGGTCCTTCCAGCATCCCTCCAGTAAGAGGGGGTATGTTAGGAATTACAGAACTGTTTTTCTGTCTAAACATGCATACAATTGCACCAGAAACAGCTTTAAGCTGACAGCATTTTCTTGTTGGTTACTGCATATGCTCATTCAGAAGACAAAGGGGTTGTTTTTGTTAGAGTCTTGGGTTGTTTAGTGCTACACACTGACATTGACTAACTTAAATCAGGTTCTACTTAACTGTTCCGACAATTTGGTGTATATTTGGTGCTTC
This sequence comes from Varanus komodoensis, assembly GCF_004798865.1. Lineage (NCBI taxonomy): Eukaryota > Metazoa > Chordata > Lepidosauria > Squamata > Varanidae > Varanus > Varanus komodoensis. Next base: position 1,172,974 of record NW_025335627.1, on the reverse strand, counting down.
GTTGTGAAGATCTGTTTACAAATCATGTCAGGTCTTAACTATGGACTTCGAGGCTTGTATGGGAGAGAGAAGTACATGGTGTGTTGTACTACAGGGTTAAAATCATACATCTGCTTTGCCTTTCAATATCTCCCCCCCCCCACCATCCCATTCCTTCCAAGTGTTAAAGATTAAATAGTTCCATTGATTATTTTACATCTCAGAATGCATTTTCTTAAGATGTGTCATTGAGGTCCCTTTCATTTATAGTACAATCTTGCATATGTCTACTCAGAAGTAAGTTCCATTAAATACAACAGTTGTAGTCCCAATGAGCTGTAAGATTGTAGTCTTAGGGTGCAATCCTATGATGAATGAGGACAATATTCAAGAGCTGGTGGAGGAATATGGCCAGGAGCTGACCATCAATGAAATGATGGATCTGCATCGCAAGCAACAGCAAGAGATTATGGAGGAGATATCGTCTACAGAGGAAGAGGAGAACAAGATGGAGGAATCCCTCACTTCAAATGAGAGTAGGGAATTGTGTATAATGTGGGGAACAGTGCAAAATTTTGTAGAAAAGCACCACCCAAATAAGGCTGTAGCAGTGTAAGAGATGAATCTGTTTAACAATGCAATGTCACATTTCCACGAAATCCTCAAAAGGAGGCAAAAGCAAGTGTCATTGGATAGGTTCCTTGTTAAATTTGCAGGAAAAGAAAAAGATTTCATTGAGCCAATAGATAGCAGTGATTTTGTTAGTGATAGTGAGTCGTCCTACACAATAACCCTCCTCTCTCATCTCCCTCACACCAGCCATGAAGTTTTTCAAAGGTAAGCGCAGGTTAAGTTGTTTTTTCTTTATATTTTGTATTTTCTTTATTATTTTGTATTACATTATAGCACTGTAGTCATTTTATATGAATATTTTTGGGTTGTGAAACAAATCATCTGAGTTTCCATTATTTTTTATGGGAACATTTGCTTCAATATACAAGTGCTTTGGATTACAAGCATATTTCCAGAACGAATTATGCTTGCAAACCAATGTTAATGTATTAGGACATTAGGCAAACTAATGTGTTAGGGCATTATTGTAGTCTAATCGAGACAGCCAATATGATGTTCTGCTTAGACACGCTGATGTCAGGGTGAAGGAAGTGACCTCGGTACTGTGAGATCAGATGACAGGACTGTGGTAGGTGCGTGAGGTTCCCATTGGAGAGGTGAAGAAGGCAGGGGAACCAAGGTTGATGTAGCCACCCAGGGGTGATCAGGATGCAGTTTGTTCTGTCCCTTTGGAGCTTGGTGACTACCTTGGTGATCATGGGGGAACAGGGGAAGGCATAGTATAATCTCTGGTTCCACCTGAGAAGGAAGATATCCCCCAGGGAACTGGTCCTTTGGCCAGCCCTGGAGCAGAACCAGTGGCCCTTTGTGTTCTGGGATGTGGCAAAGAGGTCTACCTTGGGCATCTTCCACCTGGAACAGATTTCTCCAAGAATGCAGTCAAGTTCCAATTTGTGAGGTGCTGAGGTGGTGCAGCTGAAGGTGTCAGCAATGTGCCGAGCTTCCCCACCTGTGATGGTGACATCCCTGGCCATGCACCAGCCCCAAATGGTGAATGCTGGTGTGATGAGTGGGGGATTATGTGCACCCTTGCTTGTTCAGGTAATGCATGAGAGTGGTGCTGTCCATCGCAATTTCAACATGGTGGTCTATGAGGGAGTTCTGGAAGGACAGTAAGGCCTTGCACACTGCTAGTGCATCTCTGGAAGCCTGATTTGCAGGTGGGTCCTATAGCTGACCCAGAAGCCTTGGGAGTGCATGGGTCCTCAGTGTGCCCTTCAGCTGACGTTGGAAGCATATATTGTGACAGGATAGGCACAGACTCCTTGCAGGCAGAAGTGAATGCAGACCACTGCCATACACTTGGTGAAGACCTTGGGGATGGTAGAGATGCCGAATGGAAGGAATGAGAACTGGAAGATCTCCCCGATTTAGAAGTGGAGGAAGTGTCTGAGTGGTTGATGGAGATATAGAAGTAGCCGTCTTTTAGGCCTATGGAAGCAAAACAGTCCCCCTGTCGCCACAGGGGCAGGATACTTTGTGGGGAGACCATCCTGAACTTCCTTAGTGTAATGAACCTGTTGACGCCTCAGAGATCTAGGATTGGCCTGAGGCCTCTGACCCACTTCAGCACAGTGAAATGAGAGGAGTAGAAACCTCTATGGGGGTCTTGGAAGATCTTCTGAATGAATCCTTTAGATAGCAGAGCATCCACCTCCACCAGCAGTGCTAGAGAGGTGTGGGTGGTCTTGACCTTGCTGAGGGGTGGAAGGGGTATCAAACTCAATCCTGTAGCCCCATTCCACAATAGACCTGATGTGATCAGTTCCCATGAGGAAAGGAATTTGGCTAGGTGCACATTGAAGGTGGTGGTGGTAGGGGAAGGGGTGGTAGGGGGAAGGGGTGGGCTGCCTCGGAGGAGTCACCAGCATCTGGGTGCCTGAAATTGCAGGAGATTTCCAAGACTGCTGCACTGTTCTAAGCAATGCTGGGAGGGACAGGATGGTGATCAGCGTGGAGGCCTCAGCTCCTACAGCATTGAAGATGGGGTCCGCCTCTGGCTCCACTGTTTGCATGGTTTGGAGTCCCAGGTCACCTGCCATCCTCAGCATCATCCAAAAAGCGACCTCTCTCCTCTGAGTGTGACGCCAGGTCCTGGTCATCAACTATGAGATTTGGAGATGGAACTGTGACAGCTGGGGAGGGTGCAGAATCTGAATCTGAAGCATAGTCATGGCCCAATGTGGAGGCTGAGTGCTGGCACCTGGATAGGGGAGCACACAATGTTGATGGGAGTGGCAGAGTATGAGTAGCCATCCAGAGGCTGTGTGAATAAGAGTGCTCAGCATCAAGGGCTCATTATTGGAGGGGAGGGGAGAGCAGCACCAGCCATCAGCACCAGCAGGGAGGTGTGGTCATGAAGCAAAGCTGGTCAGGACTATCAGTGTTGAGGTTCAGACAACATTGGGCATTGTCTCGAGGTGGATCAGTGTTGAGGTTCTCAATATAGGCTCATCATTGAGGTGGGCTGTCATCAGTCACTGGTCCATGCCTGGTGTCGAGGAGGAAGGCAGTGACGGCAGTGATGTGGTACCAGTCATGAAGGGTCTCAGTCCCAGTGAAGGGCAGGTCTGAGTGTCAGTGCGGGTGGCATTGAGGTTTCCCTCCAATGTGTCAGTGTTGTGCTCATCTCTGAGATGTGAGGTGTGGCAGCAAACAGTGGCTGGATCAATGGGGGCATGTGAATACTCCAACAAGTTACTGGGGTATGTAGAGGCTGGGGACCATTGTGTGTCACAGCTCCAGTTTATGAGGGGAGAGTTCCTGGTATATGGATCTCTGGACCGGGGGTGAGCATGACAGTCAGGTGAGCATACCCAGGCATCAGCAGAGGACTTGCAAGCGACACCCCCAGCTGTAGGGTCAGCAGGCAGCTACCATGGGCTGGGGGGCTGGCTGCTGGACAGGCTGGCATCCATGCACTGGCCTTCTTCTTCAGCAGGGCATCAGTCATGTGCTTTGCCAAGGTGAAAGACATTTTCTTCGTCAGGGCAGCAACCATTTTCTTGGATCTTTTCCCCAAACTTGTGGCCCTGCAGCCCTTAGAGGTTCAAGGGCACACATGCTCTGCTTGGATGAGTCGGAGACCTGGAGGGGCCTGTTCCAGAGTTTGGCCTTTAGTTGGTCAGCCCACTGCTGGCATGTTAGTTTTTTGAATCCCTGGCAGTGGACACACATCTCGATGACGTGCTTCTCACCAAGACAGAAGAGGCACACAGAGCGGCCAGCTGCAACTTGCAATCTGGCTTCACAGGAGGCACAGTTGCAAAAAGTCACGGACACCATCACAAAAATGGGAAGCAGCAGAAAAAGAGATAGAAAGGTTAGAATGGGGGAAATGGATTTTGTTTTAAAGAAGGGACTTTTTTGAGTGAAGGAAAAAGAAGGGGTGAGAAAAAGATGAGTTTAGTTAAGACAGAGAGAAAAAATGGTATCAAAGAAAAAAAAATGTACTAGTGAGAGAGTTCAGAGCAAATGATTCCCAGTCCATGCAATGGTGGTGGAAAAGAAACTGAGGGACTGGGCAGGAGCCCCTCCCCTTACATACACAGGAAATGAAAGGGGACGGGCTCCTGCCCACTCTGGCAGGCTGAGCTTTTGAAGCTTTTTTCTCAGTCTAGGCCAGGGGTCGGCAACTTGCGGCTCTTGAATTCCTCTGCTGCGGCTCCGTCGCTCACAGCCCCCAATCTGCGACCCGCACCGGCACAACACAGCCCCCAATCTGCGACATGCACCCACACAGCACAGCTGCCAATCTGTTTCATAAATGCAACACACTATAGTTTTTTTATACATAGCATAAAGGTAAAAAAATGATATGTGTAGTGTTATTTTCATTTTAGAGGTCAAAAGAGTTTTGCGGCTCCCAGTGTTTTCTTTTCTGTGGGAAACAGGTCCAAATGGCTCTTTGAGTATTAAAGGTTGCTGACCTCTGGTCTAGGCTTTGCAGAGGCACAGAAGCCCTTATGTGTGATGCGAAGAGACCACAAAGAAGAACCCCAGGAAAGCCAAGTTTGGCTTTGAGGCCTAAGATTCTCCATCCCTGTTCTAGAGATAAACTTGTCACATTTGAACTCATTATTTTTTATTCATTTTATTATCTGACTCATCCTCTGTCTCTCTACCACAAATGAAACTCAAGGTGGCACTTATACATTGACCACAAGTAAAAACAGGTAAGGAAATGGTGCTGAATTTTAGATTTCTCCCTGGCAAAACTAAGGAAAAGGAAGAAAAAGTAAATCTAAGCAACTAATAGGAAAGGTACACATAAATTTGATTGTCATTCACAGACTTCAAAAGATTATTATAACATTGAAAGAAGGGATTTCTGTATTAATACATGTGCTTATTTAATAAATAACAAAGCAGCAACAAAATAAGTGCTGAACTCTAGTACAAATCAAAAACATGAAACTCATTACACATTAATTAAAAATACTTGAAGCCATATTCTCTCCATATTCAAAAATTGTTTTTGATCTAAAAATATTGCATGAGAATATTTGGCAAAAGTTTTAGTTGAATAATGTAATTGCTTACATGTGCCAGTATGGTTAGAGTGCTGAACCGAGACTCAGAAGATCTGGGTTCTAGCCCCTACTCGACTATAAAGCTCACTAGATGACTTTGGGCCAGTCACTGATTCTCCTACAGGGTTGTTGCAAGGAAAAATAGAGAAGACAATGTAAGCCATTTTGAACTCTTTGCAGAAAAGGGTGGGATATAAGTATAATGAATAATAAAATTAAACTACCTTGGATTACGGAAGAAGGCCAGTATGTTCATTCCCTAATTATTACAAACTTCTATATTGCTCTGATGAATAGAAAGAAAATGAGGTTATGAAGTTTTGAATAATTTAAATTTTCCAAGGGCTTTGAATAAATACCTAATAAGGGGCAAACGGCTATTAACAGAGTGAAAAATAGTAAGGTGCCAGGTCCAAATGGGCTTTACTGCAGTAGGTTTTAGTAATATTTACCACAACACTGGAAAGACCTGATTTTTCTTATTATTCAAGCAAGAATTACCAAACTCTTTAACAGAGGAAATTTTGGAAGATTCAATACAAAATCTATCAATGTTTTTTTTTTCCACTCCTCCAAACTGATGATAAAGTTCAGAAATGCTGATGGCAACTAAACTTAATCAACGAAGGCCAAACAGGCTTCAAAGACAAGCAATTCAAACAAAATAGTATTTAAAAAATTAGCAACATCATTTATTTATCAAAATGTAACACTCCAATATTATTTCTTTTAGGTTAGATAAGCCTTTAAGAGAATAGAATAGTCTCCTCAAAGAAGTTTTTAAAGCTCTTTATCTGGGACAAAAGCTTCTACCCTGAACCTCTTCCCTAGACATAAGCATCTAAGAGCATATATGCATATGAAAAGGATTTTAACAAATGAGTTTATTCCGCAACAAAGATTGAAGCAGATATGCTTCCTTTTGCTATTATGTGAACAGCAATTCTTGCCATAAGAGTGAGACATAACTGGACTACAATTAAAAAGGAATGAAAGATCTATATGCATGCAGAGGGCACTCCAGTAAATTCGCATTTAACAGAGCTCTGCAACATCCTTTGCTATAAAATGACTCAAATAAAGCTAGTAAATCTATACCACTTACCCCGCTGAGCACAAGAGTACACATGGGTAGGATTGTATAGTGAGGCACTTACCTGTAAGTAAATCACATTTGACTAAATAGAGTTTACTTCTGAATAGATCCACAAGTTTGACTGAAATATCAGGCTTACATTTAAATGACTTAAGACTGGAACTGAAAGTTAATGTTCAATGCAAACTGGAAAGACAGGAATGCTTGCTCCCTATACATATTAATTTCAAAAGATCCTGCACAAATTATAAATAATTTTCATCTTGTAATAGTAAAATTGCATTAAGATGAAAAATGGTCACTTCATGGACTTTATGCTTTGGGGAAACAGCTGTTGTGGCTGAGAGAAACAGTTACTCTTGGTACACTTTCTCAAGGTTGCCTAGCTGGACTTCAGAGGAGAAGGAAGCACAGGATGGGGCCTTGGAATGTGGGCCAGTTCCAAACATTGAGATCTGAGAAGCACTGACACTTGTCTCAAGGTCAGGATCCCCAGATGAGCAGGCAGCCTCTGAGAACAACAACAACAACTCCTGCAAGAGGGGAGTTTCTCTGATGACATGACATCAGAGGAGGGCAGCCCAATTAGAGGATCATCATACACAGAGGAGCCATGCTCATTTTCAGAAAGCTCCTCAGAAAGGAGGAGGCTCAGGCATATGCTTATAAGGAAAATTCTTGGAGGTGAATACTAGACTGGTTCAAAGAACCACTCTGTGCATGCAGAGATTCATTCTCGGTGTTCCTGCTTTGGTCAATAAAGAATATTTTGCAACTAAGGTGAATGGCTTTTGGATGTGCGAAGGGTGGAAGACTAGCTCACGACAACTGCAACCATAAAACTAACAGACTCTCTTACCTTATATATGACACCCCCCAGTTAATAATTCTAAAAACTAACATATACAGTTTACTATCAAGCATTAATACTTTTATTTCAAATGATAAGGCATCTCATATTAGTTTTCAGGCAACATTAAATATTAGAAAGGAAGATGCAGAAGTACAGGTAGTCCCTAGGTTACACACAAGTTCCATTCCCGAGAATGTTCCTGAGAAAGTCAAATTTGTATGCAAGTCTGGTCACATGAGGAAGCCAAATGTTTGACTTAGTATATGTATATAATTTACTTTTCTATGCATATAAAATACTTAATATTTCCATATTCACTAAAACACCTTGAACACAATGCAGCATTGTAACAGTAATAATAATGCAATAATAATAAAGTAACTATAGGTACTGAAGAGAGAGAGAGAATCTGTATGTGTGTTTAAGTATACAGTACTTTAAAAAGAAATAAAAGAAATAGTTCTTAAAACACTGTACAGGAGGTAGCAACTAAAACCATCCCAAAGGAAAAAAAGGAAATGCAAGAAGGCAAAATGGCTGTCTGAAGAAGCTTTACAAATAGCTGAGGAAAGAAGGGAAGCGAAAGGCAAGGGAGAAAGAGAAAGATACACCCAACTGAATGCAGAATTCCAGAGAATGGCTAGAAGAGATAAGAAGGCCTTCTTAAATGAACAGTGTAAAGAAATAGAAGAAAACAATAGCATAGGGAAGACCAGAGATCTCTTCAAGAAAATTGGAGATATGAAGGGAACATTTCATGCAAAGATGGGCATGATAAAGGACCGAAATGGCAGGGACCTAACAGAGGCAGAAGAGATTAAAAAGAGGTGGCAAGATTACACAGAAGAACTAGACAAGAAAGAGCTTAACGTCCCTGACAACCACGATGGGGTGGTCGCTGACCTTGAGCCAGACATCCTGGAATGTTTAGTCAAATGGACCTTAGGAAGTCTGAGCAACAACAAAACTAGTGGAGGTGACAATATTCCAGCTGAGCTATTCAAAATCTTAAAAGATGATGCAGTAAAAGTGCTATACTCAATATGTCAGCAAATTTGGAAAACTCAACAGCAGCCACAGGGTTGGAAAAGGTCAGTTTACATTCTGATCCCAAAGAAAGGCAATGCCAATGAATGTTCAAACTACCATACCACTGCCGATACCACTCTAACGGCAGAAAGTGAAGAGGAACTAAAGAGCCTCTTGATGAGGGTGAAAGAGGAGAGCAAAAAAGTTGGCTTGAAACTCAACATTAAGAAAACTAAAATCACAGCTTCTGGCCCTATCACCTCCTGGCAAATAGCTGGGAAGAAATAGAGGTAGTGACAGATTTTATTTCCTTGGGCTCCAAGATCACCACAGATGGTGACTGCAGCCAAGCATGCTTGCTCCTTGGGAGGAAAGCTATGGCAAATCTTGACAGCCTACTAAAAAGCAGGGACCTCACCCTGCCAACAAAAGTTCATACAGTCAAAGCTATGGTTTTCCCAGTTGCAATGCATGGCTGTGAAAGTTGGACCATAAGGAAGGCTGAGTGCTGAAGAACTGAGGCCTTTGGAGAAGACTCCTGAGAGTCCCTTGGAATTCAAAGAGATCAAACAAGTCAATCCTAAAGGAAATCAACCCTGACTGCTCTTTAGAAGGCCAGATCCTGAAGATGGAACTCAAATACTTTGGCCACTTAATGAGAAGGAAGGACTCCCTGGAGAAGAGCCTAATGCTGGGAACAACTGACAGCAAAAGGAGAAGGGGACAGCATAGGATGAGGTGGCTGGATGGAGTCACTGAGGCAGTCGGCGTGAGCTTAAGTGGACTCTGAGGGATGGTGGAGGACAGGAAGGCCTGGAGGAATGTTGTCCATGGGGTCGCAATGGGTTGGACACGACTTCACAACTAACTACAACAACAACAATGTGGATGTGTGTCAGTACAAGCCTGGAATAGTGGGTAGGAAGAAAGCCAAGCAGGACCGAGCAGGGAGACTGTGCAGGACTCCATCAGTGTAGGGATGGCTGGAGAGAGAGGTAAGGGGAATGCAGCCCAAACAGCTGTTCCATGTTCTGATCTTCAGTGCATCTGCAAGATTGATGGCTGCCATGTCAGCCTGCACTCAGGCCTCCAGATGCTGCTTTTAAATGCCAAATCAGAACAAAATCAGAATTGTCAGAATTGTCAATTTAAAAAGTGTATCAGACAACCAGACTGGCATATATAATTGAGACTTGTAAAAAGGGAGAAGTTACTCTCTCCCAGTTGTGCCCACCAGGGTATTTGGGTTCAATATCAGGGTAGAGCTGAGGTTTCGGGAGGGGAGGTTGCCACGGTCTAAAAGAATTTAATCACTCTCTCTAGGCACTCTACCTGTCCAATCAATAGTCTGGAGTGTTTGCAGTTTGTGTTGGGCCAGCAGGACATATTGGGGATTCTGCTGATGTATCAACCACCTTGTAACCCACTGGCCTCCCCAGCAAAGCTGACAGATGTGCTCTGGGAGGCTTTCTGGCTTTAAATGGTCGGTGCTGTTGTCGCCCTAGTCAAGCTGTGGAACACAGAAATGACCTGGGAAGTTCCTAGGATCATTCCTATGCACACTTTCTGGTGTAGCACTCATACAGCTCTGCAATGTATCCCAGAGCTAAGAGTGATGAAACAAGATAGGAAATGGTTTGTGTGCAGATGGACAAAGGCTCCCAATAGATGCAGTCAACCCCTGCTGTGTGCCTACAGTCCAGACTCTCTCAGATGACACTGATAGTCTGGATCCATTTCAGTCAGGGTTCAGGCCTGGCTTTGGCATATTAACCAATGTATTCCTGTTCTCCCCAAATGAAGGAGGCGACCTAACTTTAGGACAGGCCCTGCCACCAGCACAAGGTAGATAAAATTCCTGAAGCAGTTGGGGCCTCCCCAGAAGATACTTCCATCATGCTGATTTGAAAAAATGATTGCTTTGCTGCTGCTGTGATGACAGGTACTGCTTGGGAAATAAGCACCCTAAGAAGAATCCTACCTACCTACCCCAATGACAGGGGCAGCCTACTTTCAGTAACCGACACTTTGATGATCTCTAAACTAGATTGCTGCAATGTGGTACTACTCTTAAAGACTGTTGAGAAGCTGCATCTCACACAGAATGCAATAGACAGACTGATAACAGGGACCCATAGGTTAGGACACATAAGACCACTACCGGCCTGCTTGCATTGTTTTCCTGTATGCTTCTGAGCCCAATTCTAGGTGCTAGTTTTAACTTATCTAGCCTTACATGGCTTTTGACCCAACTACTTGATGGAGCTCCTCTCCCAACCACAAGTTACCTGAACACTGCATTCAAAATCCAAAGCCTTTGTCTAAATGCAAACTCCAAGGAAGGCTTGGCATACCACAGCAAGAAGGGCTTTCTCTGTATGTCAGTCAGATCACATATAGTCAGCCCTGCACATATGAGGGGTTAAGAGCACAGAACCCCTGTGAAAGTGGAAAAACCATTAATATCTCTGCCTGCTCCAAAAAATAAAACCTCACCAGTGCCTCCTTTTTGCAGATTTCTCTCTCCTGATGGGCAGGAAAGGAAGGCATATTTTGGAGGCCACTCTTTCTACCCTTTAGCTTCCTCTCTCTCTCTATGGTGAAGGCCTTCTCTCCCCTTCCACTTCTTCACTCCCTATGGTGAAGATGATTTTCTGCAGTAATTTTTTAGAAAATGAATAGGCTTTATGACAGTTCATTTGTAAGTATGGGGAAGGGGTTATTAATGCAGACATTCATAACTTGGGAACTGCCTGTACATGTGTATAAGGCACAACTGATAATTGTGCAAGTTTCTTCAGCAAACTACAGCAGGATAAAGTATTTCCAATGCATGTATGTCGTAACATATCAGTCCAACAGAACCTCAGTGTTACTGTTTCCCCTAAGAACACTTTCATTCAGAAACTATGCAGAACATTCTTTTTAATACTGTATATAAGATCCTACAAAGACTGGGATCATAAGAAAAAATATTATATATTTAGTTGTGTATGAAATCAATTCAATAAACAGAATAGTCTTCTGTGTGTTCGTTTTACAATGTTAACTTGATAGATACTGGAAGAAACAAATACCAAGAATGGATGAGTAAGGAAGAAATATGGAGCAAATGATTTAATGTACAAACTTACTTATTAGAAGACATTATGAAATGTTACTATAACAAGGACTCTCTCAACCACTGATATCCTTTTATAGAGTACTGAAACAAATATCCTAATTATGAAAATGTAAAAGAAACACTGAACATAATTTAAAATGCTAAGAAGAGTGTATGCGTTAACTTTTGTTTTATATTGAATATTGTAAACTTTCTGTTTGATCCACAAAGTCTTCATAGAATCATAGAACAGTAGATTTGGAAGGGGCCATGAAGGCCATCAAGACCTTTTTATTTAACCAATATTATAATTTATTATTGTTTAGGATACAGATGCTATTATTTATTGTATTTATAGATTGTTGTGAGCTGTCCAGAGACAGAAATGATCGGACGGCCTAGAAAAATCCTAATAAATAAATCCCCTCTGCTGTTGCAGGATACCACATTACACCATCCCACTCAGATGGCTGTCTAGTTCTTTTTTAATGTCTCGTGTGGGAAAGACCCCCCACCTCTCTAGGCAGCTGGTTCCACTGTTGTATTGCTCTGACAGTGAGGAAGCTTTTCCTGATTTCCAGCTTGAATCTGGGTTGAAGTTGCCAGACACTCTGGCATCTTCAATCTTTAACGCCTTATCACTGCATTGTGATTTTTTTTTTATCATGGTCAATGAACAAAGAACAAACTGTGTTTCAACAGGTCTTTGGTATACCTATGTTCTGTTTTGTATAAGCAATGGGATACACACTGGGCAAATTCACATGATCACCACAGCACCATGGATTATTTAAGCCACAACAGGTTACACAGGCAGTCCCTAGATTACGAGAGAGTTCCATTCCTGAGAAAATAGAAATTAGTCCTTTAAGTAAAATTTGTGTGCAAGTCAGATCACATACAGTTGGCCCTTCACATTCACAAAGGGTGGAAAAACCACAAATATCTCTACCCCACCCAAACTTACCAGTGTCTCCCCTTTGTAGCGAGGAAGTGCTGGAGAGATTTCCCCCTCCAAAATGATGGGGCAGGAGGACATGCTTTGAGGTTTCCCTCTGTCCCCTTTCACTCCCTCCCTCCCTCCCTCCCTCCCTCCACTCTCTTAGGAGAACCTTCCTTTCTCCCCTTTCACCTCCTATCTCTCTATGGTGATTAAGATTTTTCACAATGATTTTTTAAAAGTAACAGGCTGTATGGCAGTTAGTTCGTAGGTACAGGTTGTTTGTAACTGAAATGTTCATCATCTGGGGGTTGCCTGTAGTTTGTCATGTCATCAAAATCCAGGCTCCACATGTATATCAAGGAACCTGCAGTATTTTAGATCAAGCTGATTACTGTCAAACAATCTTTTCATGCAAGAAAAATATTGCATATAACTCAGGCATGTTCAGCAAATATCAAAACTATAATGAAGAACTGCATTAAAAATTATACTTTGACTTCAAACACCGCATTGATACATACCCCTAAAGAGATTAGCAGCAATTCACTAGCAAAAATTAATATTAACTTTATCTCTTTAAAATTGCATATTTTGCATCATTTTCATATACATATTATCCAAATGAAAAGAATATTGGCTCAACAGCAGTGTTGTTTAGAATAATCTACTGGATATGCAAAGCACTCTTTTCACTGTCTATACTTCACTTAATGTCAAAACTCACTGAAACACTAGGAGACAGTGAGATCATAGCTATTTATAGAAAAAAACTTCTGCAGTATCTGACTGCAGTGCCAAGATAAAGGAATGATATTTTTATTTAAGTGGTAACAGGAATACCTCAACATGGAATAACAGCAAGACATAACTGAAGATCACCACATAGCAGCCTATCTACTGAAAATACCTTCTTATTCATTCGTAACTATAAAATGGTTAAATCTTTGAATCCAAATCTTTGAATCTAGCAAAAAAGACCAAAAATAGCAAAATTTGAAACAGAAGTCATACGGTTTATGTTGCTAGGTAAAACATATTCGTATTCATGTCGCCTTCACAGTAACGCACTAATTATTAGCCCAGTGTAGACAATGTTCTCATCTCTGGGGTCATGGAGAAAGGAATATACAGCTCCACATTATGCTATGAGTTTCCCTCCTCACTTCATTTCTCAGAGCTAACCATGGCTAGTGTTCCTTGTGCACTAATAATTACCTTTAACAAGTAAAGGGATTGTGCAGAGAGGAAGCAGTATAACGGCCTACAGAACAGAGTTCCTATCTTTGAACCAGGGTTCAGTAATCAGAAACATGGAGCTGGTCTTCACTGATTTTCCACCTCTCCAAGCACTCCCTATGCCTCCCTCAAATCTGAACCAGAAGGTGGGGGGGGGGGGGCATCATCTGGAACAAGGGGAAAGTGGTATTGGCACCATGGAAGGAAAAAGGAAAGGAGAAAATAACCTCACCACCACCACCTTTCTGCTGGGAGGAGTGAAAACATCTGAGAAGTCAGGCATAAGTTTCGCCATGCCTTATTTTTCAGCAAAATCTCTGGGAATTCAGCGATATGGTAGTGACTACAAAAGTGGCAGAGAACCCAGCAGGGACCACAAGAAGCACATGGCGGACTGCATGCAGCACAAAGACTGTGTTGCCCATCCCTGCCTCAATGCAATATCCAAATATGACCACAATTTCCCTAATTCTATTGCTCTGTACAGGCTTAGGTGATCTAATTTCTATTATGTACTTTTAGAACCCTGAAGTCCACTGATCAGTGGCAGACAGGAGACCATTCCATAACCTACTACACCACTGGTGCAGTGGTAGAGAATCCCTTGGTGGAGAATCCCTTTTCAAGAATCAGCAACTAATCCCAACATCTGTATGACTGAAATCCTATTTTACAGGTTCGGAACTTTAAGGTTCAAAAATATACAAATCATGCATAAATGAGTAAGCATGCAGATAATTGCACACTCATTCTTAACACAGTTCCTTCTACTAAACCTCAGTTACACCATTACCCTATGAATCTTTGCTCAAAAATGTATCACCCTGACTCAAACAGAACTTATTCCCAAGTTAACTATGCAAACAACTATAGTATCAGAAAAAAAATATATTTTAAAATTGCAGCAAATCTCTTTTTCTTACTGTATTTCTGGAAAACTACAATTTGTCCCTTCCACATATTTTGTTAAAAAAAAAGAGAGTGGCATGTTTCTGGGAATGCACAGAGCATCTTTTCTCTAAAATAGTGTCTGCTTCGTGAAAATAAGGCCTTACCTTCAGAGACACTGAAAATGTCTATCTCACATACAGGATGGATCAATGCACTTTTCAAAAGTATAATTTAGATTATTGTCAACGTTTATTTCATTCTTTTAAGAACCTTGTCTGCACATGTTATTGTACATTAGAATTTGGTGACCCATATTTGGTGATGTGCAGTAGACCACAATGCTGCCTTGCAAAGGTCCTGCATGCCCACATGAAGTGGCCACTGCTGTCATGAAGTATGCTCTGGATCACTCAGGAAGAAGCAGTTCTGCAAGCTAGTACACAAGCATGCTGGTCTCAGCCACCCAGTGTGAGAAGCATTGAGGGCTGTCAGGTTTGTCTCTGGACCTCTTGGCACAGAAAACAAAAAGTCCCTAGAAACAGTGAAAGGCTTCAGCTCAAGACAGGTAGAATGCAAGTTAGATATCATGAGGTTCAAAGGGGTAGCAAAAAAAGGCAAGAAAAACAATGTCTTGGTTAGGGTGGAATGGTGAGGCTACCTTTGAAAGGAATGAGGGGCCTAGACATATGACTGCCTTGTCTCCTTGGAAGGTGAGATATGGCTGGTAAATGCAGAGTGCACATAGTCCATTGGCCTTTGTGACTGATGTCATAGCCATGAGGAAGATTACCTTACAGGAGGGAAATCTGAGATCAGTGGTGGCCAAGGGTATGAAGGGCTATTTTTGAGAGCCTGTAGAACAAATGAAAAGCTGCAGCTCAGGACAAAGGACAGGATTTGTGGGAAGATGTTTGCAGTCCTTTCAGGAGCCAATAGGTCAGTGGATGCAAAAAGACCAAGAGACCCTGGATCATTGGATGGAACAAGAAAATTGCAACCAGGTAAACCTTGATAGAAATAGATTCCAGGTCCCTGTGGTAAAGCATATGCAGGAAGTCAAGGATTTGTTGGACAGATGACTGGAAAGTGTCAGTCTTGCTGGGTGAAGAGAATTACATTCCATTTCACTGCAGACAATCTCCTTATAGAATCACAGAATAGTAGAGTTGGAAGGGGCCAAGCCCATCAAGTCCAATCCCCTGTGACTATTCTCAGTACTACATTGAGGGTTGCCTCTACATCTGGTCGGAAAGCTGTGTCCTAGTCTACTGGACCATCTTTCATGCCATTAGGAATAGGGTGGTGGCATCAAGATGGAGGATCAAGCCTAGGTTCTGTGATACAATGTTAAAGTACAATGGAGGTTGGATGAATATCCTGTTGAAGCAGCCTGAGCAGATGTGCAAACCTCAACTGCCAGGACCACCAGAGAGTGATGAGGATGCAAGTGGTCCTGTCTCTGAATCTTTGCCAGTACCCTGGTGATGAGTAGGAATGGTGGAAAGAAATAAAGGAGAGCCCTGCCCAGCAAAAAAGGAATGTGTCTCTTGCTGGTCCCAGAACTGGGTGCAAAAGTTGGCACACACTGTGTTGGTTTCAGTGGTGAAGAGATCAATGGATGGTAGCCCTCCAGGTCTGGAAGATTTCTGCAAGGATTCTGAGATCCATATCCTATTCGTGTATTCTCATGCTCTGTCTGCTCTGGGAATATGCTCTGAAATTGGCCATCCCAGCCACATGGACAACAGTAAGTGTAATGTTCTTGTTGATGCACCAGTCCCATATGTGCATGGTGACATGCCAGAAAGATGGAGTTGAGGCCTCCCTATCTGTTCAGATAGAACACTAAGGACGTGTAGCCCATGGCAATCCGTACATGGAAGTTCTGAAGAACAGGTTGGAAAGCAATGCAGGCCTTAAAATTTCCAGATCATTGGTGTGCTTGTGGCACTCCTGAGCAGTCCATAGCCCATGAGTCTGATCGGTGCCACAGTGTGCTCCCATGACCATGGGTGATCAGCACAAATGTCTGGTTCCAGTGTTGTGAAGCTGACTCTCTTGGCCAGATTAGATTAGTTGGTCATGCTATGTTTGACCAAACCAAGTGCAAAATGGTAAGACATTTCCAACTTGAATTACACTGAGATCAGTAAGTAAGTGTGCATGAACCAAAGCTTCAGAACTTCAGAATGGATGAATCCGAAGTCTAGCAAATGGGACTTTTACAATCATCACTGCCCTGAACCCAAGGGGACAGTGTACATGCCATACCATAGCTATGGATTTGGTGCTTTGAGGCCATGTCTATGAGGACCACAGTTGCCAAGTTGATCCACACTCCAGTGTGGAGGACTGACTAAGAGGGACAGAGACTCAAAGTTTTCAGGAGGTAGCAAGTGCTATGGATGAATTCTGTGAGTTTGTCTTTCAAAGGGGCAACCTGGAACCATTCACCAAGTTAAGGTTTCCTTGCAGGTGGCAGTGGCACAGACAAGGTCCATGCTCTCGGGATGGTGGAACATCTGAATGGGAGGACAGAAAACTGAGAAGTTTCCATACCAACTCAGAAGAAAAGGAAATGCCAGTAATCCTGATGGCTTGTAATATGAAAATAGGCCTCCTTCAAGTCAACAGAAGCAAATCAATCATCTCGACACAGCAGTGGTAAGATGCTCTGCCAGGAAACCGTGCAATATTTCTTTGATGTGATGAAAAAGTTGACGTTTCTGAGATCTAGAATTGAGTGGGTGCCAACATCCTTCAGTACTATAACATACTGGGACTAGATCCTGTATCTAAGGTTAGATGAAAAAACAGACTGGATCGCCCCTTTCAATGGCGGCATAGCTACCTCCGCTACCAGAACAAAGGATGGTAGGGTGACCCACACAGAACCAAGATGTGGCAAGTGTCAAGTTCAACATCTTCTATTTGCTATGGTGAGGACATACTCATCCAATGTTACAGCTTCCCAAGCAAGAAGATGGATGGAGACACATCCATCAAAAGAGGGGGAGGTGAATTGGTCAGTGGTGCTAGTTAATGGTGCCTTTTGTTTTAACACACAAGGTGACTCTAACAGATGGAAGCAAGCTATATATGGACAAGCAGAGACCTGCAATGATTTGCTTGCAAGTAAAAAGAAACCAAAAAATTCATGGTTAATATGAGGGGTCTTTTAAAAGTTTCCACACTTTTATATTTTATATATATTTTGCTGATGGCATTAAAAAGTTGGTACAATGCTGGGAAAATGCATCACAAAGGAAGGTATGTCGAAAAGTGATGTAATTTGGTTTTGAAATTCTTAATAGTTTTAAAAAGTGCGGTAACTTTTTGAAGAACCCTCGTATAAAACAACTGCTATCATGTCACACTTGTTTTGCTTATCTCCTTCAATGCTACTGTTCCAAATACCCCCAAAGTATTAAAGTGCTTTTAGAGTAGCTTTGCCCATACACTTTCATATTTAATTCCCAGCAGCCTGATCCAGCAAGCCCAAAGGCCAGAAATGTTGAAGTGGTAGTCCAAAACACCTGGAGGGCACTAAGCTGTGGAAAGCTGCTCTCAAGGATAATGTCAGATACAGTTCTCACACATGGCATAATATTAGACAACTAAATGTTTTGCCTCTTACCAGAACTTGGCATATGGTTTACTCTGGCTGGATTTAGCAATTCAACTGGCTGGTCCCTGCCAGAAAGTCCATCTGAAAAAAAGAAATTCACCTAAAGTTAGTAGTTCAAAGAGGTTAAAGCACATCAGAGGTTCTGACAAGGCTGGACAATTAGAAAGGGCACAGAGAACAGTAAAGAGAAGCATGCTCAAGAAAAGGCTTAATTTTCACATATAAATACAATTTACAGTTACTCTTTTCTATTTCAATGTTCCGCTACAACTGAATTACTTGTGAGAGTTTCATTGCTTTTATTTGGCAATTTTGTTTTATTTGAATCTTGTATCTTGTTCATGAAAAACTTCTATGACCTCTGACTCATACTATTAAGAAAAATATTTCCAAGTTTTAGGTTATCCTGTGGATGAAAAGCAGTAAAAAGTTGAAACAAGACTGAGCACCTATGTGGACAAGAATACAGGAGGCTTCCTCCAGGGAGAGAGAATATGAGGTGTTGGAAACCATACCATGTGCAAAATAAGGATCATACTGAAGACCAGTAAGAAACATTGTTCTACCGAACAGTACCAAAACATGGGGGAAATGTCCGCTGGGGAAAAATGCATTTCATGTGGCAATTCTTGACACACTGTGAACATAGTGCACTAGAAACGTATGACCAGACTGCTGTCTCTGGCTTGTTAGCACTACAAGTCCGTGTATACAATATGTGACAAGCAGACAGGGAGACAGAAAACAGACTGACAAGAAGATGAACTCAATGTTTTATCTGAGAGAAATGAAAAGCAGAATTGTGCTGTAGTTTTCTGTATGTTGCCAGTCAGTTATATTACAAAGGGGTTAAGATTATATTATAGAGCTAATAAAAAGATCTAATTACCATTTATTGTCTATTTACTGATAACAATGTGAACCTTTGAGTGGAAATACGGCCCTGAACAGGCAAGTCCAGAAACAACTGTTGCATGCTGGAAAACACAAAAATAACATAAAAGAAAAATGACAAAATAAGCAGTTTTTAAAACACACTTGAAATTTCTAGAAATCACCCTTAAATAAAGCTGTGTTTCCCATGGTATAGTCACAAATTCATGTTATCATATTACTCCCCTGCTAATTTTTTTGTAAGCAGCAGTGCACATGAAAGGAAGAATAAAATAGTTCGCATATCCTTCATTTTAGCAAAGGCCAGGCTCCCTAGGTTAATCCAGAGGTGCAACAGCTGCAGGATGCCTGTGCCCTCCAGAATTCTACCACTACTGCCAGCTGCTGTAGCAACAGCTGCTTGTATTGGCACTGCCCATCTTGAGAGCTTGTACAAAACAGTCAAAGACACTATCCCACTGCTCTTTTCACCACACCACCTTGTACCAATTGGTGGATACTCTCCATCTCCCTCACCCAACCTAGATATCTGTCCAGCCATGCTGTAAAGCCATGCTGTGCCGCTCATAACTTGATCTGCATGACAGGAAAACCAAACACTGCTTCCTATGGTTTGTTCGCAGTGTCATGCAAACCCACTCATGGTGATTAAGCACAGTAAGGTTGTCAACCACAATAAGACACAGCAGTCCCTTCTAAGCTTTGACTGCACTATAATTACAACCCATCATGGACCAAGCTCCAGCTTAAGTGAGCTGCTGGGCAAGAGCAGTCAGTGCTGTTATTGCCAAGCAGCTATCCAGAGCGCACAGCTGAGGATTACCCTCACTATCAGAGGCAACCCACCTCCTCCCCAAGAGATCTACTTTTAGGTAGGAGCCAGTAAGTGCCTCATATACGTACAAGTAGAACCATACACTTCTCTTCTGAGAAACTCCTGCTTAAAATAGTACTAAAAGTACTATTCAGTATGCATGCAGTTTGCATACTGAAAACATAGGATACTGCCCACAAACTATTCATCTGCATTAACTATGGTTTATGGGCAGCATTTTATGTTGCCCACATGCCAGAAGAACCCACCACTAGTACAATAGGGTGCAGACAATTTTTAAGCAACCATAAAGCTGCCCCACTTGGCAGAAAGGAGCCAGTGTTCCACCCAGTGACACTGCCTCAAGAACAGGGTAGCAGCAAAGAGTGGATCAAACAGCCACCCATGCTCCAGAGGTCTCCACTGGACCAGGGCACGGGGGGCCTAACCTGTTTTCCATTTCTTTGCACTGCACTTCAGCAAAAAATCCGTATTTGCTAACAGCTGCAGAAAGCCAAGATCAGCTTATGATCGGTAACTGTTGAAGAAAGTAGGGCCAAACTGGATGGGGAGGCAGATGTGTCTAGTCACTAGCAGATGTCACTAGCAGATGTCTAGTGACCCCTGAAGGAAACCAGTTTCTGAAATGCATAGGGCAATAATAAAACCTTTTCATTGGCGCTAATGGCTTTTTCATATATTTTACCCCATTGATTTCTCCTGTCAAAGAGAAAAGCATCATTCCTCCCTGGAGTGCCCCCCTAGAACACCAACAAGAAGAATGAGAGAAAAGCCCTCACAATGAGCCCTATCATCTGCTGGGTGCTTGGCACTTAATGGCAATCCATTGTGGTGATTTATCATAATGGGCTGCCGTTACATGCAAGCCTGCCCTATAAGTCTTTTGCTGACTCCAGAGGAAGGGATGATAGAGGATAGGGCAATAAAAATTGCTATATTAAAACACTGTTATGCCATTACATTACTCCAATATTCTTGAGACCTTGAAGAGGAGGGCAGAAGAATTCTGTAGTAGTCTTCTGTAGGTACTCCAACTACTACTATTCACTCTTTAGAAAAATGGTACACAGGCAAGCAATCCAGACTCATCTCTAATACTGTAGGCCAATCTGAGAAGTGTTAGAAACATTATTTTTTGAAGTCTACACGGTCGAGATCAATTCAACTGCTACCCATGCTAACAAAGATTTAGTGGTGTTTTTTTTAAAGTAACTAGTTGTTTGGCAACTATGGAGTAGAAACTGCTGTTTGCTGATAAATAATAAAAACAATTGTAAATGCAGGACAGAACAAGATGCAGGAGCAAAAAAGTAGTCAAAAAACACAGCTTGGATTTCAGCATTAGAGCTATACACATATCCTGCCAAACTCAGAATATAATGAAATTTCACTTGAGAAAGAAAGGTGGATTTGTACTGAAGGGAAGAAAAGCTACATCAGCATGTACAACCTTCCCCTCACCTTTGAGCTGAACTCCACCAAGAAACCCCACACATAGTTAGCAAAGGTTAGGCTTGATGTTAACAGTTCTGTGTGTATAGGAAATGCCGCCCACAAAGTTTGCTGTACCACTGAAAATAGAATGAGATACCATTACTGCTGCTGAAATCTCTCCATTTATAAATGTTCTGTGTTCAACACACAACTCCACCTATACTATCACTGTATAAGGAAAACAACATTAAGTCTAAGTGTAGCCCTGAATAATAATTTTAATTTAAGTCAGGCAAATGCACACATTATTTCTTCTGCTTAGTGAGTGCATCTAGAAACTACACAGCGAAAGAGTCATGGATACTTTTTCATCACACATATACATAAGGAAACTTGTTCTTGGTTGATGCATGTCAAGGATATAAACAGGATACCTGAAGGTACATCTTCTTCCCAATGAGCCCTTACGCCCCTTAAGATCTGTAGGAGAGGCTCTACTCTGAGAACCCTCACTGAAAGAAGTGAGGATGGTCTCTACCCGGAGGAAAGCCTCTTCTGCGGTGGCGCCCAGACTATGGAATGCGCTCCCCAGAGAGGTTCGCCTCGCACTGACTTCATATTCCTTTCAGCGCCAAGTGAAAACCTTTTTATTGGCCCATCATTTTAATTGTTAGGCATTTTAATCAGTTTTAACTTCACAGTTTTTGATTTTGTTTTTATTCTTGATTTTGATTTGATTTTCTTTCATTTGTGAATTGTTACTGGCTGTATGTGTATATTTAATTATTGTTAACTTGTTGAAGTATCTGTTTTTGATTTTTGTAAGCTGCCCTGAACACTTTTGCGTATGGGGTGGGGGGGAGATAAATATTTTAAATCAATAACATTCACCTCAGTATCAACTCCTGCATTGTTTGCCTTGTTAATATCATGCCTCAACTGCAAACTGCTTATGAACATTAAATAGGTTCACATACCTTACCAGTGTGATACTTCACACAATTTGCAAGTACATCTTATATTCAGTAGAATCATATAGTTTTCTTCCGAGAAATTCCTGCTTAAAATAGTACTGAAAGTACTATTCCGTATGCATGTAGTTTGCATACTGAAAGCATAGGATACTGCCCACAAACTATTAATCTATATTAACTATGCTTTCTGGGTATTATTTATGTTGCCCACATGCCAGAAGAACTCAGCATTAGTGCAATGAGGTGCAGACAATTTTTTAAGCAACCATAAATAAGCTGCAATGCCAATTTCCAGAACAAAAGACACTTAGCAGAGGTCCAAGAAGAATGACCTGTCCCAGTGCAGAAACAATGGTTTCCAGTCATTTCTGGGGTTAGTTTAGGACACATTAACTCCACAAAGCACCAGCAGTTCCACTGGTGCCACAGAATGATAAAGAGCAGGGGAGCTCTTCATGTGATATTCTCCTATATTTTTGCTTGCAAAAGTATGTATTACTACTTATTTCATTTCTGCCCTGCCCTGCCCCACAGGTGAAGCTCCCTGGGCAATTTACAAAAATGCATAAACACAAAACAATCAAATACAAATATAAAATTAAAGCAACAGGAATAAGAATTTGCAATATGACCCTGTAAAAGGAAAAAATGAAAATCATCTGGGATGAGTAATCCCTTTAAACCCCTCGACAGCTAAGTAAATCATTAAAGGCTTTGGCATAAAGGGCTGTATTAACCTACCACCAAAAAGATTACAGATGGCCACAGTGGGGAGACGGTTCCAAAGATGTGAAGCTCTTGCCCTTGCTGCTCCCTTCCAAGTCTCCCTCAGAGCTGACATTCAGAGGAAGGCCCCAGAGGTTGACCATAGTGTTTAAAAAGACTGTGGCTGGGAAAGGAACTCTAACACATATTGTGGTCCCAAGCCATGTATGGCTCCGTCAGCTTCACTGGCTTCCCATTGAAGTCCGGGCTCAATTCAACGTGTTGGTGATGACCTATAAAGCCCTAAACGGCTTGGGTCCTGGTTACCTGAAGGAGCGCTTACATCCATATATGCCCAGCGGCCCCCTGAGATCGGCAGGAGAGGCCCTTCTCCGGGAGCCCTCCGTGGAAGAAGTTAGGAGGGTGGTTACTCGGAGGAGGGCTTTCTCAGCGGTGGCGCCTAAGTTATGGAATGCGCTCCCCAGAGAGGTCCGCCTGGCGCCGTCGTTATTTGTTTTTCGGCGCCAGGCGAAGACCTTTTTATTTAAGCAGTATTTTAAATGTTAATATTATTGAATTTTATCTGGCCAGGGTGGCTTGTTTTATATTGTATGTTTTATATCATATATTTGTATTTTAATGTATATATTTTAAAATGCTATTTTAATTTATTGCTGTAAGCCGCCCCGAGGCTTCGGCGAATGGGACGGCATAAAAATGTTTTAATAAATAAATAATAAATAAATATAGGTTGAAACCAGCACCTTGAACCGGTCCCGGAGGCATAGAGGCAGTCAATGTAATTGGGCCAGAATCAGTCATATACGTTCAGACCTACATATCCCAGTTATTAATCTGGCTGCTGTACTCTGCACAAGCTGCAGTTTCTGAACAGTCCTCAAGGGGAGCCCCATTGCCATAATCTAGTTTAGAGATAATCAAAGTGAAGATTACGGAAACCAGGCTATCCCTGTCCAGATAAGGCATAGCTGGCCCACAAGCTGAAACGGGTAGAATGTACGCTGTGCCACCGTAGCCACCGGGGTCCCAAGTGAACACCCCCAAGTTATGAACCTGCTCCTTCAATGGGAGTGCAACCCCATCTAGAACAGGTTGAACACCTTCCATCTGGGCAAAGGAACCACCCACCGACAGCTTCTTAAGCTTGTCAGGATGCAGATTTAGTTTATTAGCCCCCATCCAGTTCATTTTAGCAGCCAGGCAGCAGTTTAGCACACAGGCTCACCCGCTGAAGATGAAAAGATGATATGCATGTTATCAGCATACTAAAGGCAATGCACCCCAAAGCTCTGGATGAACCTTTCCACAATTTCACGTAAATGTTAAATAGCATAGGAGACAGAACAGATCCCTGAGGAACTTCATGTTGGAGAATTCATGAGGCTAAACAGTATTCCCCAAGCATCATCTTCTGTAGATGGCTGTTCAGCTGGAGCAGAACTACTGCAATGCAGCACCCACTTCCAATTCAAAGAGTCACTCTAGAAAGATATCAAGGTCAATGGCTGTGACCAAGGCTGTTTCCGTATCGAAACTAGATTAGAATCCCAAAAGAAATGCAATCTCCTGTTTTGGCAGAAGCTAACCCAGGCCAAAGAATGTAGTCAAGAGAAAGTAATCATGCTTCACTATAGAATAAAAGAAGTATATTAACTCAGTAAGAATTATTGCTGTAATCAGATGGGCCATTTCAACCCAAGGAATAGAGGGAGGTAAGTATGCTCCCTCATGGAGACCTTGGCTGTCATCAACATACACAAACCTTTCAGTAGCTTGCTTGCTTTTACCACAAATAGGTGGGTCTAACAGAGAAAACTTTTCAAACAGATTCTTCCAAGACAGGCATTACTAATTCCCATGACCTGTTTTGGTATGCTTAGGAACATGAAACATTGCTTCAAATTATGTAGAAGTAGGCATTTGCTTGACTCAGTAGACAGCATTATCTACTTTGCTACTGCAGACAATGCAGGAGTAGTTCTCCAGAGTTTCACACATAGGTCTTCCCCAGAACTACAAGGAAATGTTGAAAACTGGACCTGGAGGCTGTTAAGCTTCAATCCTTTTGAAGATGATATACAACCTTCCTTCCTTTCTAGAAATATGTATTAACAGAAGTTCAGGAAAGGAGGTTGCTTACCTGTAACTGTCCTTCTTTGACTGGTCATCCATACATTCATACACGAGTCTCTGCACCTTTGTGGAACCTGTTACTGGGAAGATTTAATAGCTAAGAGTGTTTTGGCAGAAAGTCTTCCCTACTCTAGCATACATATAAAGGGGAGGGGCTCCTGCCATTTCCCTCAGTTCCAACAAGACAGCCAGGTGGCCTCAGGACCACGGGAGGATTGGTGGTACCAACCCCACATTTAGTGAAACAGTACCATTCCCACTGCAGTAAAAGTGCTACACTCAACATGCCAGCAAATTTGGAAAACTCAACAGTGGCCACAGGATTGGAAAAGAAGCGCAATGCCAATGCATGTTCAAACTACCACACCATTGCACTCATTTCACATACTAGCAAAGATATGCTCAAAATCCTACAAGCTAGGCTCTAGCAGTATGTCGACCAAGAACTACCAGAAGCACAGGCAGGATTTCAAAGAGGGAGGGGAACTAGAGTTCAAATTGCCAACATACGCTGGATCATGGAGAAAGCTAGGGAGTTCCAGAAAAACATCTACTTCTGCTTCATTGACTATGCTAAAGCTTTTGATTGTGTGGATCACAACAAATTGTGGCAAGTGCTTAAAGAGATGGGAGTACCAGACCATCTTATTTGTCTCTTGAGAAACCTGTATGCAGGTCAAGAAGCAACAGTGAGAACTGGACACGGAACCACTGATTGGTTCAAAATTGAGAAAGGAGTTCAGCAAGGCTGTATACTGTCGCCCTGCCTATTTAACTTATATGCAGAGCACATCATGAGCAAGGCCAGGCAAGATGAATCACAAGTTGGAATTAAGATTGCTGGGAGAAATATCAACAACCTCAGATATGCAGATGATACCACTCTCATGGCAGAAAGTGAAGAGCAACTAAAGAGCATCTTGATGCAGGTGAAGGAGGAGAGTGCAAAAGTTGGCTTGAAACGCAACATTAAGAAGACTAAGATCACGGCATCCGGTCCTCTCACTTTCTGGCAAATAGATGGAGAAGAAATAGAAGAAGTGACAGATTTTATTTTCCTGGGCTCCAAGATCACCGCAGACGGGGACTGCAGCCAAGAAATTAAAAGACGATTGCTCCTGGGGAGGAAAGCTACAGCAAATCTAGACAGCATACTAAAAAAGCAGAGACATCACCCTGCCAACAAAAGTGCGTATAGTCAAGGCTATGGTTTTCCCAGTTGCAATGTATGGCTGTGAAAGCTGGACCATAAGGAAGGCTGAGCACTGAAGGATTGAGACGTTTGAATTGTGGTGCTGGAGGAGACTCCTGCGAGTTCCTTGGACTGCAAGGAGATCAAACCGGTCAGTCCTAGAGGAGATCAACCCTGACTGCTCTTTAGAAGGCCAGATCCTGAAGATGAAACTCAAATACTTAGGCCACCTAATGAGAAGGAAGGACTCCCTGGAGAAGAACCTAATGCTGGGATCAATAGATGGCAAAAGAAGAAAGGGACGGCAGAGAATGAGGTGGCTAGAAGGAGTCACTGAAGCAGTTGGTGTGAGCTTGAGTGGAGTCTGGGGGATGGTGGAGGACAGGAAGGCCTGGAGGAATGTTGTCCATGGGGTTGCGATGGGTCAGACACGACTTTGTTACTAACAACAACACCATTCCCACATTAATAAGCAGTACCATAAAGGGTAAAACTGGATGAACAGCAGTACTGACTCAGCAAAACAGTGACATCCCCACATTAAAGAAGGGTGGAAGGAAGGAAAAAGATGTAAAAAAAACACAGCTACATTGCTCAGAACACCCAGTAGGATAGGTGAGTGGTTGTCTTGTGAATGCACAGATAGCCTCTTGAATAACATCAGTTATAGGTCTCTGTACATCATATTTATGGGCAACAAGCAAGTTTACCCATACATGGATAGTGGGGTGGTGTTGTCACCCGAGTTTCACCAACAGGACTGGCTCTCCCAAAAGCACAGTTGGTTCTGGTCCAAACGTTGAAGCGATGCTGTCTGGCAAAGATGAACAGAGTTAACCAAGTTGCTGCTTTACAGAGGTCTGGTAATGAGATGCTGGCATGCAACACTGTCAAAGTTGCCATCACTCAGGCTGAGTGTGCTTTATGTCACACTGGGAGTTGCATAATTGTTTGTATGACCCAGCCAAAAGTCTCTGTGGTGAAAGGTGCTGCCCTTGCCTCTATAGCAAACAAAATGTTTGGAGGATTGACAAAAGGACTCAGTGCTGGAGCAACAGAACACCTGCACTCTATGGATGTCCAAGGTAGGAAGAGTAGAATCCACCAAGCTGGACAGAGAAAGCAAAAAGCTGGTAAAATAATGTCTTGGTTCAAACGAAAAGGGGCTATGACCTTATGTAGGAAGAAAAGCTCCAGACACACCACTGCCTTGTCACAATGGAAGATAAGGTATGGAGGATCTATCTGGAGGGCACAAAGTTTGCTAGATCTTCAAGCAGGCATCATCACCACCAGGAATGCCAGCTTCCCTGACAGTAGGTGAAGGTCAACCACCACCAGGGACTTGAAGGTCTTCCATTAAAGGGCATGCAGGACCCCTGAAAAGTTCCAAGTTGGTGTCAGTGGCCAAATAGGTGGAGGGTGTTCTTTAGTCTCTTAGGAAATGCCTACTCATTGACTGTGAAAAAAATCAGAGAGCCCTGATCATGTCACAGAAGGAGGAAATGGCCACTAGGTAGAATCTGATGGATGATCCCTTTAAGTTGTGCTGAAATAAGGCGATCAGAAAAATCTGTTCTATCAAGCAGCTCTTGTAATCTATCTACAAATGTCAAAAAAGCTTTCCACTTTGCATTGTAAGATTTCCTAGTGATCAGTTTCAGAGTCACTTCCAGAGTTCAGTGGTCATGAAGAAGAGACTGCATGTATCCTAGGCATGGAACTTCCATGTCATCAAGAGGAAGGGTTTGGATGCCCGCATGAAGGATTCTCCCTGATGCCATGAGATCAGGTCTGGTACATTTAGTTCCCCATAGACATGCTGAGAAGTTGAGTGAACCAAGGTTTTCTTGGCCTCCAAGGGGTGATCATGATGCAGTCTGTGGCATCCCACTGAACCTTTCCTAATACCTGCATTATCAGAGGAAACAGTATAAAAAGGTAAAACAAGGTCTCCAGCCAGCATAGCAGCAATGCAACTCCTAGAGTCCCTGCCTTCTACTGCCTAAAAGCAAAAGCTTTGGCAGACAGCATTCTTCTGAGTGGAGAAAAGATCTATTAACTGAGTCCATGATCTCTGGTTTTTATCTGACACACATGAATGCTGAAACTCCTCCCACTGAGGGAGTCCACTAGGATGCTGTCAGTCCTGGTGATGTAAACAGATGGAATCAACCTGGTAACTCCCTCCTTGTTGATGAAAAACAGCACTGTTGTATCACCACAACTTGCATGTGATGTCCCCACAGGAAAGTATAAAACAGAGTTAAGAGCCTTTTAAACAGCAAACAGCTCTAGTTCATGTATATGCCTGCAGGCTTCTGCCTCCTCCCATTTTCCTTCCATGTGCAGTAAGCCACTGTGGGCTTCCCCCATGCAAGCAGGAAAGCATCCGTTATTACTATAAACAAGGGCTCTGCACTCAGAAATATCATTCCATTGGAGAGGCTGGTACACTGGGAAAAGCTGGAGCAGACCATAACAGGCATCCAGAAATGTCTCCATGGGTGGTTGACTGCTGGGTTGAAGGAATGGACAAACCATACAGTCACCAATATGAGACCAAGTAGTCAGTGAATCAGGAGAGCCAACACTACAAGTTGCTGCTGTAGCTTGGAGGCCATCTCAATAAATGCTGCTGCCCTGGAATCCGGGAGATATACTACTGCTTTTATGGAGTCTATGCATGCCCAATGAAAAGGACAGACTGCAAAGGGGAAAGAATAGAAATTTCAGAGCTTATACAAACACTCGGTCTCTCCAGCAGAGTGTGAACTGCCACAAAAAGTTCTGATCTAGTTGAAGCTACCAACAACCAGTGGTCCAGATTTGGGTATACATGGATCACTGATGAAGGGTAGTAAACACTGCACTTCATAAAAAACCAGGGGGCTTTGGACCCTAAGTCCAAAGCATAGAACAAAAAATATAAATGTCTCTCTCCCAATCTGGAAGCAAAGAAAATGGCTATAGCCAGAAGCTGTCCAAATAAGCGTCCTTGATGTCAATGGATGAAATCCAATCTCCCCACTGGAGCAGGGGCAGAATGCCCTGCAAAGTAACCATCTGGATCTTTTTAGTTGAGATAAAAAATTAAGGTCTTTTAGGACCAGGATTGGATGAAGCCCCCCTCCCCCCATTCCAATTTTGGTACAGTGAAATTGTGAAGAACAGTGAAGAAGCCACACCAAGCAGAAGAGGTGGGGATCCTCTCAGTCATCCTCCTCAACAGGAGCAAGTGAATCCTGGTAATTGTGGTCACTTTCAGTCCTAGGGACATTGATGTATAAATATGATTCCCAAGAATATCCAAGCAACATCCCATGGCAGATGGGGTGGCATGCTAGTGACACAACCTTCCTTGAGCTGCTTCAACAATCATGGAGTTCAGCTTGGGGTGTTGTCCAAGAAAAGCTGCATCATTCACCTTCATGTGGTACATTCCCTCCAACTGTTTCAACATTAGACCCATTGATGAAGGAGGATTTTTCAGATGAAGAGAGCCAGCACAGCAGGCCCCAGTGACAGTTAGATTCAAGGGTTGAGGCTACAGCTGACACTCTTCCAGCGGAAGAGCAGCCAGAGACCTCTTGGGCTATCTCTGAAATTCTTCGAAGGTAGGAGCTGGAGTCCGAAGGAGTTCACCTCATAGAAAGGAGTTGTTGTTCACAGATCCAGCAGAAGTTCAAGCAGCAGACTGAGCATGGAGCCTCTCATAAAACAACATGCTGACTTAATTAGTCTTCTGCACTGATTTACAGCTGGCTACAAATTAGTTCAGCCACAGCCTGCCCTTCATGGCAAACAGCAGGAATTGTTCCCTATGTCTTTGGTTTTGTTTAAGATAAATTGAATACCTAGACTGTTGGCTTGCTTCCTGGACATTCTTTTGGACACCCCCACCTGATTTAAACTCTGAATGCACAAACCATATGGGCTTGACCTTCGGACTGAACTGACTAATCTTTTGGAAGGTAACGGGACTTGGCATTTATGGACACAGGGAAGGACACTTGTTCCACAATTCCATGTAAAGACAATGAGTCTTTTGCTTTCAGGCTTGCTTAGAGAAAAGGTGGCAATGCAGGCATTGATCTATAACATACCCCTTGCCCAGGCACAAGAAACACAAAGAATGCCCATCAGTCAGGAGCAATCTAGCATTACAAAAGTCGCAGTTACAAAATGGAGCCTTTGATGCCTTCAGGAACAAGAGGCAGAACAGAAAGTAGAGAGGAAAGAACAAGTCAAAGGTAGAAACAGGTGAGGAGACGAATAGAATTTTTCTTTTTGGTTAGGAGAAAAAATGGTTGAGAGAGAAAAATGTGTAAGTAGTGTGAAAAAAGGAGCAAAAAAAAGTTTCTCAGAAATACTGAAAAAGACAAAGGCAAGGGAAAAAATGCTCTGAGAGAGAACAGGAAAGAACTTTCCAAGGCATTGAAGACAATCAAAGAACTGAGGGAAATGAGAGGAGCACCCCTCTTTTATATGGACCTGGGGAAGGGGAAGGGTTCTTGCCAAAATGCTCTTTGCTGTTAACTCTTCATAACAGGCTCTACACAGGCACAGAGCCCATATGCACAGACACCATGAAGAACCACCACATTTGGTAAGCTCAGGTCTACACAATTTGGAATGATTCCACCCAGAACACATCTCAGGATACTCTTCAGATAAAATAGTGAGCGACAGAAATTCTGTCCTGTATTTTAGTTTGTACAGACAGACAAGGGGCTTTGTCTCCCTATTCTCACTCAAGTCTCTGAGAAAAGTGGGTTCATATGGTTGAAGTAGAAGGCACCTGGAGCTGTTTTTGCTCAGTTGTCAGTATTCATCAATGGCAAGAACTATAGCTCAACAGCAGAGCTTTTGCTTAGCATGGAGAAGATTCAATCTCAAGCATCTCTAGGACTGAAAGAACTCCTTCCTGAAATCCTAGAGAACCACTGTCAGTCAGTGTCATTAAGAATGGTCTAGATGGATCAAGGGTCTGACACAGAGTAACATTCCCATAAGTGGGCAACTTTAAAAACAGCAGTTAATTTTGGAAGAACAAGTAGACAGGAGATAATACTGCTCCTGCATAATCGTATGTATTTGTACTGAGAAGACCCATTATGTTCAATAGACTTATTCCCAGGAAAATGTACAGAATTTCAAAACAAGGCACTTTTATCAGGCTAGTAGGGGGGATTATAGCACAATAGCTCAATAATAAATCCTGAGTTCCAAGGGTGATACTGCAGACTTAATTAAAGCAGCTAATGCCAATCCACTGAATTGATCACCCTTTCATTTTTTTGAAAAAAATTGCATGGACTCTAGCTACAGTAGTGAAGAACAGTACTTAGTACACACTCAGAATTTCTCCATAACTTAACCCTAGTTTTGAAAAAGAATTCTTGGCTGAATCCTGGTGAAGCCTTGAAAAAAAAATTATGTAATGGGGAGAAGCAGACAATGACAGAGACTGTAAAGGAAAAGTCACACACACACATGTGCGTGTGTGAAATCTGAGTTCTGTTTTGCTTTTGGTTTGGTGATAGGTTTTTGCTTGTTTTTCCTTTGCTTTGTTTTGGAAGAGTTGCTGGAAGACAGAAGAAAAACAGGATGCATACCTGTAACTGTTGTTCTTGAGTGGTCATCTGGGCATTCACACATATGGGTGCTGTGCCTGCGCAGTGCCACATTCGGGATCTCTAGCTAAGCCTGGAATTTTTGGTGGGAGCCTCCCCCCCATTATATAAATAGGAGGGCTCCTGCCATTTTCTCAGTCCAACTGGAGACCTACCTTTGCCTTTTTTTTTTCTAGGTCCCTAACTGTCCTATTGCTATGTAAGTAGCAGGTAAATCATCCACCAATACCTACACACTGATGGCGAGTGGGTTGTGTAAATACCCAGGTGGCTACTTGAAGAATGGCAACTACAGGTATGCAACCTGCCTTTCTTCATTGTAGTTTGTGCAACACACATATGGGTGACTAGCAAGCATCCCATTAAAGGAGGTGGGAGATGATATTACATGAGAATAGATGACAACACAGCCCAACCAAAGGAGCAGTCATGTCAATAGTAGTGGACAAAAGTGGATGGTGTTGATCATGTAGCTGCTCTGCACAATGAGAGTAATGGACATGGAGGACCATTTATGTCAATTTTGCCCAGGTGGAATGAGCTCCAGGACTGTCTGGCAAGCCCAAGTTAGCTAAGTGGTATGCTAATATAATTGTCTCTACGATCCAGTGCATGAGGCATCAGGAACCTTTGGAGTGGTCTGCATATTTGATAAACAGTTTTGTTTTGTGAACCAACTCGGCTCAGGACTGACAGAAAGCTAGTGCACAGCAAATGTTGAGCATACGCAGAGCCCTTTCAATGTCCATAGATGGTGAGAGGTGGAATGCTGGAAGCACTATTTCTTGATTTACATGAAAGGAGGAACAGGCTTTAGGGAGAAAGGATAGATCAGTACAGAGTACTACTTTTTCCTTGAAGAAGTTAAGTATGGAGGATCTATCTGTAGTGCGCAGAATTTGCTTGCTCTATGAGCCAAGGTGATGACCACCAGGAAGGAGATCTTCAAAGAGATGACACGAAGGTCCCCAGTAGCAAGCAGTTCAAATGGTGGTTTTGTCAGTGCATGTAACACTACAAATAGACTCCAACTGGGAATGATGGATTGGACAGGAGGATTCGGTTTCTGAAGCCTTTCATGAAGTGCCTTGAAAGAGGGTGAGAGAAAGCTGAGTAGCCCTCAGTAGGACCTCGGAAGGCAGAGACTGCAGATAGGTACACCTCGATAGAGGTTGGTTTAAGTTCTTTTTGGTGCAGGGAATACAGAAACTCCAGCATATCTTGTATCGTCTCCATGGCTGGATCGAAGGAATGGTCCTTCATGTAACCCCCAAACCTCACCCATTTAGATGAATATGAGTGTCCAGTAGTTGGACACAATGATGCCTGTAAAATGTCTTGGATCCATGGCCGTCAAGTAATTGGGAGGATCATTCAGGAAGTTATTTGTGGAGATGTGCACTGGGGTTGCACTTTCATTTCGGATGTAAGATGGGGAGTTTTGGATAGGAGCAGGGGCTTGTAGTTGGAAGGGAATTAGGGTGGTAGTTGTGATTATTAAGCAATGAGTCATGCTGCTAGGCAAAGCCTTTGAATGTTGGGGTGGAGTATTTTCTCCCATACCTGGGACAGTAAATTGGAATCAATAGTAGATGAAGGAAGTTTTGCTTGGAGAGATGAAGTGGGGACAGAAACCAGGGTTGCCTGGGCCACCATGGCATTATCAGGATGGTGCACGTGTGGTCATTCCTCATTTTTGCTATTGTTCTTGTGATAAGAGAGAATGGAAGGAAGGCATCGAAGACTGTTCCCATCCATGGAACAAGAAAGGCATCCCC
The DNA here is from genome assembly GCF_004798865.1 of Varanus komodoensis. Taxonomy (NCBI): domain Eukaryota; kingdom Metazoa; phylum Chordata; class Lepidosauria; order Squamata; family Varanidae; genus Varanus; species Varanus komodoensis. Next base: position 1,139,449 of record NW_025335627.1, on the reverse strand, counting down.
CACTGAATTCTTGGTGATCCCTACTCCAGGACAGTAGCTGTTGCATGTAGCATTGACCTCCATAGCAACGAGGTCTGTAGATGGGGTGTCCCATGCAGTGAAGATGTTGTTCAGGATTTCTGTGTTGAGTTCCCATTTATGAACTTGGAATGGGGTGCATCTGAGTATGTTGGCAGTCACATTGTGTATCCCTGCCATATGGATGGCCACCAAGGTGATGTTGTGGTGAATGCACCAGTCCCATATTCACAGGGTTAGCTGGGTCAGTGTGTTGGATCTCATTCCACCCTGTTTGTTGATACAGAATACTGTGGCAGTACTGCAAGATTATTTAGACGTGCTTGCAAACCAGTACATTCTGTAGAGCACTGAGTGCTTTGAACACAGGCAGGAGCGCCCAGTGGTTTATACGGAGACTCTTTTTGTGCCTGGACCAAGTCCCTTAGGCCTGGTACTGGTTGGAATGGGCACCCCAACCAGTGAGGGATGCATTGGTGGTCAGTGTCGCTCTCAGTTCAGAGGGTAGGAATGGAAGTCCCTTCAACAGATTTGATTCATGCATCCACCAGGCGAGGCTTGCCTGTACATGGATGAGCAAAATTAGAATCTTTCTTGTTGAGTCACACCTGGGTCAGAATGCCCCTGTAAACCAGAGGTGGAACAGGCACATTTGCAGCCTGGCATAACGCACCAAGGCAATGGTCGATGCCATGTGCCCTAATAGTTGTTGAATTCTCCACACAGAGGATCTCAGCTGGTATGAATGTCAAAGGCTATCATCATGAGGTTCTCCATCCAATCTTGAGGTAGGTATGCTCAGGCTGGCATGTAATCAGGAACCGGTCCAATATACAGGATGGTCTGTGAAGGAGCAAGCATGATTTTTTTGATGATAATGCACAGACCCAAGCAGGTAGGATTAGCATAAGTAATTTCGATTGATGGCAGGAGGTCCTGTTGAGTGTTGGCAATGAGCAGACATCTAAACAGGGGTAAAGTTGTACTCCCTAGAGTTGCAAATGGCTACACATCAGAGCCATGCATTTGGTGAATATTCTTGGGTATTTGCAGTAAGACCAAATGGTAGCACCTGGAACTCAAAGGGGACTTATTCATCTGGAACCATAGAAAGTGGGTGTAGTCCAGATTGATGCTGATATGAAAGTATGCATCCTTTAAGTTGATGGATGCAAACCAGTCCCCTGTTTTGGAATAGCAGTGTAATGTCTTACAGGAAGACCATTCAGAGCTTTATGAGTATGATAAAATGCTTTACTATCTTCAGGTCCAAAAAGGGCCATGGGCCACCAACTTTTTTCAGAATGGTGAAATAGTGCAAACAGAAACAGTAGATAGCTTTGGATCGGTGTACTGGTCGGATCGCACCTTTTGCTAGTAAATTGGCTGCTTCTTCCACTAGGGTTGGAGAGGGAAGAGTGATACAAACCATTCCAAGAGGAGGCAAGGTCTCAAATTCTATTTTGTATCCATGCTGTACTATGGAAAGTACCCATCAGTCAGATGTGATGGATTCCCAGGTGGGAAGATGGTGACTTAGGTGGCCCCAAATGGGGGTGGGATATTGGTTAAGGGAATGGTTCACACTGCCTGTCAGCACTGTCTTTTTTTGGAGTTGGGCTGTTTCCTTCCTTGCTGGGGTTGTGTACCATCCCGATGGCGTTGGTAGTTTGGTGGTTCCAGTCCGTATTGAAAATGGCCGGGGTAAGGACCTTGTTGTCAGAAGTAGTAGGGCTGGTACTGGTGAAACCAAAGCACTCTATTTTATGACTTAATTGGTGAAACAATAATTCTTAGTAATTCTGAATTTATAGACATGAAAATGTAAGCAAATCTATTAGGGAAGTACATTTAATTAAGATGAAGTCTGAAGCCCATGCAAAAATAGACACACTTGATGTTTTCCAACAACATAGTCTGGTTTACTTTCTCTAAATTTGCAGAATGAAGAACTGTGGTACAATGAATGGCAACCTTTTTAATCCTAGGGCACATTTTACCATGGGTTACAATCTTGGGAGGCAACAAAAATGGGACCATGTGATGGCCATTCTTCCAATACCCCACATTCACAATGAAAAAGTCTTAGATTTCAAGCATCATAATTCCTTACTCCTATTTCCATCCTTTGGAAACTTTGCATGTTGCTTGCCTGGAGACACCTTTATGACCTATGCTATTTTCATACAAATTAATCAATAACCAAAGTGTGTAGGGGTGAAGGAAAAAGGAAGCAATTCGTTCTCTAACTCAAACTGGAGAACACCCCTACCACATGAACCATTGCACCTAACCTACTGACACTTTGTTGGTTTCTTAGGAACATCCATACTTTTCAGAACACTGGCATACAGGAAACAGAGGAAGGTAAGTATGTTATCTTTTGGAGTCTTTCAAAATGTTGAGGCTGCTCTTACGCATGCAGCCCTGGAACTGCACTTCTGCAGACATGATTGTTCTCATATGAGGAAACCAATTCTGAAGCTGTAATTAATTCTACCAAGAAATCAAAACATTGCCATTAGCTTCCTTTAAAAGAATGCCAAAATATAAAAAACATGTAGCTCAAAAACAAAAAAGCATGCGTACATGCATATTTCTGACACAGAACACATGTAATTCCCTTCGAAGAGACTTCCATGTCTCCAACTATCATACCTTTCAGATCTAGAGAAAAAACGGATAGAAAGAGGGCTTTTTTAGATTTCCCAACAGGAAGCACAAACTTGCAGTTTTCTAAATTTTCACTCAAATTCTGTACTAAAGAAACAGGCAAATCTTTGAAACCTTTGGATTAGTGCTACAGGCTGGATTTCAACAGGGACAAGTTCGGTTACCACTTGCAGAGCTGGTTTCAGAAAACAGCACTATGACTTTTTTTAATGTTGTGGCATTTCAGCTGAAAGGTCTCACAGGGCCCCCAAATTCTTTAACTTGTACGAAGCTACTCGGTATTTGGAATGAGATGCCATGAATATGTTGATGACTCCTAACTCTATTATTCCTTGTTATCTATGACCAGTGAGCTTGTACAAATGTTGAACAAATGCCTGGATGCAAGTCAACCAGAATTTTGACTGGAACAGCAAATCCCATGTATTATATTCAATATTTGCAGAACTCCATGGGCTACGGATTCACTTCCAAGCCAATGTCAAGGTGTTGGTATGTACTTTCTAAATCCTACATGGCTTAGGATCCAACTACCTGAAACAGCATTTCTACTTCTGTCAATTTGCTCATGCATTACAATGTTTTGCAGAGGTCCCTCAAGCATTTTCTTCTTATACATGTTTGCACTTTTGTTGTTATTCTTTTATTTTTCAAATACTTAGAAATATATCAAAATCATTCTACATTCCAGGCAGATTATAACACATTCAATACCATGAAGTTCTATCTATATTAATAACATCAAACAAATAAATCAATAAAAACAGAAGGAACATAAGGGAAGGCAAAGTTGCACTATATGTTAAAGATACATATCTTTGCACAGAAATACAGGAGGAGGAGCTTAGTGGCCTCATCAAGAGCATCTGGATTAATATAATTGGAGTAAGGAATAAAAAGAACACAGTTGTTGGAGTCCACTACTGACCATCCAGTTAAGAAGATGAGGATGAAACTTTTGAAAAGCAAATTGCCAGTGTTTCAAGAAGACATGCCATCGTCGATCCAAGGGACTTCAATTTCCCTGATATCTGTTAGGAGAAAAAAAAATCTCACTTTGCCCTCTAGAACTTCCCTCTCAGATACCAATCAAGAGGGAAGAGCTAGAGGACAAAGTGGCAGTTAAGGAACTCTGGGGGAAAGTGACAACAGAAGATGCCCATGTAGCTTTGTAAAAAGCTTGGAGATGATCTGAAAACAAAAAGGACATGTATAGGAAGTGGAAGGAAGGCCAGGCTACAAAGGAAGAATACAGGCAGGTAGCATGGAACTATAGAGAGGGCTTCAGGGAGAGGCTAAAGCTATAATGAACTGCAGTTAGCAAGAATTGCTACAAGCCACAATAAGGCTTTCTTCAGATATGTCCGAAGTAAAAAAACAAAGGAAAGAAATGGGGTTTAAACTACTCAATGCGGATAGCAAAATGATACAGGCAACAAAGAAAAGGCAGAAGTGCACAATAAATACTTTGGCTCAATCTTCCGCCAAAACAAGATCTATGACCCTCCTGATGAAAGGGGGAGTACAAGCTGCAGCTCAAGTTGGACAGGCAGATGGTCAAGGATCATATAATTGGGTTGAATGAGTTCTGATCTCCAGTGTCGGATTAACTCCATTCTAGAGTCATAAAGAAGTTGGTGGAAGAACTCTCAGTACCATTGTCTATTATTTTTGAGAAATCATGGGGGACAGGAAAAGTGTCCTCATCTTCAAGAAAGGAAAAAAGAACAACCTGGGAACTATAGACCAATCAGTCCAACCTGGAAAAATTCTGGTGCAGATTAAAAAGCAGTCAATCTGTGTACACCTTGAAAACAATGCAGTGATTACTACAAGCCAACATGGATTCCTTAAGAACAAATCCTGCCAGACTAATCTGATTTTGTTTTTTGATTGGGTAACCTGCCTGATAAGACTGTGGGAATGATGTGGACATAACTATGTTGACTTCAGCAAAGATTCTGACAAAGTCATCCCTCACATCCTGATGAGAAAACTAGCTAAAAGTGAGCTAGATGGAGCAATGATCAGTGAACCCTCAGTTGGCTACAGAGTCATACTCAGAGTACTCACTGATGGCATCTTCTCAAACTTGAGAAAAGTAACAAGTGGAGTACTGCAGCATCCAGTAGGGGCACAAGGTTTCTCAACATTTTCAGTAATGAGTTGGATGAGAAAGGGCAGGGAACAAATATCAAATCTGCAGATAACACAAAAGTGGGTGGGATATCTTGGAAGACAGACCAAAGATTCAAGGTGATTCTGATAGGATGGAGTGCTGGGCTGAAAATAACAGAGTGAAATTCAATAGGAACAAATGCCACGTTCTGCATTTGTCAAAGAAATCAAAGGCATCATTTCAAGTTGGGGAATACTTTGCTCAACAATAATGCAAGTGATAAAGATCTTGGAATTGTTGTAGATCACAAGCTGAATATGAATCAGCAATGTAATGCAGCTGTTATCACTTACAAATCACATGAAGTACTATTTCTCCTTTACTCAACACTGGTCAGGCCTCATATGGAGTCCTGTGCCCAGTTCTGGGTACCACAGTTTAAGAAAAATGCAGACAAGCTGGAAAGGGTTCAGAAGAGGGCAACAATTGTGGTGGCACCACAAGTGTGGAATTTGCTCCCCAGAGAGGTTTGCCTGCGGCGTCACTTTATTCTTTTCAGCATCGGGCCAAAACCTTTTTATTTTCCCAATGTTTTAAGACCTGACTGTTTTAATTGGGGTTTTATTATTAGCTGAATTTTTAGGACACTGTGTTTTAATTATTTTTTTTACATTTTGTATTGTTAAACTGTTCTGAGACTTCAGTAATGGGATGGTCTAGAAAAGTTTTAAATAAATAGATAGATAAAAAATAAACAGAGATGAATGAGGAACTGGAAACAAAGCCCTGTGAAGAGAGGTTGAAAGTACTGGGTGTATTTAGCCGCAAGAAGAGAAGACTGAGGGGGGAGATGATAGTACTCTACAAGTACTCTACTTGAAAGGCCATCACAAAGGAAGATAGGATCTCTTCTCCATCATCCCAGAATGCAGGACATGAAATATTAAGTTCAAGTTGCAAAAAGCAAGATTTCAGCTGGACAGCAAGAAGAACTTCCTGTTAGATCAGTATGTCAATGGAACCAATGACCTAGACAGGTTGCAGGTTCTCCCACACTAGAGGGGTTCAGGATGCAATTGGACAACCAACTGAGAGGGATGGTTTATCTTGGAGTCCTGCACTGAGCAAGGGATTGGACCCAAAGACACTCTGGCCCCTTTCAATTCTATTATTCTTTGTTTTTATTAAATCTTATACACATAACAGCTACACTGCTGCCAGAAGGAAGTTAATATGGAAGAAGGTACTCTGTCTCAAGTTTATGTCCCATGTTGAGCTAGGGTCCTAGGCATTGTTATTATTGACAACAACAACAACAACAACAACAACTTGAACATGACCCAGTAATGCATTGGCAACCAGTGCAGTTCTCTGAGGTATAATTTGAGCTGACAAATTCTGCAGCAGCTGCAGTTATGCAGAGTATAATGCAATTTTGAGGTAACAGATACACTGCTGTGACTTGTTTTAGTAACCCCATAGAAACCATTCTAGGAGAATTTTTGGCTCGGTAGAATAAAAATATTTTAATAAAAATAAATACATGTATCGTCGTCATCATCATCATCTTCTGACTATCACTTTCCAAGAACAGCAGCATTTGTTATACCAACCAAAGCACTTCAAGTCACCAAATCCATCAAAGTTTCCACTGACAGGGAGTTTTAAGGATTACCCCCAAGCTTTGTATGAAACTGATCCTTCAGGGGAGTGCAACTCCATCCAGAACTTAAATTCCAGACATGGAAATTGCCCACCTGCACTGACCCCATCTTAGCCAAACTCATCCCTAGCTTACTGGCTCTCAGTGCTTCTAGGCACTGATCCGTAGTTATAACACCAGGACACATATATGAAGTAACGTCTGAGGTGCCACTGACCTCTTCTGCTGCTAAATCTGCCTGTAAGTGATAACTTCATGCATGTGATGAGTATCTTGTGGCCAAGCAAAAACCATTTGCTTCAACTGATCACAGTGGTTTTCTAAAGGCAACGAAGTGTGAGGGACAATGCATTCAGGCAAATAAAACATATGGCCTTAACTGAGGTTCATTTGTTACTCAAGCCAGACCATATCCCAGAACAATGCCTTTATAATCTATTACCTGCCTTGGATACCAAGTCAATAATGTTAGGGCACTTCGTTAAAAATATGAACAAAACACTGACATGTAGAGAGAAGTGTTCTAGAAATTCCTGAACAACACAGAAGGCAAAGCTCATTTAAAATCGCAAACAATTCATGTGTGTTGAAGGACATAAGTCACCTGCCATTAAGAAAACCTTTTCAAAGTCATTATGGCAAGTGGAACATAACATTTTGACAGCTGCATCAAAGAAATGTAGAAGTATTTGCTTTCCTTGGATTAATTCTTTGTTAGAGCAGGAACACATTATGCAGCCAAGTCACATTGGCAGACACTTCGCTACTGCAAATCAGCACTGGGAATGGGCAATCTAGAAGGCAAAAAAAAAAAGTGGGTAAGAAAAGGGATGGTTACCCAATCCCCCTGAAACAGCCCCAGAGACAGAGACGTATTTTCTCTAGCACATGTTCCAGATCTGTTTCACAGAAAGCATGTAAGAGACATTAGGTGTACAGAAATATAACCTGAATGTGCAAGATATCTGCATTTATTGAGACAATTATTCTTTTAAGGGGTACTCTAGGTAGTCAAAAATATGAATCCGTGCATGTGTGGTTCTAATTCCACAACATCCCCCTGCTTCAAAATGGAATTTAACCATCCCTCTCAACAATCTTAAGTACATGATTAGTTGCTGGATCAGACCAAAGGTCCATCTAATCTAGCATCCTAACTCCAACACTGGCTAGTTGCAAATACCTGGGGCAGTTCAGGAAAGCAAACTGAAACTGCTCATACTGATAAGCAGTTCAGGAAGGCAGAAGTCCTCCAATTTTCCAAAAGCCACACACCATGTTGATGTTTTCACTGCACTATCCATTATAGCCAAGAACATCATGTGCTTTAGATAAAGCTGTTTTTGAAGATGGCTTGGAAACTTCAGTTGGTATAGAATACAATTTCCCCAGTTCTAGGAAGGTTGAGGCTATCAGGCCATATACTGTCTATAGTCAATGTACCAGCTGCACTGATTAGTAACGTATTTCCAAGAAAATTTAAAGTGCTAATTTTGACCTTTAAAACTTTAAATGGTTTGGAACCAAAGTACTTGAAAGAGCACCTTCACTCTTACCAACCTGCTTGCCAGTCAGCCCTTTAAGAAGAGCAATGGAAGCTCTTCCCATTTACGCAGCTTTAAGGGAGCAGAACATGAGAGAGGGCCTTTCCTGCAGTGGCCCTACACAATGTAGAGTGGACTGCTGCTGCAAGTTATGTTAGGCCCCAACATTTCAGGTTTTTCAGGGAGACCCTGAAAACCTACTTATTTATCCTGGCCTCCTCCTATTATGTATGTTTTTGCTTCTGTTTTTTAATTTGTCGTTATGCTATTGCATCCATTTATTTTAGTGCTGCAAGCCACTTTGTGAGGGTAGCAGTTCTGAAAATAGAAATACCTTTACATAAATCAACTGCAACGACGCCACTCATCCAGTTTGGGTTCCACAATCACATTCTCCATGGTAATGTCCCATATCCTTCTGGCAAACAAGACAGAAGAGATCTTCCCCTAACCCTTCAGAGTACAAATTTGTGGGATGTCATTGTTACTGATCGCACTGCCCCTGTAAAACCATCCAGATGCCTTAAACTCAGTATAACAAGCACTGGCCCAAGCTCTACTCTGAAACTTACCAGCATTGCTCTGTGCTTCAGAAACACTTAGAACTCCCAGAGTAGAACAGAGGGTGACTCCTGCTTATGCCCTTCCCTAGCTCCAAGCTTGGGAAGAAGATGGGTGTTTTCCTTTGTTAAAGTACACCATATTAAGATCAGATAGGCTGTGTTCATACATAAAAACAAGACATGGCAGGAACAGCTTGCAATTGTGTGTGAATTCAGTAAGCATGGTGAACCATGGCATGCTTGGTTACCTTGAATCTGCATGAAGAACCAATTTTCTGTTCTAAGGCTTCCACATTTCAACACTGCTTGTGACTATGTGTGAGTTCAGTTACAATGTTTTCCCATCAATCTCCTGTTTCTCCTATCAAGTTTGGTGGCAAGAAGAGCTATAGTAGTAGCAGAGGCTCCAACCTCCATTTTTTGCCGTCCTGTTCTGCCTAGCAACTGCCGAGGCAGCTGCTGTTGTTTACAAATTGGCTGCCTTCCGCTGCTTTTTCCCCTCTGGCAGCGTGCTGCCTTCCCAACACCCAGCTGCAGTTCTGGAACAGCAGCAGCAGCAGCAAGGCATTGTGCGGCACCATCTCCAGCAGCAGCGACCTTGGAGACAGACACTCTCGGCACTCCTGTTGGTTGCTCCCTTCTCCGGAGCAGCACTCTGAAATGGCAGTCTGGGTGTTCTGTTCAAGGAGCTAGTGCTCTCCTCTGGAGAAAGCAGCTCTGCACAAGGGGGAGTATGCCACCTGTGCACAGGCACAGCCATCAGGACAACCTCCCTGTGAAGCCCAGGTTCCCCACACTCTCTCCGTCATACCCATCACTCCCATCTTGGCCCTGGCATTCCTAAGGAGTCTCAACAAGTCCTGCTGTGTGCCCCCCACCTAGCACCCCAATAGCTGCACAACAAACACATTCTTTCTGGCCAGCCAGAAGAATTTCCAGGCAGACGGCCACATGTCCTTCACAGGAAATTATTCCCACAGGACATGCTCCCTTCCGTCCCTGGCATGGGTGCAAAAGCTCTGAGTGTGCCTGGGTACAGGGGGAGGCAGCCCCAGCCGTGTGTGAGAGTCCTGCACACAGGTGTGGAGTAGATACCTGGGTAGAGATGTACTTGCACATTGTCCCAGAGCAGAGCAACATCAGGGTCATTCTTGCAGTGCTCTTCTAGAGCAACAGTGCTACTCAAGGGAGTGGGGGACCGCTTCACTGAGCAGCAGCAGGAGGAAAAAAGTGCATGCTGAACCAGTTCCCAGGTACAGGAACTCATGGGATACATGCTGCCATTTGGAAGATGTTACCTCACGAATGTGTGAACATTTCCACAAAGAAAGAAAAGTAACCTTGTGGTATTACTTAGTGCTGAATGTGAACAGACCCACTGTTTCACTTCTTTGGAAGTCAGCAACACAGATGAGCTCTCATTATCCCCCCAGCTGCAAAGGAGAGCCACACATGTAGTGAAGGTCTCAGAGGACAGAGAATGGTTAATGAAGGAATTAGCTGGTCCAGGAGACATTCCAGACACCAGGAAAGCAGGAATAATTTATGCATTAGGGCTTATCTCAAAATATGAGTTCATGCCAAGGACATCTGGCTGGAGTTACAGCTCTGATCATTTAAGGTGTGAACTGCTGGCAGATGAGGGGCGGGGGGAGAAGCCTCTTTGGATTGGCTACCAGGCAATGCCCCGTCACCAAGGGCAAGGGGCTCAAAATCCCTGACTTAGTCTTCTACTGGATTCCAAGCTAGTGAGTTATTTTCTTCTTGACCAATTTCACTGCAGTGAGGAAGCCTGTGTTCAGTAATTCAAAGTATAGGGCTATCTTTCTTGTTTTATTCCAGTGGTGCACCAAGGAGTTCAGCTGCCTGCAATCATGACACCAGACAACCTTGGCACATCTGTATTATTGCTGCTACCCCTTTGCCCTTTCCCTCTTATTTTCTGCATCCCAGTCCCACCTCTTCCTTTCTTCTACAATAAGCTTGCTTTTACACTGTCTTCATGTCTGAATGAGTTTTGGCACTAAATCTGGAATCTAGACCACAGGGCTGGGCTCAAGTACCAAGCTGGTCTGGCCCAGCAATAGAAAGGGCAGAAAGGAGTTCCCCCAGCCTTCTGATGAAACACAAATTTGTTACTAGAGAGACCAGCCCAAGTTTGTGGGCCTCCTGTTGCTTGATTTTGCATCAAACTCAACAGTAGACATAGCCACACATGTGGGAGCTTTTCTGCTTACCCAAATTGTTTACAAGACAGCACCAATACAGAAATTTGGTGGGCTCCACTTTGAGAACTGTCTATTTACATTTACTTTGTTATTGAACTAGTTAATCATCTAAAGGAAAACTTGGCCACCAGAAGAACAGCTCCCCAGAAGTTTTACCCTACAACTCTTATCAGCATAACCAATGATGTGAGATGATGGGAGCTGTAGGTGAAAACATATGGACAAGTTTCCCCATCCCGGCTTATATGATAATATGCTAAATTTGTACATGAGCTTTTGGAAGAAGCCTTTGTCAATTTTTTTAAGAGGAGCAAACTGGAGTGTCTACTATAACTCCCCTATTCATAAGCCTGTTGATACTCTCAAAGAAATCCAAAAGGCTAGTAAGGCAAGATTCCCTTTGCAGAAGCCAATTCTGATTCTTCAATCAGACGGAGTTGTTGTTTAGATGCATTAACTTTATCTTATATTGAGCCTTTCCATTGCTTTACTTGAAACAGATGATAATCAGGCTTTAACTTCCTTAATCCTGCCTTGATTTTTATAAATAGTTGGCTACTTCCTAGTCTTTCAGTAAGGAAATAGATTTTAAATGACAAGCTGTCTTGTTCTTACTGTTTTAATAGAACAATAAACATTTTATATCAGTTTCTTAAAAACTCCTGGGTAAACACAGAAACAGAGCGAGTCAGAAGGGACCTCCCAGGCCATCTAGTCTGACCCCGGCTCTAGCCAGCTCTGCTCACGACATGCCCACCACGTGCATGTCTACTCTATCCTTGAAAACCGTCACTGATAGGGCCTCGACCACCTCCCATGACAGCCCATTCCATACCCTCGGGGTCCTAACTGTCAGGAAGTACTTCCTGGCATCCAAATTGAACCTTGGTTCCCTGAGCATTGCTCCATTGGAATGTGTCCTGCCCTTCTCTGCAGGGAAGAACAGGTCTCTACCCACCTCCATGTGACACCCCCTCATGTACCTATATGTCACCAACAGATTCCATTGGAGTCTCCTCTTCTCCAGGCTGAATAGACCCAGTCCCCTCAGTCTCACCTCATATGGCTTTCCCTGCAATCCGGCCACCATCCTTGTGGCCCTATGCTGCACTGACTCTAACCTGGCTATATCCTTCCTGTAATGTGGAGCCCAGAACTGAACGCAATACTCCAGTTACAGGTGCACCAGAGTCATATAGAGTGGTAGTAATACCTCTCTCAATCTAGAAGCCACGCTTCTGGCTATGCAACCAAGGGTGGCGTTTGCCCTCTTGACCACCGCATCCCGCTGCTGACTCATGTTTAGCCTGCAGTCAACCAGCACCCCAAGATCCCTTTCACAAGTGCTGCTCTCCAGCCACTTGTCCCCTAACCTGTCCTTATGACACCCATTCCTATGCCCCAAGTGCAAGACCTTGCACTTATCCACATTGAACGCCATCCTGTTGTCTCCTGCCCATTTCCATAGTCTGTCCAGATCCTTTTGGATCTGGAGTACCCGCTCCTCAGTTGTGGCCACCACCCCCATTTTGGTACCATCTGTGAATCTGGTCAGCAGACTGTTCAGCCCTTCTTCCAGGTTGTTGATGAAAAGATTAAGCAGGAATGGTACAAGGACAGAGCCCTGGGGGACCCTGCTTGTCACTGGCCGCCATCCTAATGATTCCCCACTAATGGTTACCCTCTGCTTTCGGTCAACCATGCCCTAATCCATCGGACAGTGCATTGGTCTATCCCAAAACTCCTCAGTTTCTCAACCAGGATATCATGGGGCACTTTGTCAAAGGCCTTGCTGAAATCCAGGTGAACCACATCCACTGCATCCTCACCGTCTAGCCACCTTGAAACCTTGTCGTAGAATTCCACAAGGTTTGTCTAGAAGGACCTGTTTTTGCAGAAGCTGTGTTGTGTGGCTGCCAGCCTCCCTTCCCTATCTAGCATCACTAAACACCATCCAGACCCAGTGAATTGCAAATGTAATTTGTCAATAAGCTCTAGAACTGTGTCTCTATTTTTGTTTTGGGTCTTTTTTTAGAATTTAAAACAGTAACAAGGGCTGTCTGATTACTGATCTTACATAAACAAGGTCTAGGAAGCTCCTTGAAGGACAGGGTAAAAATTCTTATAATCAAAACTTGCCACCCCTATTTAAATAAGTTATTGAGATTCAATGAAAAGAGCTAGTTCAAGCATGACTATCTCCCCTATATCTTCTTCAGTAAAAATATAAATAATACCTTTACTGTCTCTGTAATTTCCATTTCCCCTTTTTAAACTATCCCTTAGGTTATCTATTGAACCAGTAATGGAATATGGTTGGGTATCTGTAATCTGGGATGAATAAAATGCTATATTTTCATCTTAATGTTTTAACACCATTATCGTTGAATTGGTTTCACTTGCCTTATTGCTAATTTACATTTGTTTTGGTATAATTGGTTCTCATCTATGTTCTCTTAATTTAAGCAAGATATTTTTAACAAATCCTTTTAACCTCTTATTGTTCAATTCTCTTCATTTTTTGTTCTATTCCAAATAAACACAAGCAGTTTATATAGCTGACACAGCACTATTTGCAGAACTGTAATTCCATGAAGCGCTTTCATTCATGTGGCCTTTCTACAATCTAGCAAATAAGATGCTAGCACTCCTATCCAGTGGAAGGAATAGATTATGAATCTGCCCACAAGATATTAACTTCAACAATTGTGAAGTGGATGACCAGGTTATACCTTGCAAGCACCTTGCACAAAAGCCTCTTGTTAATACTGCAGATAATGATTATGCTTTGCTAAAATGAACATCTATCTTTGGAGAGTGCAGCAGAACACGAATTGGTACCACCATAGCACGTAAACATCACAGAAAAAATACACCTTGCTAAAAACTCTTAGGACAACCCTAGTGGGAAATTCTGAAAAATAAAAAACTGAAGGCATTGTCACAATGAGAACAGAAAACACCAAACTAATTTATGTGCAGTGTGATCTCTAAAGAGCAGAGACTCCACAGGGCGCAATTGTGAAAAATCCAGTCCCATTTCTACCCTGAGGTCACAACCCTCTCACCCTACACAGGAATTGAAAAATAAGGCAGCTTTGCAAAAATAGCATCCACAGCAGCTACAGGTGCACCAAAAGCTACAGTGCACCCAAACAGCTTGCAAAAAAGCTAAGTTTGATCATCTGGTGCTCAGGAGCCGTCCCAGCTCCTGCCAACCTTGCAGTTTGAAAGCATGCAAATGTAAGCAGATAAAAAGGTACCACTTCGGCGGGCAGGTAACAGCGTTCTGTGCTCTTCGGTGTTTAGTCATGCCGGCCACATGACCACAGAGACTGTCTGCAGACAAACGCTGGCTCCCTCAGCCAGGAAACGGAGATGAGCACCACCCCCTAGAGTCAGGCATGACTGGACTTAATGTCAAGGGGAAACGTTTACCTTTTAGCTGCTACAGAAAGCTATAAAGGTAAAAATTAGCTTGATGCTAAGTTTGACCTTTTAGCACTCTGTAGCCACTATGGATTGCTTTTTCCCTTCAAAAGATTTAACCAAATTCAGAGGCAGCAGGACCCACATTGCAGGCCTGCGAGAACTCCATGAAGCCCATAGATCACATGCTGTCCACCCATGATTTAAAAGGATAACTAAAAGACAGAAGGATGGACATAAACATTTAGGGACCCCTTTGGTCATAAGGATGGTATTAAGAAAGCTCATAATGAGCTGAGATTTACAAGGGATGCTAAAAACAAACAAACAAACAATCCAAAAAAGCTTCTTTCACTTTGCTTGGACCAAGACATAAAAAGGAAAGGTAGGTCCATAGTTAGGCAACAGGTAATGGAGAGAACACAAAACTACTCAGCTCCCATTTTGCTTCAATCTTCTCCAATTAAGTTGAATTGCATTCAATGTGAGAAAAGAAAAACCAACTAGAAAAGGAGATGATTAAAGAACACCTGGCTAGTTCAAATGAACCAGATAGTAGCAGATACAGTCCAGATGCTAAAGGAGCTTGAACACATTTCAGAGCCACCAACTCTGAATTTTGACCACTTTAACACCCAACATCCCTTGCAGGTCACTTGTAAACTGTCTCTACTATTTATATCTTCTTCAAACTGTTGTTCTCCATCCTCAAAACAAATGCTTTGTCTGTCAGCAAAGGAGAGGGGTTACCAGAGCTGCTGCAAACTTCACCAACTGTAATGAACAGCACATGGACTCCTAACCCAAAACTGGGTAGAAGTCTATTGAAAGAAAATGCAAAAACTATCTTGTTTATTACGGTTGCTGGGTTTGCACAATCTGGGAAGGAAAAGAATCCATGGTGTGTTCTTCTCCCTTCTCCTTATATGCCAGTTGCATGCAGCCTCATTTTCCTAATTACTACCATCAAGCCCAAGTTGCCATATTGTCCAAACCCACAAAGATAGGCAGTGAGGGAGGTTTCTAGAGCATCCAACAACCTATGGCTTGTTCTATATTAACTTATATATTTAATAGTATACTTAATACTTAATAGTACTTAACGATTTAATTTCTATACTGCCCATAAGTCCAAAATGGCTCTCTAGAATTCCAGAATAGGTTGAAAGCCACTTTACCACATATCCTTCCCAAGTTCATTGAACACGGCAGCTAATTAAAAATGAGGTGGTGTGTGACCAGCATGTGCAGGGCAGTGAAAACAAGCTACCATGGCTTCTTGATCATCCCCAACTGTGAGAACCCAGTCTCCTTGACACAGAAAAGAATTATTCCCTAAAATATCTTGGAATCTGAATGGCTATCATTAGTAACTCATTGTTCCACCACCCCCAATGAAGGTAGCATTTATTTTTAAAAGTCAACCAATCACTGGTCATACTCAAAACTCAGAAGGATTCACATATTAAAACTGTTGAGCGTTAAGGCTCAAGAATTAGAATGAGCTATGAAAACATGCCATGTTCTATGCCACTGAGAGCACTACCTAATTATATCCTAAAACAGTGGTTTCCAACATTTTTCACTTGTGGTCCCCTTAGCAGCCCATTTACACAAATCGTATCCTTCAGATTATCAAAATGTAATTAATATAGTTGCTGTTATTTCCATTGTTATTCAATTATTTCTGCATACCCCTAAGGGTACACACACACACCAGGCTGGGAATCACTGTCCTAAAACCAATTCAAGCAAGGTGCACCCACAATGGTGGTCACAATGGTGCTCAGAAAAGGACCGAGGAAGTAGGCAGGAAACCTTCCAATGTATAGCAGAAAGTGAGGGGAGGGGTTCCTACCAAAACAACCCTAACTAGACAACACACTCAGCACAGGAACAGAGCCTGTATGTCTGATGCACAGAGACGACAAAGAAAAACTGCTGTCATAAGCTTTTTGAAATATAAGAGGATCGTACTCATCAGTCACACAGATATTTTTTTTGGGGGGGGGAGTTCAAGACACTGATGATTTTCAAGAATTTTTTAAATTACCATTCTGTACTACCCAATAGCCACAGCTTTCACAACACAGTAAATCAGTGATGGTGAACCTTTTAGAGTCCAAGTACCCAAACTGCAACTCAAAGCCCACTTATATATCACGAAGTGCCAACACTGCAATAAAACCTGAATACTGAGGTTTTAGTTTAGAAAAAACAACTCACAGCCAGTCCAACCAAATATATATAAATATCCTTGGCAGCGCACTGACTGGCCATGTGAAAGCTCGGACGAGTCGCAGCTAATGAGTCGTGGTTTGTGATGTCATCACCTGGTGCCGCTACTCCTTTCCAAGCATGTGCATGGCCCCTATGTGCACTGTTATCTAATGTTCGGCTGCTGGGGTGATGCTGGGGTGACTTAGCTCGCATGCTGACAGAGAGGGCTCTGCGTGCCCACTGTGGCACGCATGCCATAGGTTCACCATCACTGCAGTAAATCATAATTTTAAAACCTTTCACACACATCACTTTAAGATGCTTTGAAACAGGTCAAATATTAACAGCAGGATGACCAGGACCTAATCAAAAATTAACATTAAAAACTCCCCATTGTATGCCATCAACTGCTTAGGTATAAAGTCTTCAGCTGGTACCAAGAAGTTGAATAGGATGGCACCAGGATGACCTTACTTAGGAGAGAGTTCAATAATTGGGGAGCCACCTTCAAAAAGGCACTGTCTTCTTTCCATAGTCTGAATCACCTTAAAGAAGGCACTTGGAGGAGGGCTTCAGATGTTGATCATAATGTATAAGCAGGTTCATGCCAAGAGAGGCACTTTGCTATTTCCTCTCAGAAACAAGAGCATACGCTTAGCTCACAAGTTCCAAAACTACTTTTCTCAGCAAAGAAATTAAGATAAAAAGGATGGTGCCCTAAGGAAAACAATGATATTAGAAAAGTCAATGAACACTTAGATTTCAGAGAGTATTTTAAAGCTGCAGGAGAGGGCCCATCATTCATTCTTAGTCCTATAATACAATTAAGTAAAAAAGAAATAACTACTCATCATTTCAATTAACTTCTCAGTGTGCCAATTTATATTACATGGCACATCAACACAAAGTAAAATAATATGACTAGCCCTGCAGGAAATCTCAAATTTAAAGTAACAGTGCAGCAATCAGAATTTATTTGGACAGGAAAACTCTTTCACATCAAAATACTGAGGGAGGTCGAAGGGATACTTCTGCACTACTGTTATGACAGCATTCATGGTACTGTTAATGGGTCTCTATTAACAGTTAGTTTGACACACAGAAGTACCAGCATCCCATATTTTGTCCCATCATCACAGAAAATATACTGTTGTGGTCACACGTACACAAAACTCAGTTTTCACAAATACTAGCATACAAGAGCCAATTTCACATATAAGGCTTTACACCTGGAAGGCTACCTCCACAAACTTGAATTACGAATGTGGGAATATGCATGTGTAAATTAAAGCACAGAGCATGTATTTTAACAGGTATTTTAACAGAATATCCCCCCATATGCAATACCTTTCTATTTTCAAATGCAATACCTCCCCAGCCACACTGACTGAACAATGATGTCAATGGACTTGCAGTTTAGAGTCTATTTCCAAGTTACTAAAATCAGACACAAGAAGGAAGAGTAAGTATGCACTTAATAAAAGCCTGCACAGTTCCAAGCTGAGGAATGGGCTGTAAAATACTGACAATTTAAAAAGTCATTTGAGAGACTGAAGCTGGCACTGAAACCAAAATATAGAAAATAACTGCCAAATGCCACAATGCATACAGAAAAGCTACATAACCTTTAGAGGAGTGTTCCACATGGAAAATTACCAAGCACCCAGCCCCACGCCACAGGTAATCAGAAGCTGCAGTGGAGGGAAACAAGATACCAAGCATCCCTTTGAGGTACATCTAAGCCTGAAATAGAGGGTGCACTCAGTTCTGCAGCACTGCAGGAGCTGTGCATTCTGTAAGTCAACTGCAACCACAGGCCCCTTTACCTGTTGAAGCTTGTTCACCCCCTGTTGGAGCTCCCTTAGTTCTAAGGCTGTTTTCTAGATTTCTGCTTGCTGGACAGTTTTATAAATCCTCATAGAAGATACACACCCTGAGAATGTCAAAAGGGCTTGATCAATTCTGGCAATTTAAACAGCGACTTTAATGACCCACTATTCTTTTTTTTTTCTTTTCTTTTCTTTTTTTTTTTTTTGCAATTTTTTTCCAGCCTACTTCAAAGCTCTCCATAATCCTTCACGTTCTCCCATTTGTCATTTTCAGTCACAGCGTTGTCTCCTAACAGTTATCTATTCTGACAGATACAGTCTAAGACATTCTGATCTGCTGTTGCATGTCTGTATCACTTATTCCAGCCTTCACCAATCTGGTGCTCTCCAGATGTGTTGACTACAACTTCCATAATCCTCATGGCTATACAGACCAACACAGTTGGAGTGCTCCATGGGAAAAGCTGTCTTCTTCAATTACTGAAACAAGGAAATACATTTATACTAATTAAGTAATATCCTATTTATTTATTAGCTTTATAGCCTGTAAGAAAAGAGACCTTAGAGGCTTACATCATTCTCTTCCTGCTGCTCTCAATTTTATCCCCACAACAACAACCCTGTGAAGTAAGTTGGGCTGAGAGTCTGTGACTCGCTCAAAGTCACCCAGTTGGCTCCATGGTCGAGCAGGGGGCCAGAAACCAGTCCCATGCTCTTAACCACTATACCACACTGGCATAATATATTATTCTACAAATGCAGAAAATTAATATATAGCTTGGAACTAAAGAATATGATGAATACAGAAAAAGTGCCTTCCTGGAATTTTTCACACTAAAATGTTACCAAATCAACTCCATTTTATCAATAAGCCTATTCTCACACATCTGAATCTCTCATTCTTATACAGTAAGCCATTTTCATCTTAATAGCAATGTATCATATCCTGAAAAACCAATCTGGCAATGGAGACACAATGTCTCCTTCTATACTAAATACTGAATTCAACCCAGAGGATCTAACTTGCTCTGAATTGTGTATGTTGCCTTTAAATTAGGGTTTTGGGTTTTTCCACAATATCTTTTAGTTCTAGAAAGAGGGATTTGTTAAGCTTACCTGGATGGCTTTGAGAACTCATTGCTAGCAGGATCTAAATTATAGAAGTGTGATAAAGTGTCTGGCTTCTGTACAGACAGCAGCCCTGAGGAGCTTCAGTGGTCCAACAGAACATAGGAAGTACATCAAGGAAACAAATCCACAGCCACCAGATAAACCTCCAGTCAGAAAGGCATTCTATGTTCTCAAGAACTGCAACCCAGCAGGATAATTGCCTGTTCCAAATAGCTTTCAAAATATCAACCTGTAAAATGAAAAACATGATTATAAATATGGTTCCTTACAGGAAGAAATTATCATACTCTCATACTTGATTCCACGGCAGTTTATTGGATACTGATTATTGGCAACTCTTCCCAACTGTGTCTTTTCCTGTCTCCTGGTGGTTCCCTCTCTGAGCACCACCTGTCCCGAATCATGCCTGGATCCATCAATAGCCCTAGAAAGGCAGGGCATTCTCTCCAATGCCATACTTCATGCCACTGCTATCTCTACCACATTCTGCTTGCTCGTGACAAATAAAATCTTTGACAAGGTGGATACTACCTAGAGTACTAGTGGCAGGATGAGAATGTAGCAGCTTGCTGAGAATTAGACACATACTCCTTATCTGTAGTTTTACACATGAAGACAGATACCCTTGTACATAAAGAGCAGCTTCCTCAAGACAGGATCATGATATCATGACTAAGTTTCTAGGAAGCAGAGAGCACTGCTTCATGGCATTCAGTGTAGAAGTCTCTCCCTAGGATGACACTGAGGAGAAAAATATTCTGTGCAACAGCATCTTAACAAGAGCTATCTGGAACCAGTGATACAGTGGGGGAGGTTTTCCATGGAAGTCCTTTATTTTTATGCAGAAAGTTTTCCATTTCATAAACAAATGGATACCAACTTTAAAAACAGTTTTAAAGTTCTGATTAATATTTTTCAGTTGATTATTGCCTTACAAATATACAAGAGAACACACTTATGTCTCAGTGTGAAATGATACAATAAACAGTGACCAGAAGTGAAAGTGTCCCTACAACAACCGCAATGGAAAAGAGAGGAACTCTTGAAATACATGGACGGTCATTATCATCACACTGCATTTATATCTAAACTTTTTTTCCTCTTCTGAAGAACCTAGTGGCTTACACATTTCCATTTCATTCTCACATCAACAGCCCCGTCAGGTAGGTTAGGCTCAGAGTGAGTGACTGGCCCAAAGTCACCCAATGAACCTCATGGACAAGGATCTCCCAGGGTCCCAGTCCAACACTCAAATCTCCACTGGTTGCCCACATATCAATGCACAGTTATTTATCAGTTTGCCAAAAGATTTCAGTACTTTCCCCTCTTAACTTTAAACATTGTAAGTGCATGCTACTGCCTTTAAAACAGGCGTGTTCAAGCTTTTGGCTTCTTTGGGCCACACTGGAAGAAGAAAAATTGCCTTGGACCACACATTAAATTCACAAACACTAACGAAAGCTGATGAGTAAAAATAAAAGGCACCTCTGTGCATAATTTTCATGATATCCTCCACCACAGGTAAGCCAAAAAAAGTCCTCACATAATAATCCTAATTACGCAGCACCCCGTTCGGAGAGGCTTTCTAAAATCTTTGAGCAGAAAAGAAGGCAACATAAAATTAATGGGATATTTGACATTGCATTTGAGAAACTAATGAATCAATATCTGATTCGATGGAAGTGGTTGAAATTCTCAGTGAGTCCTCAAGGTGTTCATCAGATATTTTGGTTCTAATTTTACTCTTAGTTGCTCACACATGTAGGTGCTGCCAAAAAGCGAAGACATGAATAAGGTGTGATTGTGAATCGAGGGATATTTGTCTCTGAGAAGATCGGAGCTATAAAAGTCCATGACCAAATTTTCCTTTAAGTCGAATGTCAGATTGCAGCTCTATACATTCCATTTGAAAATTGGCAGGTAATGTATTATGTCAACTGAAAATGGAGTCACAAATATACCAAAAAAGCGATTATTTTCCCAGAAATCTTGAAATCTGTTTTCAAATTCTTGTATCAAATCAAAAAGCAAAGCTGCATATTTTTTGCTGTTCACAGGACTGTGTTTAGCCGTGTTGAAATGTATGAAAGTGTTTGCAACAGTAGGTAGAAATATTATTGATAATAGCTGTGTTTCACCATGAGCACATGTAATGCCTGATGGTGTCAATTTGACTGTCTGGGCTTGGAAGATAGCACACTGGAAGCTGCAGACTGTAAAACTGAAGCTATGAATATATACAATAGCAAGAGCATATGTACATTTATGTGACACTGTAACACGACATTGTTGTCTACAAAGTTCACACTTGTGAACTGTGCAATTGAGTTACAAAAAATGCCAAAAAAAACCTTAAATGTTTTAAGTAAGTTTACAATTTTCTGTTGGGCAACATTTAAAGCCATCCTGGGCCACATGCAGCCTGCAGGCTGCACGTTGGACGCTTCTGCTTTAAACATTTCTACAGTACATTTAAATAACACTGTTGTGCTTGATTTTTTTCCTACAAATATTTTATTTAAATATTCATGGTGGAGAAAAAACACAGGGTACTTTTTTAGTTTATTTGCCTTAGTAAACATGCTAAATTAGATCACTATCAGAAAAAAGATGTCAGAAAAAAATTCCAAGGCAAATTACTCCATGGATCAGGTAATCTGCAGTATGATTACCCCAAAAGCCCATACTACTGTTTCTGCTAATGATGATGTATGTCTGGTCTTGGTTGTACAAAAGTACATTTCTAAATTGTATCATCATTGTAATCCAAGCCTTCCAAAATCACAATATCGCCCACCCCAGCAAAAATACTATTCAACAAGAGGAAATATACAAGCTATAAGCTGTTAAATTTTCTCTTTCAAATAAAGCTTCCCCCAACTTGAAGACAATCAGTATTGGTGGTATGGCAATGATGCAAATCCAGACATACACAGTAAATATCAATGTTTTATGCGAAAGAAGGCAAGCAAAAAACTTACACTTAAACCTAAATCAGCATTTCAATCACTCTTATAAACTTCCCCTGCTCAAAGCTCAGTGCGTGGAAGAGGCATTCAGTTCAACATCTGTGCACATTCTGCCACAGATGTAAACTTTTGTTCAAGGTACAAAGTAACCTTGACTAGTTCATGGTTGGATAAAAGCACTGAAACACTCTTAGGTTTTTTCCTTTCCCTTTTTTATTTGCAATTATAGCAGAAAAAAGAAACAAAACAAAAACATATCAGAAAAGCATATCCATTCACAGTAACTGTTAACTGCATCAACAAAGACAAGAAAGGGGATTCAGTCCTGCTATTTCCAACATAAACATTAATATAAGCATCCATAAGCATCTTGAGGAAATTTACTGAAAAAATATGTTCAAATGCAGCAAGCACTGAGATTTCCAGGCTACTGAAATATACGAAGTGGGTATTTTATCTTGCCATGCTTGAAGTGTGAGTCTTTTCACAACTGTAAGGACTCTTACAGTCCACTTTTGCTGTTTATCTGTTAATACCCAGACCACAGGAATATAAAAGTGCATACACAAGCCACCAGTGATGAGTACTTCAGCAATTCCTGTACTGCTGGGAGGATTCATTTTTTAGAGAAAGGTAAGCCCCACAATAGCGGTTTACAAATGTCTTCTGCAAAGTAGTAAAGTGGATGTTAAGAATGTTAGAGAAGAATAAGGAATTAGAATGTTCTACACAGCGTAACCAACGGAAAACTATCATGGATTCCAATATGTATTATTTCTTTAAATTTAAAATTGAAGCTGATTCAACAGAACATTCTGTCTTCTGTACAGTGGACAATGAAGTGACTTATTAAGAAGCTGAGTAACTATGCTTCACTGCTTTTAACAGTCTCTTGAATTTTGTCTAGTCATTAAAACTATTTTTAAGGTTTTCAGAATTCAGTACAACTCTCCATAGTCCTTGGTTAAAGCATATTTTAACATTTGCTGAAGGACTTTCTTAGCTTCTATTTTTAAATAAGACTTTAGTCAACATCATGCAGACACCTCATCATTTGTTTGCTATTCTTTCCTTGCACTTGATTCCCCTTACGATACTCACCAACCATAAGCTGACAGGAACTACATGGTCTTCCAATATTCACAATGGGCTGCTTCACTGCTTCAGTATTGAATGTGTAAGCCAGAACAAGTCCAAGGAAGCCTTGGGTTCTCACAATCCCCACACCAGAAAGACAGTGTTTCTAAAAATCCTGGCTTGCTGATACATATTAACCAGAGATTACGGCTTTAAAAGATTGTGGTCAGTTTCTAAACAAGCTAGCCATACAACCCAAGGCTTTAAGTTGGCTTATTTAACCAACCAGAACTTAGGGTACTGCTTGGGGTCAAGATACTCTTTCTCTTTTCCAGTCAGCTGAAACTTTAGCCCAGGATGCTATTTAGTGCTAAAGATTCAGGTTCAGGGATTGATCCAAGGGCTTGTTTTGCTATATAAGGTGGGAGGAAGGGGAAGAAAGGGAAATATAGCATGGTAAGGAGAGCTGAAATTCATGAGCCTATCTGCTAGCCCCTCCAGAATACTATAAAACTGCTATTAGGAACTCAAGCAAGCTAATCCCATTTTCACATGAAACTTTCCCTTTCTATGGTACAACTACAGTCAAAGAATTACTAGGCACACAAACCCTGCCAAACTTCTACTTCCACTAGGCACTTGCCCTGTCTCCACTACTTGGGGAAGTGAGAATTCCTCATAAGCAAAGATTTTAACTAAATTGTGATGGAGATGGAGGGAGAAAGGGAAAGAAAAGAATATGACATTAGCCAAACAAAGGATAGCAGAAAACATAGGAATGCATTGTGAATCCTATGTTCTTCCTATAAGGAATGAGAAGTTTATCATCTCTATGCCATCAATATTCCTGGAGAGTCCAAGAACTATTTTGTAATTAATTCTTGGATATCTGCAAAATGATGTATACCTGTATACTTAAAAATTCCACAAATACAAGACATAAAACTGCTATCTTATTTTTGAATAGATCAATTTTGCTTTCCAATTAATAGCAAATTCAGATGTTCAAATTATTTGAATAATATGCCATTACATTTCAGAAGTTTATCTAAAAGGATATACTGTGTACTAACAACATCATGAAATAGGGAAGAGAAAACAGGCAGTTGGTAAAAATTCGGTAGGAGCTGCATTTGTGGTCAGCTGCTTTCCCAAGGATTTTAGCAAAAACCACAGAAAACCAATAGTTTTCACAAAATCACAAGCAATTTCATTTATCTGTATCAACAAAGCATATGAAGTACAGAACAAATGCTTCAAGAATGTGCGTAGGGGTTAATTTATTGAAAAACTCCAATTCTAGTATTTTGACTATGATACTGAGCTCTAAGTTACCATGTTTCCCCGAAAATAAGACCGGGTCTTATATTAATTTTTGCTCCAATAGACGCATTAGGGCTTATTTTCAGGTGATGTCTTATTTTTTTCTTACAAAAGATTCTTGACCTGAGAGTCCTCCATGATTCCTTTCTTGTACTCAATGGAATAGCTCTTCCTTTTTGCAGCTATCTTGCATTTTGCATCCATGAATTAAGTACACCCATTACAACACAGAACGTTTTGACGTTATTAGTGCGTTGTGTCTGTATGTGAGCTTCTGGGGCAGCACCAGGGCTCCCTCTTCTGGCCATAGACCAGAATAGCAGCCTTGGTGGTTGCAGGACCTGGGCTGCTATTCTGGTCTCTGGCCAGAAGAGGGAGCCCTGGTGCTGCCTCAGAACCTCACACTGAACTCTGATTGGTCATTCGGCAAGAAGACTTGCCTTCATCTGTTTACATAGGTGCTTACCTCTTGTCCAAAGGTGCCTGCTTCGGTATTTACAAATACTTAATTATAATGTATATTACAATTTATTTTAAGTATTAATGTCAATATTATTTATTTATATATTAACATTATTATTTTATAATTCAATACGTCTATTGTGTGCTGCAATGGACGTACTACCATGATTCCCCATCCATCTGCCTGACAACCTTAACTAGGGCTTATTTTTGGGGTAGAGCTTATATTACGAGCATACTGAAAAATCATGCTAGGGTTTATTTTCTGGTTAGGTCTTATTTTCAGGGAAACACAGTAAACCAAAGAAAGGAGAAAATTAAAAGTACATGGGCACTTGAAGTTATTATTACTAAATGAGATCTAATTTCAATTTTAGCTAGCTATATAAATCAAGCAGAATATACAACCAACCATAAACCACTTTGAGAAGCAAAACTAACACAGTTCCACTTGATTGAGTTATTCACTCAACTACACAACCCAAGTGCACTCAGGATGAATCTCAAATCCTCATCCCTCAAATGCATATTCATCTACCTACTGAACAACATTAGCTATAAATCAAGCTTATATTTAACTACTAGCCTAGTAGTCACAGAAATCCAGAAATTCCTTGCTGTTGAGCGAGCAGGCCAGAGAGGAAGAGAAACCCAGCACAGAAACAAAATAGTCTGCTTAAGGAAGACCCCTTCTTAATGCCAAGTAGCTCTGTCTACAAATAAGCAAGATTTGGGGGCAGGAAGGGATGACTATTAAGTTCTAGCAGTTAGAATATGTACAGTATATCACAAAAGTGAGTACACCCCTCACATTATGTAAATATTTTATTATATCTTTTCATGTGACAACCCTGAAGAAATGACACTTTGCTACAATGTAAAGTAGTGAGTATACAGCTTGTATAACAGTGTAAATTTGCTGTCCCCTCAAAATAACTCAACACACAGCCATTAATGTCTAAACCACTGGCAACAAAAGTGAGTACACCCCTAAGTGAAACTGTCCAAATTGGGCATTATTAGCCATTTTCCCTCCTCAGTGTCATGTGACTCATTAGTGTTACAAGGTCTCAGGTGTGAATGGGGAGCAGGTGTGTTAAATTTGGTGTTATCGCTCTCACTCTCTCATACTGGTCACTGGAAGTTCAACATGGAACCTCATGGCAAAGAACTCTCTCAGGATCTGAAAAACAGAATTGTTGCTCTACATAAAGATGGCCTAGGCTATAAGAAGATTGCCAAGACCCTGAAACTGAGCTGCAGCATGGTGGCCAAGACCATACAGCAGTTTAACAGGACAGGTTCCACTCAGAACAGGCCTCGCCATGGTCGACCAAAGAAGTTGAGTGCACGTGCTCAGCGTCATATCCAGAGGCTGGCTTTGGGAAATAGACATATGAGTGCTGCCAGCATTGCTGCAGAGGTTGAAGGGGTGGTGGGTCAGCCTGTCAGTGCTCAGACCATACTCCGCACACTGCATAAAATTGGTCTGCAGGGCTGTCGTCCCAGAAGGAAGCCTCTTCTAAAGATGATGCACAAGAAAGCCCGCAAACAGTTTGCTGAAGACAAGCAGACTAAGGACATGGATTACTGGATCCATGTCCTGTGGTCTGATGAGACCAAGATAAACTTATTTGGTTCAGATGATGTCAAGCATGTGTGGCGACAACCAGGTGAGGAGTACAAAGACAAGTGTGTCTTGCCTACAGTCAGGCATGGTGGTGGGAGTGCCATGGTCTGGGGCTGCATGAGTGCTGCTGGCACTGGGGAGCTACGGTTCATTGAGGGAACCATGAATGCCTACATGTACTGTGACATACTGAAGCAGAGCATGATCCCCTCCCTTCGGAGACTGGGCCGCAGGGCAGTATTCCAACATGATAACAAACCCAAACACACCTCCAAGACAACCACTGCCTTGCTAAGGAAGCTGAGGGTAAAGGTGATGGACTGGCCAAGCATGTCTCCAGGCCTAAACCCTATCGAGCATCTGTGGGGCATCCTGAAATGGAAGGTGGAGGTGCACAAGGTCTCTAACATCCACCAGCTCCATGATGTCATCATGGAGGAGTGGAAGAGGACTCCAGTGGCAACCTGTGAAGCTCTGGTGAACTCCATGCCCAAGAGGGTTAAGGCAGTGCTGGAAAATAATGGTGGCCCCACAAAATACTGACACTTTGGGCCCAGTTTGGATAGTTTCACTTAGGGGTGTACTCACTTTTGTTGCCAGCAGTTTAGACATTAATGGCTGTGTGTTGAGTTATTTTGAGGGGACAGCAAATTTACACTGTTACACAAGCTGTATACTCACTACTTTACATTGTAGCAAAGTGTCATTTCTTCAGGGTTGTCACATGAAAAAATATAATAAAATATTTACAAAATGTGAAGGGTGTACTCACTTCGGTGTATGTATGACTTGTTTCCCTTTATCACAATGAGCAAGTGAAATGCAATGTAATATGTCATCTACTATTGTCTCTTGTAACTCTAAATAAAGTTACTAAGGTCTGAAAAGCAAATACGTAGATAAAAACAGGGATGACCCACATGCCATCCCTACCCTACCTATCCTTAAAAATATTACTGATTAGTTTTCAAATAGATTGGGGTTTTTTGGCATGGAACAGAGTTTGAAGGCACTGCCATGATGAAAAACTTCCAGCATCCTGAATTTTCTAAAAGGAGAACTTGGACTATAGAGGCATACTTCGCTGCTACACTATCTGTTTTAGCAATCTGAGTAGAAGTGATTCCCTTTGATGGCAAAGGAAGGAGTCAGGCAGGCAGAGTCCCCAGTCATTCATCTGCAGAGATGGAGACATAAGTCAGTGTTTGTATGAGAGCCCACACCCACTGCAACAACGGCAGCATCTGGGGCAGCACGGTACTGATGAATCCTTCTTGCGTGCCTTTGCACTCATCACTCAACTGCTGAGGAGATGGCTGCTCCCTTTACAGGGCATCTGTTCAAGTTAAAAACACTAAGTGGTCTACATGAAGAGATGGCTTTCCTGTCCCAGATCAAGGGGTAGGCAGGAGAGTGTGACTATTTCACACTAGCTTGGTACTGGTTGTGGTAGATTACATTTTTGCCTGCAATAGGGAGTACAAACGGGGTAGCTAGCAAAGCTCAACAGCAAACTGATCTACCAGTTCTGTGTCCTCCAAGAGTTGATGTGCAAAGAGATCAGAAAGGGTAAAGTGACTGCAATACAGATTATAACCCAAGTACGGGAACTCTGAAATGCTCCAGCAGCTCATTAGGTGCTTGTTTCACCGGGTATACTTCATTTACATCATAAATGTTAGGAGGAGGACAAAAAAATCTATGAACTTCTAGAAAACCATCACATTGACAAGAAAGCAGCCCTTAATTCAAAGGAAACTATGGAGAAAGATATGTTACAACTGAGATCAAGGATTATAGTCAATCCACTAATTCATGTATTGTATTCACTATTGGCTTTCTACAGCAATAAGGAGAAGAAAAGTTCATAGAAGAAAATAGTTTGCTACCTGGCAAACTTCAATTTGAACATACTGTTTCATAAAGTTTAACATAATAACTATCAGATACATTTAGCAGTTTCAGTTACATTAAATATCTACTTATTTGTGAACAGAATGACATAGGTAAATTGGCGGAGGGAAACCTGAAACATACATAGTTCAAACATGCCTAATTAGATGCTAACGTCACGAGATCAATGAAACCTAAACCAATTCACGTTTTCCAGACAGGTACGTCATGACTAGAGAGGTGCCAAGCCTCCCCAGGACCCAGTTCATGTCTGCCCGTCGGACTTCTTCTAGTGCTCATCTCCGGCTGAGGAAGTAAACTGAGCATAAGCATTTGTGGACACCACCAGGCTGCAGCATGCAGAGGTGCAGGCACAGCCAGATTCATATACCCTGCTCCCTCCACCCACCTCCCCACCCCAGTTAAAGTCCATCAACATGCCGCATCAGGGCAGGGTAGGCTGCGCACACATTGGCCAGTGCCGCACTACTCCCACTTGTCTCCTCCTGGAAAGGAACACGTCTCCTTCAGTGCAGTGAGACACGCTCTGCATGAACCCAGTGAGCTTCAACATCAAATGTGTGAAAGGTGCACGGGAAGCCATTATAAGCAATGGGGCTTGATTCCACAAACACTTTAGCACACTTCCCAGAAACCCGGACCCCCAGCTGCTGCCCTCCAGACCACAGACGAGGAAGCCAAAACCAGGGAGTCTGATGGATTTCCCACCCCCAATGAATTCCTCACAAATCCCTACTCATGGTATCCTACAGGGCAAGACATTCTAGCAGGTTTTAATTGGTATTAATAACCAGGATATACCATTCCATCTTTTACTTTTACCCAATTAGCTATGAATGATCCTCAGGCACTTTTGATGATGCTTACATTTCAGTCAAGGCTCAGACCAAGTTTTGGCACAGACCCAAATTTGGTTATCTACATAATGATCACTGCCAGGAAAGGGGAAGCATGATGCTTTGTTACCCTGGATCACTCAGCTGCTTTCCACACCATCAACCCTGGTATCTCTCAGAGATGACTGTTTTGTGTTGTTCCCACTCCTCCCTGGGTAACCAGCTCTGAAAAGTGGTACTTGGGGAATACTGGTCAGCCCCAGAGATTCTCCAGCATGTAGTTATCCATTTTATTTATTTATCAATATATATCCTGCCTTTTTCCTACAAAGGGCTCAAGGCAGCTTACATCATTCTCCTCCTCCATCTTATCCCCACAACAACAACCCTGTGAGGTAGGTTGGGCTGAGAGTCTGTGACTGGCCCAAAGTCACCCAGTTGGCTCCATGGCTGTTCAACATCTATATCAACATCAATATTGCACATGCTGTTCAACATCTACAAGAAACCACTATGTGGAATCATCAGGAGATATAAAATGTGTTGCCATACATATTTCTATCATCTTCATCTCTACCAAGTGAAGCTGTGGATACAT
Source organism: Varanus komodoensis (assembly GCF_004798865.1). Taxonomy (NCBI): domain Eukaryota; kingdom Metazoa; phylum Chordata; class Lepidosauria; order Squamata; family Varanidae; genus Varanus; species Varanus komodoensis. The sequence goes on along the minus strand of NW_025335627.1, from coordinate 1,109,223 downwards.
GAAATCTGTGCCTGGTTATAATGATGTATTAGATGAGTCTTAGCAAACTGAACCTCAATCCAAATGGATGTTAATGTTAGTGGGCAGATCCTCCGATTGAACAGAGGGAGTTCATGGAGACTATTCCAGATGCAGTCACTCTCTCCTTGAAGTAGTAGGTTTGTAAGCTTAGTGATCCTTCTGAAGCCATCGCTGTCACTTGAGGCTAAGGTTTATCTCCCTGGCAAGGAATGCCTTCTACAAGCATCATCTGTTGATCCAGGTAAACCTCTATCAGGACAGGGATAGCATGAGTTCAGTGATTTCCAATGCATGCAGTATGGGGCTGTCCGTGTAGACTGTTCAAAAATGGCAGCATGTTCAGAATGAAGCAGCCAGACCAATAAATGGAATCAGAAGATGCAACCATAAAGTATCAATTCTGATTCACTACCCTTAGCTGCATTTACACATCCAAGCACAATTAAGATGTTGGTTCTAACTTTTGAAGATTTATATGGCTTGGGACCATGATACCTGGTGGAATACCTCATTGAATCTGAACCTACTTGAAAACTACAATCAACATCTGAGGCCTTCCTCAATGTGCCACCTCCAAGAAAAGTTCAAAGGGTGCCAAAAAGCACAGGGTCTTCTCAGTGGTGCCCCCCAGTACAAAATTATCTCTCCAATGTGCCTCTGCTGGCACCAGGCTGATATTACACTCTTCTCAGAAGTATCTATTCAGTGGCCCTTAATAGCATATGTCAGTTTTACTAAAAATGTTTTATTTCAAGTTGTTTTAAATTCTCTTTTTAATTCTTTACATGGGAATTTTATGCTGTCTTAATTATATTGTGTTCTGTGAATTGTTGTGAACAGGGCAGAGAGTCTCAGCTATTAGTCACTACAGAAATGAAATAATAACCTTGAACTCTTTGTTTGTGCCCCCTAAATACTCAAGCTCTGCAGAATGCTGAGTTCTTAACTTAGCCTTTTTGTCCAGCCAGGCAATTGTGTGTGTGATGTTCTATTTTGATAGGAACATTATTTTTCCTAGTTACTACCATCCTTTCGAATATACACAGAAAATGAGCTAGAAGTTTCATTTTGCTCACTGCGTTTAATATCCATGCATGTGAACACAAAAAACTAACAGTGTGTCAGCAAAGAATTCTGCAGTTTAAGAACCACACAGAAGGCATGTCCAAAACTTGTGGATTGTTTCTAAATTGTAAAAAGTATGTTTAGACATCAGTATGGTTCTTATATGACTCAGTTAACATGTAATGCAAAGCAGAAAAATGGTGCCATTTGCTTGGAATCCACAAAATTATGGACTTGTCTCTATACACCAAGTTTAGCCTTGTTGAAAAGCCTAGAAAAGTTATTAGCATGGAGATTAAAAGTGTGCTAGCCTGCAATGGGCTAGAAAAGGAAAGATGAAGATCTCCATCACTCTTCCAGCAGTCCACTGAATTTCTAGACTAAGCATAAAGAAGGTGGTCATGCCTCTCTTTTTGATTTGTGTATTAGGCGCAGAGAAGCAATGGAGATATTTTTCCTCCCTCCACCAGCCCACTTCTTTGCATGGGATTCTTTATTCTATCTATGAATTGATTTGAAAGTGCCCCAAATGATATAGTCTGTTACTTGCCACATAAATCAAGATTTCCAAGAACAATGGCTGCTTGTGTCCTAAAAAGTAACATGCAAGTCCTCAGGGTTGCAAATATGCTTGAATCTGTAATCAGTATCAATTAATCACTTCTGTTTCAGATTTTTTTGAAGACAACTTCGAATCACTGATGTTCTTATTGCTCCTGTCCACCATTTCTTCTTTTTCAATGTTTCATGATGTTCATATTAGTAAAAAATGTTCATTTGACTGAATTAGTATTTTCTGGTTACATATATGTTTCTTGTAAAACACTGATTCCATTATTTAAAGCTTGCTCTCATCCTTCCTCTCAGCCACTAACTCTACTTCTCTGTCATCTTCTTCCAAATTTAATCTAGTCTCGGAGCTTTCTCAAAAAATGCACTAATAGAAGCTCAGCTAAAGGCAGCACCAAGTCCAAAAGGCCAGCAGCCTGATTAATAAGCAGTGTCAAGAAAGCTACTGCAGGAATGAAAGCTTCCTTAATTAACAGAAATCTTGCTTAAATGAAGAAAACAAAGGACCACAAACTTGCACGAAGGAAATACAGACAAGAGGCAAAAGAAGGAGAAGAGGAGGCAGCTCTAACAGCATCAAACCAGTAATGAAAAATGCTTTAAATATATCAGAAGCAGGAAATCAGAGAGGGAGGCATTACATTACTGGATGACAACAGAATTAAAGAACTGATAGAGTTGGGGGTGCAGGCAGCAGGAAGCAAGGCTGGGCTCCATGATCCAGGCAATAGGGTCCAAAACCAGACAGAGTCCAGAGAAAGGGCCACGGCAAAGGTGATGTCTATGAACCGTCCAAATTTCAGTAAGGGGGCCAGAAGCACAGACTCATCAAGGAGCAGTACAAAGCAAAATACCAGAAAGACAAGATTAAGGAAGGAACAAGGAGGTCTAAGTAGGACAGGCAGCTATGTAGTGCCCATTCTAACAGCAGCAGAGGAAAAGCCCTTTGTCCCAGCATCACTGCTTTTCTGTTGTCAACAGGCAGCGCCACAAACCATTTGGGCTCTGGCTGTGGGGTGGCACTAGGAGCAACTGTTTCACTGAGATTGTGTTCCATGCCTGAATAATTCGGCATTCTCAATCTCATTCAGTCAACTGAGTGTCAATGTTAATATAGAGAGTGATAAATTAACTCAGCTTTGCAGAAGGTGCTACTCAGGCCAGTTCATCCTTGACAGCTGAATTTAACCCAGAATGAAAATGAAAGCATTGGGCTGCCTCATTTCACTGACTGTCAGCTGCAAGGCAGCTAACTTCAGTGGCATAATCAGCCTCTGACTGACACTCTTCAGAGACACCCTTCTTCTGTAGCTTGCCCTCGATGGGATGGTCTGTTTCTGAGAGGGGCAACACCCAATTTAGGGCAGGGCTGGACCAAAGATTAATTATCAAGGCAACGCAACTCTGTGCTTTTGGATAGGCTTCAGGAAACATTTAAAACAAGAGTTGGCACTGATTGATAAACACTTCCAGCGCCTTGCACTGAAGTGGGCTAGTGAGGGGGCTGCTGGAGCACAGAGGGGCATGGGTGGTACAGCTGCATTTCATATAGGAAAGAATTCATTCTGCAGGGCCACCCACCTGTGCCTAAAGGGCTTGGATAATGTTGCTCATGCTGGTACTCGTAACTGCCTGGGTCAGGGTGCAAAGACAGGCTTCGGCAAATTGTCAGGGTTCTGGGCATAGGCAGCAGGGACCAAAACTGGGCACCAGACCTTATACAACAGGGCCCAAGACCAGCCAGAGTCCACAGAAAGGGCCAGAGGCAAAGGTGTCATCCAAGAACAGTTCAAAGTCCAGTAAGGGGCCCGAAGCACAGAAAAAGTCAAGGAGTGGGCTAAAGTCACATACCAGAAAGACAAGACCAAGGAAGGAGCAGGAACATGACAAGGTCTGGATAGGCACAGGTACCTAGATAAAGGAAGGTATGCTGGGTTCAAGAGTAGGGCAAGGCAAGGTGAAATGAGCAGACAGGGACCAGCAAAGCAGAGCAGTCAGTCCAAATGGCAACCAGGAACCACAAAGCACCACAGCAAGTCAGGAAGACCCCTGATACCAATGCAAAGAGCCTGTTCTTAGAGAGCTCTTTCTTCAGGCCTCACAACTGGTGCTCATTAAGAACTAAGAGCTCGAGTAGAGCCAGAGCCCTAGTCCTGCACTCACTACTATGACTATCCTGGAAAGCAGACAGGGCCACAGAGCAGCTCAGACCCTGATATAAAAGAGAGTAAGAAGACTGCAGAAAAGCTGAATGAATTATTTTCATTTGTCTTTACTGTAATACATATGGGAAAGGTACCTACTAGTTTGTTTTTGTTTCTTGGGGTTGTTGGGTTTTTTTGGATTCTGAAGAACTGCAGCAAATAGTAATAGTAAGAGAATAAATTCTTGACTTTCTTGATAGACTGAAAGGAACAAGTCACCAGCCCCAACAGTACATATCCTAGACTACTTTAAAAAGCTATATATGAAACTGCTGATTTTCAACTAAAGGATCTTAACACACTGGAAAATACTAAAGCAACAAATGCTATTTGTTGTACATACATGTAAAATGATGTATGTTGAGGCCAAAAAAGAAAAAAAAAATCAGCTTTAAGTGTATACTAACAGGATTTGAAGTCGCAGAGAGTGATGAAAAGACTTGGAGATGTGGTAGACATCTTCATGAAAATGTTGACCCCTGGTGTAAAAAGACACTTATTTCATATTTGTTTTTCTCTAAAATTGTTTTATTAAATTTCTTTCCCACCTTTAAAGCAGAATGATTCTCTTTTGTTTATGGTATTTATGTTTGTTCAGTCAAAAAAGGCTTCCAGAGTGTCCTTTATCCAATTAAACAAAACAATGCTTGCTCAAAGAGAAGAATAAATAATAGTATTTAAGCAATATTGATAGAATGGCCATTTCACATCTCCTTCCACACAAACTGCTGGATTAGCCGCTGGTTGTGACAAGCAAGAGAAGGTTATGTGGGGCATAATCTAGAGAAATCTAAAATAAAACTGTTGGCATCATACCCCCATCAATTATACATACCATCAATGATGTGACCACATTTTGAATAGTATGTATAATTCTGGACACCATACCTAAAAGTGATATTGTTCAATTGAAGAGGTTGCAGAAAAGGACAAGCATCATTACCAAAAGGCTGGAGCGCCTTCCTGATGAGGAAAGGTTACATCTGAAAATGCTTAACTTAAAAAAAGGGAAAACATAATAGAAGTACAGAAAATTGTGTGTTCTTCAAAGTTTTGATCCCTAACAATGGCATTTTCTTTTGGCCCCTCTTGCATATAGACAAAATTCTGAAAGCTATTATAAATATGAATACTGGGAAATCACTTGGTCCAGATAGGTCTCCAACTCATGCCAAGTGGCGAGAGTTTATCTCAATCTATTATTCAATTCACAATTTTAAGGGTGCCTGGATTTCATTACTTAATTGGGAATACTTAGTCCCACAGACGTAACAAAAATGATCAAATTAAATTTGAATAAGTCAATGAATGAGAATTCATGGGATATAGATATAAGGGCATCATTAAAGTTAAGTTTGGGAAGTGAGGTTAATACATTTAAGGTATTAACGGTTAGGTCCTCTGTGCACACACACTCTTTCCAAGCCAATCAGGACAAAAAGCCTGGTTTTCCAAGCATTCCAATCTCCCTCCTCTTCCAGCTCTTATTCTGAATGTGATGCAGCAACATTTGAATGCTGTATTATTTGAGATGAGGGTCCAAACGTTACATCAGTGCAGGTTATTTATACAGGCAGTCCCCAGGTTACCAATGCATTCCATTAAGTTAAATTTGCATGTAAGACAGATTATTATATATGAGTAAGCCAAAAATAAAATATGTATTTTACCTGTCTATGCATATAGAACATGTAAGAAACACTTCCATATTCAATTAGCCCTCCACATTCACAGGGGTTGGGGGCTGGACCCCCATGAAAGTGAAAAAATGCAGATACCTCCAGGCTTCCCCATCCTTGCTCTTAATACAGTTGGGCCACACATGTCCTGGGTTGCTTCTCCGCTTCTCTCTCAGGCCTCCATCTGATCCAGCAGGGCTCCCCTTCTTCCTTTATTACATTCTTATGTTCTTATTCCCCGCCCTCCCTTTCACCCACCAGGGCCGCCTCTTTGCACCAAGGAAATGCCAGAGGGGTTTCCAGCTCCAGATGGGTGGGACAAGAAGGCATGTTTTGGAGACCGTCCCTCTCCCCTCTTTCTCTATGGTGATGATTTTCCACAGAAGTCCACAAAACTCTAAAAGTTCCCACATTTGTTATCATGGTTTGTCTTTAATTCAAAATTTTAAATAGGCTTTAGGGCAGCTTGTTCATTAAGTACTTATGTTTGTAACTCAGATGTTCTGGACTATACATGATGTGACCACACTTTAAATACTGCTCATTTAACCTAAAACAGATATTGCAAAGTTGGGAAAGGGCAACCAACAGAATCAAGGGCTGGATCAACTCCCTTATGGGGAAAAGTCACAACATCTGGGCTTGTTTAGCTTGCATAAAAGGCAAGTGAAGGAAGACATGATAGAGGTGCGCAGAACTGTGCATGGTGGTGAGAAAGTAAAGAGGAAGAAATTTATCTCCTCTCATATAATTCTAGAAGCATGATCAATACTTGGAGCAATTGGTGGAGAGACTTCTTCACAAAGCCTATAAACCAGAGAATTCATTTCCACAAGATTAAATGATAACCACCACTTTGAATGGCTTTGAAAGGGCGCTGGGCAATGCATGACTTTATGCTGCATCAATGGCTATATATTATCTCTGGTATCAAAGGAAGTATCACAGTGTATGCAGGTTGCTGGGAAATATGGCAGGGAAGGTTCTCTTGCACTCCTGATTCTGGTTCTAAGTTTCCCCATGGGCAGCTGATAGGCCACTGTGTGAACTGAATGCAGATTTAGATGAATCCTTGACCTGATCCAGCATGGCCCTTCTTACAATATGATCATTCTCTGTGAAGTTTTACATGTATACAAGCAAACATGGTTGCCAATCACATTTGCAACTGGCAGTAATACATTCATTCATACAGTTAACCAAAATCTATAGTGCGTAAGCAAAGCACCTTCACAATTAAAGCCAGGGATCAACACAATCAAGCTTCTGAATGTTTTCTCTAATTCAGAACTTTCACATTGGGGTCTCCCTTTGAAATTTTTATTTTGAAAAAAAGCATATTTGCAATCCTGAGCAGAAACATAAAATTGCCAGATACTTCAAAGTCATGGGGAAAATGAGTAATTACAATGTTTAGCACTAAAGTGGTTGCCTATCCAAACCCAGTGCCCACTAGATGCTTCAATCATCAGGTCCTATCAGCCTCCAGCAGAAATGTTGGATGCTTACCAAACCTTTGGCAGGGCAACAGGTTGGGAAATACCAATTTAGGAACATAAAAAGGTATTAAGTTGGTTTACTCCTAAAATTATTATTAAAACTCTCAAAAGCAAACTAAGTAAATCTGTAATTCTCTGAATAACTATATTTTAAGGTTAATATAGCAAACTTGATTATGAGCAAGCCAAATTAACCTTTTTAGGCTAAGGGAAATTAAATGGGATGGAAAAGCTTGGTGAGATTTTGTTTAGCTTGGAAAGATTTTTCTTCAGAATGGTAAAGCAACCATATCTAATATAAGAATGTTTAAACAATATCAACCTATTATTTGAATAGTGTTGAAGTGCCTCTCTGAAGCCCGATCTACCCAGATGCTACACTCATTCTCTGAGGCCTTCCTCCAGATAGCAGCCCCTTGAGAGACTCCAAGGAAGGCAACTTGGGGGAGGGTCTTCTCTGTGCTGACTCTCCATCTTTGGAACAACCTCCCTGTGGCCCACCTGGTACCAAATTTACCATCTTTTTGGTGCCTAGTTGAGACAACCCTCTTAAAGATCTCCCTTGTTACCCAAGGGCCTGGTGGGCCTTGTTACCCAAGGTGCCTTTTTCTTCCTTCTTGGCTGGATCTTTTTATTATATTTTAATGCTATTTTAATTAATTTTTAAATTTAGTTATTGGATTATTTAAGGCATTGCTATCCCAACCTATACAAAAGTCTCAGGACAATGTTTCCAATGTGGTTTTATCTACTGTGGTTTTATCTACTGTATTTTATTCTTTTTATATTCTGTCATGAAACACCCACAGAGCTTCAGCTATAAGCAGTAAAGAAATGTAACTACTACTACTAATAACCTTTATTTTTGTTTTTTTTAATTCCCATTAATGAACATCTCATTTTTATTCATTTTAGAACTATGAAAAGAGGACATTTTCTTCCATATTATGCTATAGTAAGTCCATGTACACACTGAGAAACAGTGCATGGCTTGGAACAACCCTATGTATCTAATGGTAAAATAAGCATTTGTTCAACATTTTTAATAAGCAATGAAAGAAATAACTATACTGGGAATTTTACAGAAAGTTTTTAAAAAATTCCCCCCCATGGCCTTCGTCATTTCCAGAAATTTTACCTCTCTAGGCTTTCCATAAATGTATTTAGCGTTTAGAAATCATTTGGGAAAGGGAAAGGTTGGATAATACTATATACACAATTTGCCTTAAATATTTTAAGAATTTTACTCACATTAAAAATATCACATAATCCAAAGCTAATGAATTTTTCAGAAAAAAAGTCCTTGGAAAATATTACTTTTCCCCAAATGCTTTTTTCTGGGCCTTCACCTCTCCAGCACCAAGGTAAAAAGATTTTCACATTTCTTGAAATGTATTTGTGGCAAATAACATGAAGATCACTAAACAATGAAATTACAGAGATTCTCTTGTTCAAAGACATGAATTCTCAGACCCTGTCATATCAATCATTTGAACCTCTTTCAGGTATCAACTGCATAAAGCAGCTCTACAGATGTGAAGGGGCAGCAACCGCAGCTCTACAGATTTGAAGGGGCAGCAACCGCAAGACTGCATACCCCTCCATATCCCAACAGCCACACATCTGCATAGATAAAACCAGCATACTTCTGCATATGTGCAAGGGCACTAGTTTCCTAAATCAATAGAAAATGACAATTTTAGAGCTTTGTGGAAAAAACCATTTTACCACTTGGTTATTTTTACTCAAAACAGGGCTTTAATCTATTTTGCAACCATTTGAAAATACAATTAGCTTATCTTACTCTGATGGTCCTTGCTAAACTATTTTGAGAGCAATTTAGGTATTTCAGGATTGCAATCAATCAGGACCATCAGTTTTATTTTTTCTTCAAGAGAAACTTAGCTCTCCACCTCTCATTAAACCCATGTTCTACTCTAGTTTATGTTTTGCTTAAATCTAAAGAATCAACACAATACACTGGCAAAGAAGTAGTAAGCAAAATATACAGTACCATAATTACAATCTGAATTATTGTATAATGCCTGTAATACCACCTAAACCCTTTAGGCCTGGTCAACTCTTAATTTTAATTGTACTTCTATTCATTATGAGAACTGGGAAAGAAGTGATTTCTGATTTTGAATATGTAGCACAATTCTATTTAAGTTTGCTCTGCAATTAAGACACTTAGTAAGAAAGCCTCAAGAATCTGGTATTATGCATGAACAGAAGTTTATGCGCCAGAAAACACAATTCAACTGTTAACTACATCTGCTGTATATATATATACCAAATCAATGGAATAAAAAGTATTTTCCTTCCCTTTGCATCATAAACAGGCAGCATTGGGACTGATAGCTTCTAATTTTTCTAGTTAACAACTCAAACATCTGGAAAGAGCAAGAATATTTTTTTCCTGAAATGGGGCAAAACAAGCACTCCGCTTGACCAGACCCAATCCATCAAAACTAGCATTTCTGCTCACTTCTTGGACTACCTAGTTTAATTATGCTAGTGATAAGCCCCACTACTACAACCAGTGGAAGCACAGCAGCAAGATAGGCTACTGCCAGAGATCTCCCAAGCAAAATTGTTTTAAAAAATCCAAATATCTAAGCATCAAATTCAATGTTTTGAGTACCTAAACAGTGAGACCCATTATGGGGTGTGACAGCACTTGTTTTTTCTAAAATGAGTTCCCCATGTCAACTGACTATTCTTTAAATTTGTTTCCACAGTTCACATTTTGCATTCATTTAATCAATGTCATTAAGCAAAACCTGAAGAATGTCATTACCTCAATGACATTAGCTACCAAGATATCACAAGATTTACCTGTAATACAGCAAAGTAACCAAGAGAGGCAAACTAAAATGTAAAAGACACTGTTGCTCATCCAATTAAAAAAAAAATCCATGGGGACTTCAAAAAACACTATGCTTAAACTCCAGTGGAAAAGACAAGAAAGATCTACTGCTGGTAGATTTCCAGTAGACTACCCAGGATTTCCAATTTCAATTTCCAATTACAGTGGCTCACAAATGCCTCAGTAGACAACCAAATTGGGTCGTGAACATAAATTTCAGAAAAATTTTGCCTCAGGTCGCGAACTCCGCATCGGGCAACGATCGCAATCACACCCATCTTCCCTGCATGGGCACAATCACAGTCGTGCTGGGGGGGGGGGGGGGGGGGCCCCAGGTGCGCCCGGGGGGGGGAGGGGGGCGCAAAGGGGCGGGGGGGGGGGGGGGAGATGGCCACAATCTTCATTCTTTGTTACTTCATTGTTCTTTGTCACTTTGTTTCAAATTTTTGTGATTTAAAAAATAGTTACAGAATGGATTAACCTTATTTACAATGAACCTTATGGGGAAATTTGACTTGGGTTACGACCAAGGGTCGGCAATCTCTAGCACTCAAAGAACCATTTGGACCCGTTTCCCACACAAAAGAAAACACCAGGAGCTGCAAAACCCTTTTGACATCTAAAAAGAAGATAACACTGCATATATCATTTTTTACCTTAATGCTATGTATATCTGCATTATGATTTAGCTGCAGCTCTTGTTCAGTCACTAAAAACTTTTATTATTAATCTTACATTATAAACTTGTAGGATGCCTTTCATATATTTTGAATAGGAGAACAGCTTCCTGAAGAGTCAAAGTCAGTGCTAAAGGGCTCCATGCATTAAACAGCAAACCCCATAAGTTTGTCAGCAGTAAAAGCACATGAATCTACCCAAGTATCATTAAACATTTGGTTTTCTTCAGAAACTTTTTTCTTCGATTTATCCAAGCGCTGTGCCGGCACAGGCTGCGGATCGGCAGCAGCTGTGACGCGAGCGACAGAGCCACAGCAGAGGCATTCAAGAGCCACATGCAGCTCCAGAGCCGCGGGCTGCCGACCCCTGGTCATGACCAATTTGGGTCGCGACCAGAGTCGTGGAATGGATTAAGTTCATGAGCCAAAGTGCCACTGCATTAGCATAATAGTAACTGCAGCAGGCACAACCCTGCCCCTGCTAAATTAATCTCTTTAAATGAGCCAAGTTTCAAAGATTGGATTTGTTTGGGAAAGGACTAAGTGAACATTTCTGGGCTGGAAACAAATTCCTAGGTTGAGTATGTGCCCAGAGAAAATGTGATCTTTATTTTCAATCACACATTAATTACTAGTCACTATTTTACAACTGACTCTGGTCTGTGAGCATCAGAGTTGTACGAAAAAAACAAAACAGACCAGCAAGCCTGAAGCTGACCCACGACAGCTCAAATTTATTGAAGGGAAGCCTACAGCAGTCTTACAGAGATCCTAGATCAGGGGTTCCCAACCTGCAGCCCTCCAACCTACTTGCTTACTGCTATCACCCTCATGGCATTTTCCCCTCAGACCCACCCTGTTCTTTCTGCTCAAGTGGCACCATCTACTGCTGTTTTCCTGTCCCTTTCTTACAGAAAACATAAGAGTGACATACTTTCTTCTAGTCTCCATGGTTCCTTGTGTCAGCCCCTCCTTGGTCTTCTCTGCAAGCCAGCAGCGCTCAGGCACTGGTACCACTCAGCTTTGTCACTCCCCTGTCCATACATTACCACGCTGAAGGCAATATATGTGCATAAGGAAGATATAGCAGCTGTGTGGATGAGTACAGGAGATGTCCGGACTGCTTTGCAAAAAGGCGGGAAAAGGAGAGTATAAGGCCTGGTATTTTTGCAAAAAGGATGCAAAGCATTTTGCATATTGAGCATTTCTAGAGGCTCCACCACCAAGGCTCCCCCAGGTGGCTTCCAAGGTAACTGGTGAGGTTGCAGCTTCAAGCAAAAGCATTCTTCCTTTCTCAACAAGAGTTGCTTGAACTGAATTTTGCCTTGCTTGTTTTTGCCTCTCCTCCCCAACCCCTCCTGCTTGGGTTCTTCTCATGCGCCTGTGATTGCAGGAGCCAGAGAGTGGGCCCTTGGACTGAGTGGGAAGGAGCTCTCTCTTAGCAGGGAAGCTTATGGGATTCCTACATCTTCCTCCAGTTCCCTTCTTCTAAGCCATCACTTTGCTTCTCATGGCCGAGGCTTGGCTGGTAGGCAGTGATGTCTATGTGCACCCGGCATACAATCTGAAGCCAACTTACTGGCATATCCTGTGCTCCAGGTGGGAGGCTGCCCTTTCATTTGCTCTTTCTCTCTACCTGCCCTTTTTTTAGAGGGCCCCAATAATTTTTAAAGTATTAGCATTAATTTTTTTTAAAGTATTAGCACGTGTAGATTTAAACCTCAAGGCCCCAGTAGTCCTGAGAACTATACAGGCAGGGATCTTGTCTCTTCTTTGCCAAGGTCAAAATGAAAATCCATAGTTAACAGCAGCCAGAGTGGGATGGATTTGATGGGAACAGGACAAATTAGAAACACTGAAAGAAAGCAAGTCAGAAGGGGGCTCCTGGGCCATCTAGTCTGACCCGTGACTCCAGCTGCCTCTGCTCATGAAATGCCTACCATGTGCATGTCCAGCCTATCCTTCAACACCCTTACCAATGGGGCTTCAACCACCCCCCATGGGAGCCCATTCCATACGTTAGTGGTCCTACCTGTCAGGAAGGACTTCCTGGCATCTACCTCACATCTTGGTTCCCTGAACTTTACTTCACTGGAATGTGTCCTGCCCTCTACCTCAGGGAAAACAGGTCACAACCCACCTCCACATGACACCCCCTTACCTACCTCTATGTTGCTAACAAGTCCCCTCTGAGTCTCCTCTTCTCAAGGCTGAAAAGACACAACTCACTCAGTCTTCCCTCATATGGCTTACCCTGCAAACCAGCCACCAACCTTGATGCCCTTCACTGCACCAATTCCAACCCTCTTGCAATGAGCCCAGAATTGAACACAACAGTCCAGCTGCGGGGTCAGCAGAGTCACATAAAGTGGCAAAAGTACCTCTCTTGATCTAAAAGCCATGCTTCTGGCTATGCATCCAAGGGTGCCATTTGCCCTGTTGACTCATGTTTAGCCTGGAGTCAACCAGCACCCCGAGATCCTTTTCTCAAGTGCTGCTCTTCGGCCACTTGTCCCCTAACCTGTCCTTATGACACCCATTCTTATACCCCAAGTCCAAGACCTTGCACTTATCCACATTGAACGCCATCCTGCAGTCGTGCCCGCCCCCCTTCCATAGTCTGTCCAGATCCTTCTGGATCTGGAGTACCCGCTCCTCAGTTGTGGCCACCACCTCCATTTTAGTATCATCTGTGAATTTGATCAGCAGACTTGTCACCAAATCACTGAAGAAAAGATTGAACAGGATTGGTTCCAGGACACCGACTGCCATCCCAATGATTCCCCACTAGCAGTCATCCTCTGCTTTCAGTCCACCAACCATGCCCTAATCCATCGGACAGTGCACTGGTCTATCTCAAAACTCAATTTCTAAACCAGGATATCATGGGGCACTTGGTCAAAGGCCTTGCTGAAACCCAAGTAAACCACATTGACTGCGTTCCCTCTGTCTAGCCACTTCGAGACCTTGTCATAGAATCCCACAAGGTTCATCCGGCAGGACCTGTTTTTGCGGAAGCTGTGTTTCGTGCCCATCAACCTCACTTTCCTATCTAGGGTTTCCAGAACATTTCCTATTATGAGCCTTTCCACTGTCTTTCCCAGAATGGACGTAAGGCTAACCAGCCTGTAATTCCCCATGCCCCCTCTATTACCTTTTTTTGAAGACTGGGGCCACTGATGCCACCCTCCAATCATCTGGAACCTCACCCATTCTCCATGATGCCTCAATAATGGAGGCCAGAGAGTGTGAGAGTACCCCTGCCAACTCCCTACTTATCTACAGGCGTAACCCATTGGGACCTGGCACCTTTGTAATGTCTAGTGCCCTGAGAAGCTTCTCGACTTCTGGGGGGGGGGGGTGCTCTAATCCGTTATATTTGTATTTTTTCAAAGATAATATTGAAACTCTGCAGCCACTGTTCTGTTTTATTGAGCTCTGAAAAAATTTTTGACCTAAAATCATTAGGTTAATAATTTTGTTACATTTTGATTTAAGATGTGGCTCTCTTTAGGCATTGGGCACTCTAATGTGGCCCCCATGTCCCACAAAGTTGGGGGTCAAAAGAGATCAAAACAAATATAGTAAGCAGATATAGATAATCTGAGCAGTATAAGGAACTAAAAAAACATGCAATTCTAGGTTTCTTCATGCTAATTTTGGTTGCACCAAAAACCAGCTAAAACTTAATCTCTTCTTGCTGGGTGGCATTTTAGATTTCCAAATGTAGCACAGTGAATGTTGCCATAGCTACAGTGGAATTTTACAATAACTTTACTGCCTTGCAATGCCTTGATGCCTGTATACAAGCAGCTGAGCTTACTTGATCTGCCACCCTTTTAAGTATCAGGTTCAACCAACAATTTTTGATGCTGAATTCCCCAACACAGGAACCCTGATCTTTGCTCTACTGAGAGCTCCATACAAACTCAGCGTCAGGAAATGCAAAACAACAAGAAGAACATTGATTAATCCCAGAATTCAGCTCAGACAGGTTTAGGACCCACATGTCTGGGAATTAGTCCCACTAAAATCAAAGGGACTTCTAAGTAGAAATGCATATGATTACACAAAACAGAAAAAGCAATAGAATACAAACCTAAAGCATGATTCAATATCAATAAGAAATTCAGGGAACAAAAATGTCTGTGTTTGGCTTTTAATAACCATCACCTGAAGCAGTGCACAGACAATACCACCTGGCTCAAACACACAATCTGTGAAAGGAAGTCAGGCTAAAGATCATAGTACCCTGCACTGAAAATAAATATAAGAATGATGCAGCACAGAGAGATTGCAAGCAGAGTCTACTTCACTGGCTCTCCTAAAGGACAAGCTTTATTTGGATTTTCTTGATCTTGAATTATTTTATTTCAGCTGTTATTTTAAGAACTACTATGCAACCTCAAGAAGCAATGCTTGAATTCCAAGCAGTCCAATTGCTTTCCTCTCCCCTCCTCATGCTGTTCCTTTTCTGTTTCATCTTTAAGACTGTAAGGCTGCTGGCAGGAGCTAATTCTCAGGTAATATATTATTATATTTAAGCTGTTCTGGAGCAGAACAAACATGCTTTAAATATATCAGTGTCAATTGCACTTCTGAGGCTCTGAAAACATTCTTAAGAGTCTTGTTACAAATTAATATGCTAAAAAGTGCCATTTTGGCATAGATGGAAAAGCAGTCACTGATAACTGAGCAGAATGGGCTTCTTTTGCTGCTCTGGCCAAACATCTCTGTAGCTAAATGTGACAACCTGTGATTTAAAAAAAAGAACGCTACTGGATTAAGACAACAAGGCAACACATCATGAGCAAGATATGCCTTGGCTTCTTCCTGAAAAATAAGCCATCAGATGGCACAACTGCCCGTGACAGGTTATCATGTCGTGTGAACCCAGTCAATGCATAATTTGTTCCTCTGTCAAGTCCTAAAACTCCAAAGTTATTTATGTCAATGGGTCAAATGAATACCCCCAGCTTCAAAGCAATACTTATTACATTTGATCAATGTTGCTTACAGCTCTTGGAATTCTAATTCTACAGTGTTCAGAAGACCTTAGCATTCTACCATTTGTATGCTTTCATCTTGTTTTAAGTTTGAGTCTCTTTTGAGAAGCTCTCTAAGCAGAGAATCAGGATACCAGCGACAGCAATTACAAACAAGTTGCCCAAATCTCCTACAAAAGCCAAGCAAATCAAAGAAGGTAAAGCAAACAGAGATCAAAGTTATAGATAACAAATGACGTGGATATGATTTCTAAGTGTAAAAGTTTTTATTTTTAAAATCATAAACAGAAAACCAAATTTATCTTAAGATTTAATTTTAAGCTAATCATTAACATGCTAACTTTATAATTATAGATTCATAAAATTGAAGGTACCTACTAATCAAACATGAGCATTAATTTCAATTTTTCATTTCATAATAGTTCAATCCCTGCCCAACAGCTTTTGCTTCTTTGAAAGGCATGGGCTTTCAGTTTCTCTGAAAACTTACATATGATTGTTCTGTGTGTATGTGGTGGCGGCCTTGGAACATGTAAGGCAGAAGAATTAGTTAAAACAAAAAGACAATATAATCAAACAGCTAAAAGTGTTTTTTTTTTAATCCATAACATTGGATTAAAAAGCAATTTCTTCAGTACAGTAACCATGAATCTTTGCTAGGGTATTTCATTTTTGTTTGCTACTTCATTTTTTAATGTGAAGGCTAGGCCAAAACAGAATGGTTTGCTATATTTCCTCCAGCCCCTTAAGATCTGAGGTGGAACTCCTTCTCCGGAGGCTCTCCCTGAAGGAAATTAGGAGGGTAGCTACCCAGAGAAGGGCCTTCTCTGTGGTTGCACCCCAGTTATGGAATATGCTCCCCAGCAAGGCTCGCTTGGTGCAGACACTTTATTCCTTTCGGTGCCAGACAAAACCCTTTTTATTTTCCTACTATTTTAACGTTGAACTGGTTTTAAAGAGGATTTTAATTTACTGAAAGTTGGATGCTGTGCTCTATTTTATATATACTGTGTGAAACATTCACACGTTGGCCACACAAAACCACCTTTTTAAAAGCAAAGTAACAGGAAACATACCACAACCTCAGAATACTGTTGGGTGTTTCAAGTTCCAATCAAATCTACTAACAAGTTCAAAAACTCTCTCATTCAGAAAGTTCATGAATGATTATTCACTACCTCTTAGATGAACCTACATGATTATGTTGCAGAGATAAAAAGGAGGCAAGACAGAGATATGTCACCTTGGAGGCAAGACAGGATAAACTGAACCTTGCATATATTTGATAGTATTTTCCATTGAAATATCCCATAGAGATGTTTTACAAAATAGGCAACTGCAGAAATACGTATTTTGAGATTACTATAGAGAATATATATTTCACTATGACATAAAAGTTGACAAATCTATCAAATCAATCTGAAATCTTATGCATTTATACCTGTGGAATGGGGAAAGTGATATATATCAGAAGTTTTGAAAACTAATAAAAAAGCTGCGCTAATCACTGTGTACAGACTGAGTGATGGGACTAGTAACTTCGTTACTGCACCAAATACCTCTTCTTCCACTAAACGTCTGACAGACCAAGTGCCTTCTTCAATCCCAAACAAGAGAAAGAAGTAGCCTGAAGTACAAATGCCTCTTTAGCCATTCTACAGAAGGCACACCACGAACTAGCATCCAATTAAAAAAAAAAAAAAAAACTGTCCAAGGTTGTATCCTTTAAAAAGGCCATTCAAATCAAAAGGGAAAGGTAAACAAGAACAGCTGGTGCAAGAAAACTTCAAAAAGGAACATATGCCAGACCCATAATAAAAACTGGCAAGTTGGACAGGGGAAAAAGTACCATGGAGGGCAAACTATCTCAACTAGAACAGCAACAGAAGATCCAGGAGCTTCTGGAATTTAGCAGATAACTACAGAAGGAACATGAGATCACAGTTGATTAAGAACCTCACTCAAATCCCACTTGTTGAAATAGCTTTTGGATAGGGTACATCCAACAAGCCTTAAAAATGTCTTTATTTAAAAAGTTCTTAACTTGCCTTTTAGGATAAACCTATTCAAGGCAGCAAATATTGAAGCTTAAAAAAACAACAAATAAAATACAGAAATAGTTGCGATGAGAATAAGTCTTGCTTTTTTCAGTCAAATGGGAGAAAGAATGCAGAACTGGCCCACAAATGCATCAGACATGGGTATGTTGGAGTATTAAAATTTAGGGCACAAGAAAGCAGCCACTTAATTTGGGTCATATTGCACCACAAACAAATGATGCTATAAACGCAAGAAAACTTTCATTAGCAACTTGTTCCCAACAAAGTGGATAGCATCCAATAATGCTCTTGAATTTGAATATACTTTATAGATTAACATTAACATCATCATCATCATCATCATCATCCGGATCTGAGGGTAAATTTGGAACAAGGAATTGGGCTGCCACAAACAAATTATGTACACTCCAACAAGATAAAGTTAACACTGAAAGAACACTAGTAGACATAAGCTGCCAGCACAGGTAACCAGCTGTTTCTGGATTGCTACTTGCCAGTAATATTGAACTGATACATCTAACAATACTTTCTCAATCTTAGTACAAAAGAATAGAGTCTGAAAAGGACAAAGGCTGTAAAATGAACAATCTGTTTTGCCCCTTATAATTCAATTTTCCTTGTATTTGTTAAGAAATTCCCAGCATTCTTTGCAATTGACCAACCCTGCTGATATTATAGGTTGAGCCCCTAATTGAACTATGCGGGAATGCTTGGATTCTGGCACAGTTATTAACAAGCAATAGTTTCTTGTTATACCTGAAACATACCACTGTAGGCCAATTTCAAGTTGCACTGATTTGAAAACAAGCATTTCCATTATTACAAATTTTGACAATAAAATCATTCTGCCTTTCTCTGTGTTGCCTATTTCACTTGCTTTCAGAAGAGAGATGTGTCCCTGTGGTAGCAGTTGTTCCTACTGAATGCTTCAGGTGTATGAACTACATGAGTCTCCTTTTTTAAAAAAATGAAAAAGTATTTTCTGCAAAGGTGACAAATACATTAACCCCTCAGCAATTGGATGAGATGACACCAACAAAGCCCAAGGACAGATTGTCTAGCAAAATCTAACCAGCTCTTCATACGTGGGAAACTTTTTAAACATATTGTGTAATAACCTAACAGTTAGAAAAACCTGTTACTCATACAAATTTAAGAAATAAAGCAGTATGGACAAGCTGCAATGCAATGGATCTTTTAGTTTTTCAAGACCAGCAGCCATAAATCAATTCGGCATAGTGCAGATGACAAAATAAATATAATAATGGACCATCAACATCCATGAAACTTGCAACATTGCATTAACAAAAACAGACATGCTGTTGCCTTCAAGCAGCTTACAATCTAAAACAGGCAACAGGGAAACCAATGGAAGGAATTAATGTGAGTAAATGCTGTTTTATTATGCTATTATTATGTTGTTATAGGTTTGGGTGCAGTCACATTAAAGGTTAAGTCATATGCCACATGGAGAAGCTAGGGTGTCTCAGGCATAGTCCAGGATGGAATTCCACATATAAAAAGCAACAGATTGAGGGAAGTTGTCAGAGAGCAAAAGATCTTTGAGTGGCAGCGTAAAGGAGTTGAAGTCAAGCAGACAACAATGAATGACTGAGAGTCCAGATGTGACAAAACCATCTTGACCTTTAAATACAGAAAAAATGTTCCATAACCACATTAGCTTATTGTAGCAGGCAGGCAAGTTTTGCAGCAGCTTAGATACAATCAGATGTGTGGTATTAACAGTCAAAAAACTACTTCAGATTGGCAGACTGAAGCAGAGATTGGTACACAGTATGGTACAAACAGACACAAGTTTGATGTATACATAAAGTAAAATTCCCACCAGCAGTTCACAATGTTGTGACTTTGACATACATCACAGCTGTCTTAGGATATCATAGGTCTATTTTTGTGTTTGTTATGAAAATAATCCATAATACACAACTAGTGCAGTTAGAAGTAGTCTTTGTTTTGTCCAACACATAACACATTCATTTACAAGCCATGCCAAGCACCAACTCTTCTAGAGCAGTCACCAGAACCACACCAACAGAGTGAGATAATTACCTAATTATGAGAATACATAGGAAAATATCACATTTTACTTAAAAGAAAGTGGGCAGAGGGCATGTACACAAGACAGACATTCAAATCAAGGTGTCTTACACTGTGTTATACCAGTGGTTCCTCTGAACCATTCCTGTCTTTTTCAAGTGGCAGTGGTTCTCTGGCAGGAACACCTACAAGTTCTACCACCTAACATCTCTTTAAATCTCTCAGAATTAATTCTGTAATTATGTATGCAAAATATGTAATTCATACATAGCCAAACTATATGAAATGAGGAAAGAGAGGGCAAAGACAGGAAAGCAAAATTCACATATGAGCTCTGTTAAGTTACTTTTAAACAGAATGGTTAAGAAACATGCTTTTATGGCATAAGCTCAGACTGATTAGATCCAAGTTCATCAAATGCATTAAGTGTTATCCCCACTTGGCAGATATATGCATACACACACACATTTATTTATATACAGTAGCAGGAGGGGGCTGTAAATAGTATGAGGCAATCATGAATTGTAAAAGGCAACAATGGGTGTACAGAACCTAATTTAATTACTATATTTTACCCCACCTTTCCTCTAGGGAGCTCAAGTCTCTAACCCCATCACTCCGGAGGAGATGATCATAGCAACTGAATCCAATAATTGGGCATAGAGATGTCAGTCCAATGCACACCAATATCCCCCCAGTGACTAGCACATACATAACTAATTAATTAGAGGACCACTTCAAATATCTGGTGAAAGTAGCCTCTAGCCAGTGAAAGCATTTAATGTCCACATGATTCTCCTAGGGTGTTGTTTTAAACAAGGTGACACTGATCCTTCACTGCCGCTTTTTGCTGCAACCGTCTTCACACGGCCACTTCGCCCGGACAAGATAAACAGAGAAGTGACCCCATTCACAATAGCTTTCATTCATACGGCCACTGCGTGATCTTCCCAAGTACTACTCTCCTTTAACAGAGCGACAGTCACAGCGAGCCAGTTCGAATAACGCCAGATTTTCTATTATTCAGGGCAACATGGAACAGTTAGCTGTAACGCACTCTTCCTTCTCCATCTACGCGTCCCTCGACGGCTCGGCTGGCTCTGCCTCGACACGGGAGGAGAGAGAGAGCCCGGATCCCAGCCCCGCCGACCCGGCCCTCCCTCGCCCTCGCCTCGCCCTCGCCGGGACGGCGCGCGGGACACCGCCCAGCCTCGCCCGGGTGGGCGTCTCCACGCGGCGCCGCATCTCTTCCCTCCCTCCGTTATACTTACCCCACCGGCGCGTCGCTCACCTCGGCCCAGGCGGGGGAAGGAGTGGTTTCTCCGGGACTCGAGCCGGGCGCGGCTCTGGGACCCACCCGCCTCATTCACAAAAATTTATTTAATAAATAAATGGCTCGGCAGAGGCGGTCGGAAGCGCACGCTCCCCTCGGCAGCCGAAAGGGCGGCTCCCTCCACTCAAGACCGAGGGGAGGGAGGGGGCAAGGCCAAAGCAGGTGTCGATCAAGGGCCCAAGGCCCGCCCTCCGCCCTTTAACAGGAACGGGATGCTAAAAAGCCCAGCCCCTCTCCCGCTTCGATGGGCTGCTCGCCCAACCGGGGGCATTCGAGATGATGGCTCAAAAGCACCCGCCAAGACCGCCAACGGGGCCGTGACTAGTGCTTGAAGGCGTCAGGCTCCCCACAGCAGGGGACACTCCGCGCGCCCCTCGCAGTCCTCCCCCCGTGCCTGGAGTCTCACCGAGCAAGAGAGGAAAACACACACATACTTTTTAGACCGACAGACGCACAAGCGAAAGTGGCCGATCCCTTTAAGGGCCCCCCTCAGCCAACCTAATAACCGGAGGACAAAAATACCCCCTCCCACCTTCGCGCTCCCGTTTAAAGGAAAAGCACAAATAACGACTGCAGAATAATGACTGGCCTCACAGCGAGATCTGCTTGGAAGACGCGCCGGACACTGACCTGGGTCTGAAGAGAAAAGGCTCTTGCCGGGACAGAGAGCGAGCGACCCTCGGGAGAGCCACGACTGGCGGGGGAGGGGCCCTTGGCGCTAGCACAGCGGTGCGTGCGCCGCCAACGGAATCAGCCCGTGACGGGACCCGCCATCTTGGAGCTTTCAGATGGAAAGTCACATGGTGCAAACCACTTTTTCGCTTCCTCGAGCCAATCAGGGAGCGAGGCTATTAATAGTATCGTTTCCCTTTTCTCCCGCTTTACTCCCCTCTCCCTATTCTCTCTCTCCCCCACCGGAAGTGGGGTGGAGGCGAGTCTTGCAGCCGCGGGTTATTTGGCTTCTTTAGGGAGCGGGAGGCGTGTCTCCGAAGCCGTGGACGGGCGCCGCGTCTCCGGGTCATCGCTCGCTCGCGCGCGCGCACGTCCATGGATGCGTTGACGCGGGGGAAACAAAGAGCCGCGCTGCTGCGGCGGCGGCGGCGGCGGGGCGCGGGCCTGGGCCGTCTGCTCGCCCTCCCCCGCCAGTGACACATTCCGCCTGGATCACTCGCAGGCGTGGAAGGAATCAGATCATGTTGCGGCACTTCCAGCGCCGACCTGGAACTGCTCGGATCCCGCTCTGGCCGTTGAAGTGCCGTATGGTCGACCCGAAGCCGCAGCCGCCACCCCGCAACGCTCCGGTAGCCGTGCTGCGCCGACCACAGGCCGATGGTGCAGCCTTTCAAGGGGTTATCCGGAAGCACATCCACTGAGTTTAACGGAACTTACTCCTCGGTATAGGATTGCGTTTGCAGCTGCGTGGGAGTGAACTTAGTGGGACTTGCTTCTGAGTAAACATGGGTACTTTTCCGTTGGTACTTACTGCAGACCACTAGGTACTGCTTTGCTGTCCCATGAATTATGTTTTTATTGAGGTTCTTCCAGCCATAAATGCATGCTGGTCCCTCAGGTGCTTTAATGTTTATGTTGCTAAAGCTTGCAATGCCGTCAGGTTGTTTGATCTGTACCCTTGCATATATTTCGTGTTTCAAAGCAACATTTCTGATTCCCACTACCATGCGGGAAAACAGCTTATTCCATCACAGACTATATATTGGTTTACAGAACCATCCTAATTTATGTTTATGCAAAAGTATGTGCCATTGCATCAAACAGAGCTTACTCCCAGATAAGTGTACATAGAATTATGCACACTTAAGATTGGGTGGCCACCAGAAAAGCCTCATATTTGCATAACATTCCACTACTCTTATGGGTGTAAAGTTAGACATTATTACACAGTAGTGGGGTAAAATGTGTGCCTGCCTAGTCCATTGTCTGCTCTTGGCAGCCAGCTTCAAGGACATTCCCCCCATTCCCTTCCTCTGAGTCTTTATTTTAAACCAGTCTAAACCTTCAACTGGAGCACAGTCCTTTGACAGACTTTCACATAAAGGCTTGTTCTTTGTAAAGATACATGACTCCCATAGCCTGAGAGTAATTTCTGAGGGGCTAAAATCTGAGTGGACCTCCAAGAGTTGTTCTGTTTACTGATTTCAGTACTGGCCCTCACTTTGAATGCAGGAAAATCAAAGGGCAACAATTTGTTCATTATTTAAGGTGCTGTAACCCTCCACTCTCAGAAGGTTGCTATCATCCTATGCGTGGTCGGTGGAGCATAGTGGAATAGGTTGCCTCCACACTTACCTTATCCTGCAAAATGCTTAAGAAGGTCAGTTTTGGATATCTAATTCTTGTGCCCTACTCACAAGGACAGCTGGGATGCATTATGTCCCAATGGTTCACTGTCCCTATCCTTTGCCCAAAAGCTCATCTCTGTTCATGTGACCTCACAGCTGATTTAAGACTTTGTCTCAGGACCATAGGACTGTGTACTTTGTTAAGAACTCAGCCAAGCTAATAAGCTGGAAAAAGAACCCATAACTCCTCAGTTTGTGAACAACAGCTAATTATGTGTTGTTTTATCCATAGCTAGCTGTGGCCATGCAGCAGCAAGTGAGCATATTGCTCCGCATACACTCGTCACTTCTACTTTCTTAAACAATCCAAGAAAACCCAGTTCCTGGGTTGTTACATTCAGCCCTAGAAACTGGGCAGTTTAGGGGTTAAACAGTCCAGAGTTAACAGAAAACCATGGGTTTTCTCTGGTTTGTGTGATCCCCATGAATTTTTAATTCACGTGTAAATCATCCAGAGTTGCTGGGTTCAGATGTGGTATTCTTGGGTTGGTTAGGAAAGTGGAGGCTGACAAGAATGAACCAGTACGCATTCTCCTGGTGCTCA
Source organism: Varanus komodoensis (assembly GCF_004798865.1). Taxonomy (NCBI): domain Eukaryota; kingdom Metazoa; phylum Chordata; class Lepidosauria; order Squamata; family Varanidae; genus Varanus; species Varanus komodoensis. Next base: position 1,085,278 of record NW_025335627.1, on the reverse strand, counting down.
CAACCCAGGTTGAAAAATTGATCTGAGGGAGAAAGTGCGTGTGCTGGCCAGAAAAGATTCAGGATAAAAAATATCCTGGCCTCTCTGGTGTCGTCCTCTGTCCAACAACAAGGACACCCCTTTTTATCTCTCTCCAAGGTCACTTTTCTGACCTCAGGGGGGTAGCCAGACTGTTCTCTATATGCTGGCAGTGAGATATAGGTGGCTGGATCGCTGACAAGGTTGATCTCCTTGCAAGGTTGAAGGACTGTTGTCAGCCATGAAGTGAGAAATCCAGGACTCCCTGTGGTCCCTACTGTGAGCGCTGGACTGTGGGCAGCAACAAGGAGGCACAGAATGCCGGGTCCGGGGCACGAGCTTGAGCTGAGTCCGGAGCTCACGACAGGCCAGAGGCTTGGGGCAAGTCAGTGGGTCTGGGTCAAAGGCATGAACGAAAGCAGTCCGAGTTTGGCACACACAGAGAGAGTCAGAGCACAGTTGGAAAGGCAGTTTACCAGAGGGACGTTGATGCGAGGGTTGTGGCTGGCTGGAGCGAGGCAGGGAACCGACTTGAGCACAGCAGGAGCAAACCGGACCATGGCATAGCAAAGCAGAGGCCAGAGCACAAGGGGTCACCAGGACAAGGGCAGCCGTGCAGGGAGGCCTTATATGCTGGTCTTCAGGGTCTCCAGCGCCACTGCAGAACTGCTGCACAGGTGCTCCTTGCAACTTCCAGCAAAGGCACTCCTGGTTCTGTGAGCACTTGCAGAGTTATTGAGGCCCTGATCCTGACACCTGGAATGCTCCCTCAAGGATCATGAGGCAGCTGTCCTTCATGATTCTTCATTTTCTGTGATGCTCACAAAAACTGTAAGGCAGGTATTATCATCCACACATTTTAAAACTGCACTTATAACTTGCCTTCAGATTATCTGTGAGTTAAATGTGTCAGCCCATGAGTTTTATGGGTAAGTAACTGGACCACATGCACATAAGTCTCTTGCAATGTTTCACTAACAAGAGCACATCCACATTCCTCTCCTTTAACAAGATGACACTTTGGAATCTACTGTGTGTAGTTGCAGGTCAGGTCAACCTTCTCAGTATTACCTTGCTTGGTATGTAAAGGAGTGCACTTCATTGATCAGAATGATCGTGTAAAATGTGCCTTATTAAAACACTGATAGAAGTTCTTACCCATTCTGAGTTTTAATGATGAATTAGGATGTATAGTTAAATAACTTTTTAAATTGAACATACTTCTGAAAAATCTATTAAATACTAATTACAAAATACTCAAACTCTTCACAGCCATGAGTAAGCATGAATCATAGTTAAAACACCCCTGTAAGGCAGGTAACTATGATAATGTTACGAAGAGTGCCAGAAGGTGAAAGACAGAATGTGTTCATGCACATTGCTAAGGTGCATGCCATGGTATCTTACCTTGGGTGTATTCGCACACAATCTAGGTTCTGGCTTCACACATTTCTGTGGTTCCGCTGCATGCATGGTTTCCATGCTCCTTCCTCCCAGTGGCAGCATGCATCCCAACAGCCCCCACAGCTCAGAATCAATTCCAGGGGGCACCAGTCCTGTCTGTCTCTCCCTCACTAGCACACACTCCCCTGGCTGCCTTTTGTTGGGGTTTTTCCTTGCTCCATGAAGCACTGCCTACTCACAAGAGTATCATGGTTGCTGTGAAGGAGCATTGCAGGAATGCTCCCTGCGGCTGTCCTGCTCTGCACCAGTGAGCAAACCTGCACACACCTGGCCTCTTCCCTACCGCACGTGCGTTCACTCCTCCACCACCTGTGCACAGGACTTCCACATGCTGCCGGGGCCGCTTCCGAGGGAGAGAGGGGACACATCCTGCTAGAATGGCTCCGATGGGAGTGCATATGGGCATCTGTCTGGGAAAGTTTTCTGGTTGGGCAGAAGGAATGTGTTTCTTGCACAGCTGTGGTAGGGGTGGGGGGCAGCAGGGCTTGTGGCAGCCCTCAGAAATGCCAGGGACAAGACAGGAGCAATGGAAGGGCAGGAGAGAGAGTGGGAGAGCTGGTCTTCTCAAGGCGAGTGCCCAGATGGCAATGCCTGTGCACAGTCAGCACGCTTCTCTTGTGCAAAGCCGGCTTCACAAGGGGGACTGCTGGCTCTCTGACTCGAAGAAAAAACCACGTCAATGCACTGCTCCCCCGGACAGAACTGGCTGCCCCTGTGGGCACTGCTGTTGGAGTTGGCAGGGTGCACAGTCATGCTGCCACTGAGAGTCCAGAACAGTGGTCAGGCATTGGGAAGCCAGAGCGCGGGGGGGGGGGGGGAGCTGTGTGAAGCAGCCAATCAGGGCATGGCTGCAGCTGCCTCAGCAGTTGCTAGGCAGAAGAGGACAGATGAAGATGGAGCCTGGAGGGCTTGCTGCTCCCACACTGCTCTTGCCCCCTAAGTCAGTGGCAGAACCGTGGGAAAATATTGTAACTGAATTTACACTTAACAACAAGCAGTGGTAAAATGTGGAAACCTTACAACAAACAGTTGATTCTCCGGGAGGATTTGTGGAAACTCAACATGCTATGCTTCACCATGGATGCTGTGTTTATACATAGCAACAAGTTATGCCTGTATGGTTTCCCACAGGGCTCGCTATATGTGAACCTTATGTCCCAGGTTCAGACAGGCAGGTGGTTTCCACGCATGCCTGGTATTAAGTGCTTCTCCAGGGGCTTGGACCTGATGGCTTTCCGGCCCCTTCCAACTCTACTATTCTATGATCCTATATTTTTTCCTAATGGCAGCATGTATCCTATCAGTCTCCATGGCTAAAAATGAATCCTAGCATGCACTGCATTTGCCTGTGCTATCAAAATCATTTCTAAGTAATATGACTTTTTTCTTTACTATTATTCATGTTCCCAGTATAATTTTTATAAGTATGACCCAGAACCAGCATCACCACATTTTTTGGAAGAAAACCCAGCATGGTGAACTGCAGAATGGGCAAGCAGCCATTTCTGGATAATGGGGTGGAGATGGCATGGGCTGCTGGTGTAGTACATACCTGACCAGCCAGCATTAGGCAGCTGCCAGCTAGTCGCTCCCTAAGCATACAAGCAACAATAGAGAACCTACGGCTCAGTTACAAAACAACAGAGAATTGTCAACAACCAGCAATTAAGCAATCTCCTGCCCAAAAGCCTCCACCTCAGCTTTCGGGTACCCGCCCCCCCAGGTGTGCATGGAGGTCACGTGAATTCAAATGTGCCAACCAGGAATCCCAGCAGGAATTTCAACCCAATAAGCAGCTGTCCCTGCTGCCTGGTCATACTGGGTATAAAAGGAGGCTCCACCATGCTCCCAGGGTCAGTTGCCTTTTGCTGTGAAGAGAATATAGATACTTTTTTGATCTCTCACCCTTGTCATGCTTAATTGGACCGAGCATACCAAGGTCCAGACACCTTGTGTCCAACAGTGTGGTGGTCTGTACTTTGAGAAATAGGCAAGGAATGCAATCTTATGTATGTTTATAGAGAGGAAGTTTCCATAACTTGCGTGGTGTAGTAGTCAAGAGTATGGGTCTAGGTCTCAGGTGATCTGGGTTCTAGTCTCTACTCAGCCGTGGAGCCAACTGGGTGACTTTGGATCAGTCAGAGACACTTGGTCCAACCGACCTCACAGGGATGTTGTTGTAGGGATCAGATTGAGAGCAGCAGGAGGAGAATGAAGTAAGCTGCTCTGAGTTCTTTGTAAGAAAAAAGTGGGATACAAATCTAATAATAAATAACTTGCAGTAAATATTGAGAGTTCTAGGACTTTTTACTGACTAAGCATCATATAATTGCATCTTTAGTCTGTTTATTAATGGTACAGAATATCCCTCTTTAAATCTAGGTGTTCATTATTGTGGCTCATTTATTATTTTATATCTAGTCATAAAGGGAATTGCACCATTTATGTGTGCTTGGAAATTCTTGCTGGTATTAGGGACGGGTGCTTTCAGGAGAATTGTTTGAAATATTGTAGAATAGCTGTGTGTGACAGGGACATCCAGCAGTTGGCTTCACAGTGTCCATTCCTTTCCAGCCTGCCCGTCTACTGCTGCTCTTACTACTATGACTAACAGCATCCCTCAGGTTCCAAAATGAGCAAAGTCCATAGGTTCTCTCAGGTTCTACAGAAACACATGCATGTTGTTTCTGATGGGCAGTACATTTCTGTTCTGGCTTTCCCTGTCAGCCAGTCCATGACTGTTGGGTACTACCCAGACTCTGCTGCCCAAGAGAGAATGTACTCCTCCCATCATCCTACATGCTCTAATGGTGAGCGTGTTTAACCTGGGGATAAATTTTAAATTTTAGTGAGCTTGGTTTAACCTGGGGATAAATTTTAAATCTGATTTGTTGTTTAGGTTCCTATTCATGTCCCATAAGCAATTGGCAAGCATTGCAAGCTCAATAAATTGAACTAATAAAAAGTTAGATTGGCTATTTAATTGAGCTCATAAGAAAGGTATTTAATAGTCAAGAGATCAAGCTACCTGTATAATGTTTGCTTTCATGCCTGCAAGAGAGCACATGTGGCATGATCATAAAGACCTGGGCGGGAGGGGGGGGGATGTTGCCCTCTCTCAACTGTGCCCGCCCGGGTATCTGGTTCAGCACTGTTCACACCCAGAGGGGAGGGGAGGGGGGGTCGCTTTGGTTTACCAAGCCTCCATCTCCCTCACGGGACTTCCGGTCCCTTTGAGGCCAGGGCTGGAGTGCCTCTACTTGGTGTTGGGCGACCGAGACAGATTGGGGATTCTGTTGGTGTACCGTGCACCCTTCTGCCCAACAGACTCCCTGCCTGAGCTGATGGAGACTGTCTCGGACCTGGTGTTGAGGACCCCCAGGATGTTGGTCCTGGGGGACTTCAATCTCCATGCCGAGTCTGGTCTGACCGGGACGGCTCAGGACTTCATGGCCTCCATGACGGCCATGGGGCTGTCTCAACATGTCTCTGGCCTGACCCATGAATGTGGACACACTCTGGACCTGGTTTTCTCGATGGGGCAGGAAGAGGGTGACCTGAGGGTGAGGAATTTATGTTTGACTCCCCTATCATGGTCAGATCACCTCCTGGTGAGGTTTGTGCTCGAGAGCGGCCTCTCCCTCTGTAAGGGTGCAGATCCGATTGTGTGGGTCTGCCCCCGGAGCCGGATGGATCCGGAAGGATTCCTGAAGGCCCTGGGGAAGTTTCCGGCTGACAAGACTGGTGCTCCTGTCGAGGCTCTGGTCGAACTGTGGAACGGGGAGATGACCAGGGCTGTGGACACGATCGCTCCTAAGTGTCCTCTCCCAATGGGCAGAGCCCGCTCTTCCCCTTGGTATACACCTGAATTGCGGGCGATGAAGCAGGTTGGGAGACGGCTAGAGCATAGGTGGAGGAAATCACGGGATGAATCTGACCGAACACACTTGAGAGCCCACTATCGGGCCTATGCTGTGGCGGTGAAGGCGGCGAAAAAGAAGTTTTTTTCCGCTTCCATTGCCTCCTCACAATGCCATCCGGCGGAGCTTTTCGCCCGGGTCCTAAGGAAGATCCGGTTCCACCCTCAAAGGCCCACTGTGACGACTTTGCCAGGCATTTCAGGGAGAAAATCGCTCAGATTCATCACAAGCTGGACACCACTAATGAATCAGAGGTTTCTGGGGAGACGCCAATACTGCCATCTGGTCCAGAATTATTGGATGAATTTCAGTTATTGCGGCCCGATGATGTGGACAAGGTGCTTGGACGAGTACATCCCACCACTTGCCTATTGGACCCTTGCCCGTCTTGGTTAATAAATAATTCCAAGCACGGGATTGGGACCTGGATCTTGGAAGTGGTTAACGCTTCTCTGAGGGAGGGTCGGGTGCCTGCCCCTTTAAAGGAGGCGGTAGTCCGACCGGTCCTGAAGAAAGCGTCACTGGATCCTGAGATGGCCACTAACTATAGACCACTGGCCAACATCCTGTTTCTGGGCAAGGTGTTAGAGCGGGTGGTGGCGGGACAACTCCAAGCATTCTTGGATGAAACTGATTATCTGGACCCATTTCAGTCCGGCTTCAGACCCGGGTATGGCACTGAATCTGCCTTGGTCAACCTGTACGATGACCTGTGCAGGGAGAAGGACAGGGGGAGTGCGTCCCTGTTGGTTCTTCTGGACCTCTCAGCGGCTTTCGATACCATCAACCATGGTATCCTTCTGGATAGGCTAGCGGGATTGGGGGTCGGAGGCACTGCTTTGCAGTGGTTCCACTCCTATCTCAACAGCCAATTCCAGAAAGTAGTGCTGGGGGACTATGGCTCTGCACCATGGCAGCTATGCCATGGAGTACCACAGGGATCCATTTTGTCCCCTTTGCTGTTTAACATCTACATGAAACCGCTGGGAGAGGTCATCAGGAGGTGTGGGCTGCGGAATCGTCAGTACGCTGATGATACCCAGCTCTACCTCTCGTTTTCCACTAATCCAGGTGAGGCAGTGGCTGTGCTGAACCGGTGCTTGGCCGAGGTAATGGGCTGGATGAGGGCCAATAAACTGAAGCTCAATCCAGACAAGACGGAGGTCCTGTTGGTTGGCGGATCGGGCTTCGGAGAGGGTGGATTTGACCTGGTCCTGAATGGGGTTGCACTCCCTCTTAGGGACAAGGTCCGCAGCTTAGGAGTACTCCTCGACCCAGAGCTTTCATTGGAAGCTCAGGTGACAATGGTGGCGAGGAGCGCTTTCCTTCAGCTTCGGCTGATTAATCAGCTGCGCCCCTACCTGGAGTACGACTGCCTGGCGACGGTGACACACACGCTGGTGACTTCCCGCCTTGACTTCTGTAACGCGCTTTACGTGGGGCTTCCCTTGAAGACGGTCCGGATACTTCAGTTGGTTCAAAATAGAGCTGCCAGGTTGCTGACGGGGATGGGGCGTTATGTTCACATGACTCCAGTCCTCTGTCAGCTTCACTGGCTTCCCATTGAAGTCCGGGCCCAATTCAAGGTGTTGGTTATGACCTATAAAGCCCTAAAAGGCTTGGGTCCTGGTTACCTGAAGGAGCGCTTGCATCCATATATGCCCGACCGCCCCTTGAGATCTGCGGGAGAGGCTCTTCTCCGGGAACCCTCCGTGAAGGAAACTAGGAGGGTAGGTACTCGGAGGAGGACTTTCTCTGCGGTGGCGCCCAATCTATGGAATGCGCTCCCCAGAGAGGTCCGCCTGGTGCCGTCGTTATTTGTTTTTCGGTGCCAGGTGAAGACCTTTTTATTTAAACATCATTTTAATTGTTAACAATATTTGCTTATTTTATCTGGCCAGGGCGACTTCTTTTATATTTTTTATTTATTTTATATTGTTAATTTTAATTTTATATTGTTATTTTTGTATTTTATTGTATTTTATTATGTTGTAAGCCGTCCCGAGGCTTTGGCAAGGGGCGGCATAGAAATGTTTTAATAAATAAATAAATAAACTATGCAAGAATCAGGATCCCACCACTCTCAGCACAGCCAGCCTACATGGAGCACCACCAGCCCTGCAGATCTGAGCACCTGCCTGATTCCCAGGTAATGATTCCCTGGCAATGGATGGGTTTTACATGGGAAAGCTGGGCAGTGGCTCTCTTTAGCTGAAAAGGCCATGCGGGGGGGGGGGGGGTTCTTTTTAGGCTGCTGCAGGGCAACAACACTCCTTGCCTTTGGTTCAGTCTGGAGGGCCACCTGTGACTCAGTCCTGCCATTGTACGGACACAGCAGACAATCTTCCCCAGCCATTGTGGGTGGGAGAGGTCCCATTGAGAGTGAAGACAGAACCTGGCTATGTTTTGCCCCACTGCGATCTATCACTTCAGAGAAATCTTGAAACGTTTGTGCTTCCTGGGGCCTTCAGAGAAGAAAGCCAAAGAGGGAAGGAGACCAGCCCCTTTACCTTTGTGTGGCACCACCCATGAAGGATTGTACCCTGCCTCTCTTCTCACAACCCTTCACCTGCTTCCCCTTTGACCCAGCTGGGCCAGACTTTCTAATGCTTTCGCACATGGGCAGAGCTGACCACATCACCACGCACACAAACACACACAGCACCGAAACAGCACCTAGTTTTCCTTTGGGATTGGAAGGATGGAGCAAGATGTGGGGTTTTTTTTACAGTAGGTTTATTTGTTTGTTTAATTTCTGTACTGCCTAATAGCTAAAACTCTCTGGACAGGTCACAACACGTAAAAATGCAATATAAAAACGAGCAGCATTAAAAAATAGAATTAGAATTGTCTCTGAAGGAGAAAGAAGATACGGACTTCTATCAAACTTGGGACTCTTTTTATCATTGGCGAGAGAAACGGGACTACGCATAGACTTAAATATGTTTATAGTTTAACATAAAAAGAAAAAATGTGGGGGGCTGACTCAGCAGGTCTGATGTTATCGATGATGGGTGCTTTTTCAGTTTTGTTTTTTGTTAGGTATATGTTAAGAATAAAATTTATTCAAAAAATATAATTAGAAGATTAGTATAAAAATTAAAACCATATTTAAAATGCACATAAAAAGTTTCAATAGCTTATGCAAATAAAATCATAAGACCTGTTTAAACATCTAACAAAGCCCCAATACAATAGTAAACTAATCAAATGCCTTATGATAGAGGACAGTCATTACCTGGTACCAAACAGATATTAAAGTTGATGCTAGGCAGGCCTTAGTGAGAAGCTTGTTCCATAACTGAGGAACCACCCCTGAAAAGGCCCGTCTTCTTACTGCCACCAACCAAGCCTCCCTTGGAGTTGGTAATTGGAGGCAGCCCTCCGATCTTGATTACAGTGCCAGGGAAGATGGAGGGCTCCTGGCCAGTATTGTGATCCCAAGCCATTTATGTATTTATTACAAGCATTTGTATCCCATCCTCCCACACAAGCACTCTGGGTGGCTTACATAGTATAAAATTGCAATAATACAATAATAAAACCACAAGTATTAAAAACATATAAAATTGAACATTACAAACTAAAAATAAGCAGGGAAAAAGAAAAAAGGAAATTTGACTGTGAAAACAGAAAACAAAAAATCTTAAAATGTCTAAAACCCTTGATTATTAAAATGATGGTTGAATAAAAAGGTCTTTACCTGGCGTCAGAAGGAGTATAATGTCGGTGCCAAGCGGACTTGTCTGGGGAGCATATTCCATAGTCTGGGCGCCACTGCAGAGAAGGCCCTCCTCCAGGTAGACACCCTCCATAAAAGAGGGTCCCGGAGCAAGGCCTCCCCCGCCGATCTTAAGGGGCGTGAGGGCATATAGGGAAGGAGATGTTCCTTCAGGTGTCCTGGTCCCAAGCCGTTTAGGGCTTTATATACCAGCACCTTGAGTTGGGCCTGGACTTCAATTGGGAGCCAGTGCAGCTGATAGAGAACCGGCGTTATATGAGAATAACGACTGGCCCCTGACAGCAACCTGGCAGCTCTGTTTTGTACCAGCTGAAGTATCCAGACTGTTTTCAAGGGCAGCCCCATGTAGAGCGCATTACAGTAATCCAAACAGGAAGTTACCAGAGCATGTATCACTGTTGCTAGGCAGAGTTCGTCTAGGTAAGGACGCAGCTGATGGACCAGCCGAAGCTGGAGGAAAGCGCTCCTTGCCACTGCTGTCACCTGGATTTCCAGGGGACAGCTCTGGGTCAAGGAGCACTCACAAGCTGAGGACCCTGTCCTTTAGAGGGAGTGCTACCCCGTCCAGGACAGAGCCAAAATCACTTACCTGGAAACCTGAGCTGCCTACAAAAAGGACTTCTGTCTTATCTGGATTGAGTCTCAGTTTATTGGCCCTCATCCAGCCCATTACCTCAGCCAGGCACTGGTTCAGGACAGCCACTGCCTCACCTGGATTAGATATAAATGAGAGGTAGAGCTGTGTGTCATCAGCATACTGATGACTCCGCAGGCCAAACTTCCTGATGACCTCTCCCAGCGGTTTCATGTATATGTTGAATAGCATGGGGGACAAAATAGATCCCTGTGGTACTCCATGGCAAAGCTGCCCTGGCGCAGAGATATAGCCCCCAGCACCATCATCTGAAATTGACCGGCCAGATAGCAGCAGAACCACTGCCAAGCAGTGCCCCCAGCTCCTAGCCTGGCCAGCCAATCCAGAAGAATACCATGGTCAATGGTATTGGAAGCCGCTGAGAGGTCCAGGAGAACCAACAGGGACGCAGTCCCCCTGTCCCTCTCCCTGCATAGGTCATCATACAGGGCAACCAAGGCAGAGTCAGTACCATACCAGGGTCTGAAGCCGGACTGAAATGGGTCCAGATAATCCGTTTCATCCAAGAGTGCCTGGAGTTGTCCTGCCACCACGCACTCCAACACCTTGCCCAAAAATGGGATGTTGGCCACTGGTCTGTAATTGGTGGCCACCTCTGGGATGTGTCCAGGGATGCGTTCTTCAGGACAGGTCTGATCACTTCCTCCTTTAAAGGGGCAGGGATCCGGCCCTCCCTCAGAGAGGCGTTAATAACCTCCTGGACCCAGGGACCAATCCTGTGGCTGGCTTTTGTAAGTAGCCAGGAAGGGCAAGGGTCGAGGAAACAGGTGGTTGGGCGTACCATCCCAAGCATCTTGTCCACTTCCTCAGGCCGCAGTAACTGAAACTCATCCAACAATGATGGACCAGACGGCGCTCTGGATGCCTCCCATTCTGGAATCATAACTGTGGAGTCCAGCTCGTGACGAATCTCAGCAATTTGCTCCTTAAAGTGCTAGGCAAAGTCGTCACAGCGGGCAACTGAGGGTGGCACCACATTTTTCTTTTGGCCAGTATGTGTTAAGCTACACACCACTTGAAAAAGCTCTGCTGGACGGCACTGTGAGAAGCAGAGAAGAACTGCCTCTTTGCCGCCCTCACCACCACAGCATAGGCTTGATAATGAGCACATAAGTGAGTTCGGTCAGATTCGTCCCGTGATTTTCTCCACCTGCGCTCTAACCGTCTCCCAGCCTGCTTCATCGCCCGCAACTCAGGTGTATACCATGGTGCTGAGCGGGCTCTGCTAGCCAGGAGGGGACGCTTAGGAGCGATCATGTCGATTGCCCTGGTCATTTGCCCATTCCACAAATCGACCAGGACATCAACAGGAGTGCCAGCTTTATCAACCGGAAAATCCCCTAGAGCCCTCAGGAGTCCATCAGGATCCATAAGACTCCGGGGGAGGACCATCTTAATAAGGTCTGGACCCTTCCAGAGGGAGAGATCAGCCCTGAGCTCGAACATTTAGGACTTTATAGGTTAAAACCAGCACCCTGAATTGTGCCAGCAGCATCCAGGCACCAGTGTAATGTTATTGTGGTGCGATGTGTTCTGACCAGCTGGTCCCTGGCTGTTGCAATTTGCACAAGCTGCAACTGCTGAAGAGCCTTCATGGGCAGCCCCATGTCGAGTGCATTGCAGTAATCGATCTCAAATTACCAGAACACAGATTACTGTCACCAGGATATCTCTGTCTAGAGAGGGGCGCCAGACAAAGCTGGTAGAAGGCAGTCTGAGCCATTAAAGTCACCTGGGCCTCAAGGACAAAATGGCTCAAGCTACAAACCTTCTTCATGGGGAGTGCAACCCCTTGTAGAACAGGTTGAACACCCTCCATTTGGTTAAAGAAACCGCCTACCAACAGCCCCTCAGTCTTGTCTGGATTGAGCTACAGTTTGTTAGCCTTTGTCCAGTTAATTGTCTCATTGTCTCAGCCATGTAGGAAGGAAAGATGTGGCAGCCTCAGGGGGCATCATGATATCAGACATCCTCATATCCAAATAACTCTCACCTCCCAAACTGCATGAAGCTAGCCAACCATGGTAAGCATTGCTGCGCATGTACTATGGGCTAGCAGTAAAGTGAACTCACACACTTCCTCCACCATCATTTCATTTCTGCACAACCCCAGAGCTGAAGCTCTTGGGACTGTTCACAACCATTTCATTAACACAACAGCCACAGCACAATAAAAGCAGCAAATGTTTCCAGTGTGCGACATATTTAAACAATTTATTTCTCCAATACAGTGACTGCCTCCCTCCCACCAATATGTTCTCAGGTGCCTTGGAAAAGGGGTTAGTCATAAACCTGGAGCCAACACGAGAGCAACTTGGCACCAGGCAGGCGTCAGGCATGCGATAATCCCAGGTCCTGCTCCTTGTTGCCACCTTCTGAGCCTCCTTCACAGGGGGCCCTTGAAGGAAGACCTCAGGCACTGGTTGCAGTGTCCAGGTAGAGTCAAGCTGGGAGAGGCACCTGGTGATTGTGGCCGGTCCCCATCCACTGGCTTTATTGGTTAGAAGCAGCACCTTGCATGAGGCTTGGGACCATGTTGCGTTATGTGTTACATGCTCGGGCCTTCCGGGTGCAGTTATTAGTCTGGCTGCTGCATTTTGCAGAAGCATCACTTTCTGAACAGTGTTCTAGAACAGCCTAGTGCAGACTGCACTGTAATAATCTGATCTGAGGAACACCAAAGCTTGGCTTACTGAAACCAGGTTATCTCTGTCCAGATATAGGCATAGCTGGGCCAGCAGCCGAAGCAGGTAGAGGACACTCCCTGCCACATGGGCCACCTGCACCTCAAGGGACAAAGGTGGCTCTAGGAGGACCACCAACCTACACACCTACCTCTTCAGGGGCAATACAAGCACACGCAGAAGCATTATAGCACCCTTCATTCAGTCTCAAGAGCCACATTAGTAGGATAATGGTCTTCTCTGGATAACTGTCTTGAGCTCCATTTTGTCAGCTTTCACCAACTCCACTGTCACAGCCAGGCACTGCTCTGGTATCCTCAGCTGCATCTGATGGAGGTGAAACAGTTGTGTGTCACCAGCGTACTCCAAAACTCTTGATGATCCCACTCAGTACTTTTACACTGATCTTGAATAGCATGGGAAACAAATTGGCTATATTGTTAATCGATAATAACCATTTGCTGGGGAATTCAAAGGGCCAAGCAATAACTGGGAGCAGAACCACCACAGAGCAGGACATGCGCACCCACTCCCACTCCCAGCGCAAACAGTCACCCCAGAAGGCGACCAGGCTGATGGTATCAAAGCCTGCCAAGACCCAGGAGTATCAAAAGCTTCTCACTCCTTCCATCTCCCTCCTGGTCTCATACAAGGTGACAAAGCTGTTTTCATGCCAAAACCACCAGGAATGGATCCTCATAATCACTACATGTAGCACTACAAATTGTCTCCTCCACAGTACAAGAAAGCTGCACGTGGGTTTGGGGGTGGGGGAAGCCGAAACATTGTCATAAGAGTAAATAAGACAGATGAGCTGCCCATCGTGTTGGTCCGGAGAAAGCACAGCTATAAAAACATCACAAATGGGAAGTGAGGGAAAGTGCTTCCCAGTTCCTTCCTACCTTGGCAATCACAGCTATGCTCGCAGACACACTGAGGTTCCCAGCCATTGCTATGCGCTGCCAGGGAAAGCCAGCAATCTGCTTTTTTACCTGCAGTCCTTGTGGTGGCGGCATTGTTATCTCAAGGGCCAGCTACGTCGGCCAGGGTAAAGGTGGGGAGTGTGGGGCAGGCTTTACCTTGTGTGGCAGAGAGGCACAGCTACGCAGGCCAGGGCGCCTGCCATGCGATTGTGTGCCTCCTGCCGACCACCAAATATTCCCCCTTCCCTCTTGCAGCCTCTGATTCCCACCTGGTGGCACCCACATACACACCTGGACGCACGATCGTTGCACTGTCTGTACAACTCACTATGCACAGCTGTCTCTGTGGATGTCTATGCGCTTCCCACAGCCAAAATGGTGGGTACTGTGGAGTGCTGAGGCCAACCATCCACTGTGTACCTGACTACAGGATAAAATGTGCAAAATTCTTCCTTTGAGCTAAGTATTCCCTAGTTATGGAACTTATAAAAAGCAAAAGGGCTTCCTTCAGAGAACAAAAGCCCTGCCCAGCTTAGAACAAGAGTTTGTACAACTCTGGTTTAGCAAGTATCAGTTGACTAGAAGACAAACAAACAAACAATTAAAGGCACATATTACTGAAAGCATCAAGACATACAAGCGAATGTCCTTTGAATGTCAGAAGCAGAAAAGCCACTGGGGAGCCAGTGCCAGAGATGGGCTGTCGGCTGCAGCCAGATTGGAGCCAGGAAGCAGGAGCTGCGCCAGGGATTCACGGTGAAGGGGCCAGGCCAGCACCAGGAATGAAAGATGCCACTGGGAAACACCAGAGCCAGGAAGGCTGCTGCTCCTCAGGCTAACCCAGGAAGTCCTCCTTATTTGGGGAGGCCCAGTGGCCAGCTAGTCAGGATATGGACCAGTGGCACAAAGCGTTCAGCTGAGGGCTCCTGGTTCTGTCCAGGATCTGAGAAGTAAGTGGGACTGTAAGGGAGCAGAGCAGTGAAAAGGATGCTGGAGGGTCCTAGGGCAACTGCATAGAGGCTGAACAAACGAGTTCTGTCCAGCCTCACTGCAAAAGATGAAAGGCCTTCATCTACCTAACTTTCATGTACCTAAACTTTAAAAAGAGGTTATTAGAAAGCACAAATGCCCAAAGAAAATGTAAGACATGCAAAAACACACTGAAATATTCCAGAGCAACACAGAGGGAAAAGGTATAATTGCCACAGACAAAGAACCATCGAATATGTTATTAATCATTCAGGGTATTGCAGAATATAAAGTCTTCAGCATAAGTTAAGCAGAGAAGACCAGTGTCCTGCACTGCCCACGTACTGCCAGCATCTGCCCCTGGCACAAAGGGAAGCAAGCACTTCCTGAAACAACCAGAAATACTTCTGGTGGAAATGCTTCTCTGTGGGATGGTGCAGATCGGCAGACCTCACCGAACAGAATGATGCTGACCTATTTCATTCTGGAAACTAGCATCTCCACTCATTCCTGAGGTTGCTTTAGGAAGTCCTATTTCCTATTATCCTATTTCCAGTGAGTCCTGCCAGTGCAATGAAATTAGCAGAGGCACAGTGTCTTCATATCATACAGCCCAAAATAAATGGCTGGCTTTCACAATGCACAGATGGTTCATTTGGTAGGCAGTTAATTAAATTAAATTGAATTGAATAGCTTGCATTTTATTCAGACATTAACTTCTCAAGTTTTGGTTTACAGTGCTAAGCCAATACTTTCCTGACAGTCCCCAAAATCTAGAGATCAGGAAAGTGGAGGTTCCGCATGCAACATTTCACAGAGACTGGCCTGGTTCTCATGAGATGACGGCTCACCCTATTTTTGCACGGTGCCCATGGGACCTAATGTGTCACACAAACCCAGGTGCCAGGGTTGTTTCAAGGTCTGGCACCTGCCAAATAAATCAAAGTTTGTTTTAGGGCTATTGCCCAACCCTCAAACCATCTGTGCTTCCTCAGTCTGCATAACATGACAAGCTACAGCAAGTGAGGCATCCACAGCTACCTGGCATGATGCAACAGCCACCACAGGTAAATTAAGCCATGGTGGGCTGTTCTGATCTGTAAACAGGCTCATGGTTTTTTAAAGGCCGTCAGCTATTGAAATATCCAATTGCTGATTACCTGAATTTTCTAGCTGTAGCACAGTGCCAGCACATGTACAGAAAATCCCCTATGGTTAATTGGCAACAACAATTGTGTTGGAATTGTATATTTTTAAGAACTGTCTAGTATATATTCTTTCCGGAAAAAAAAATTCTCTGAGTTTCAAAGAAACTATGAAGCCTGACCATTTTTCTTTTTCTTACAAATTCCTATTTCATCTAGAATGCATTGTCCTTTTTTGTCATGCAAAACAAGATGGTGCGATGCTGTGCCAGGAGTGATTTTCTCAAGAAGTAGCTCTGAAGAACTGAATCAGGGGAGAAAAGAGATCCAATTTTAGGGCTTATTCATACATTAAAACAAATTTGACAGTTTTAAAACAACTGAGCACACCACGTGGTAGACTGCGAAGCTAGACAGTATTGTTATCCTCCGTGTTGCAGACGGGGAACACTGAGGTTGAGAGAGAGGGTACCTATGTTCTTGGCAGAGGCAAAATTCGAACTGGTTTGTACTCAGGCTTTTAGATCCTGCACTACACGACCTCTGTGCTGTTCTAGAAACAAAGCACTGAGATTGAGATCCCTGAGGTTTAAATGAATGGATCTTTGGAAGGGACAACAGACAAGGGATGTGGTTTGGAAGGTTGTGTTCCTTTATACGCTATTTAAAAATGGAAAAACTGTTGTGGGTTGGTTTATTTGTCACTGGTGTGTTACAATTTCAGTGGAAAAGTTTTTAAAAGCTTTATCAATATATATGCTATAAAATGCATTTTCTAAAAATATGGCTTTGTTCATTACAATCATCCATGTTCCTAGTATAAGGAAGAAAGGGCTCCTGAATGGCTGTATAAAAGAGGATGCCTCAAGTAAATAATAATAAGTGATACAGCTTGTTCCATTCCCACTTCTCCACAAATATTGAAGGCAATGGAGCTCTGCTCTCCTTTGCATCTGGTTGTATTATCAGCATTTCCTTGTGACACATCTTGAATTTTCAGCTCAATCAAACTTATTCCAGTCAAGAGACACAAAAATAAATAGAAACACCAAGTGCACCAGAATCTCAGAACGAACAGCTTAAAAGTATCACCTAAGGACAATGATATAGTGTTCCAACAAGCACAGGTTGGTCCCTGGATATGACTCCTCCAGTAGCAAGTTGTGTTGTTGTGCACTGTTCTCTTGACCCCATTACTTCGGATAGAAATTTGGCCACTTGCAGTCACACCACTGGAATTATCTTCCATCAGAAGTTTAATCTACTTTCCTGGTAGTCTGGTCAGTGAGGGGTAAATTGTATGTTGTCCAGCTCAAGCACAGAAGCTAGAAGAACAAGTTCTATAGATTGTCCTCCTGATGGTTACAGAGGGAGAAAGAAGGTGGCCTGCATACCTGCCCCAAAGCATGTGGTATAGAAGAACATTAAATCTAGCCAGACTAAAACCTCTGTGATATTTAGGAACATGCGAAGTCCCAAGCAGGCAGCTAATTGGAAAGGATCATAGTAGGAGATAACAACACACACGGAGAGGGAGAATAGGTTGTATATGAACAAGTCAAAAGAACTTGAAAAGAGCTCCCAAAGTCTTTGTTTCATGAAGGCAGATGCACTATTGCGACCCATTTGAAGAAGGAAGATGGGTCAGAGTCCAACAGAGGCATTTTTGGGGCAACAGACTTTACCCACTCACTATAGTATGTATCCTCAGATAAATGCAGCCCTGTTCCTGTTTTGAACATTGATATTAAAAGCCACAATTTTAAGGTTGCCAGCAATGCTCCTACCTTAAAAAGGCACAGTCACATTTTTAGTAATATATCTGCATTAGGAGTCATCCTGGGATTTGTACAAGGGCTTGTAGGAATCCAACGTGAACAGCACTGCACTCACTGCTAATCCAAACAGCAGTTCATGAAGCACTTGGGGAATTATTGAAGCTTCGAATGCTTTAGTAGCTACAGGGATGTACTGATGCCTTTGGTGTGAAAAAAGAAAGAAAATAAGTGTAGTACAGAAGATAGATTAGCTTGTGCATTCTGGCAAGCAACGAATTTGTGAATAACCCATGGCACATTTGATGGAAAACCTGATTGTTTTAATTGGAGTTTTATTGTTAGTTGAATTTCTAGGAGACTGTGTTTTATTTTACATTTTGTATCATTAAACCGTCTCAAGACTCCGGTAATAGGTCAGTCTAGAATTGTTTAAAATAAATAAATAAATCTACTCCTAAATATTGATAGCTCTTAACTTGTTCCATAATTGTATACTCTAGAACCCATCCATGATGAGAAAACTTATTTTCACAAACAAAAAGTTCTGATTCCCCATAATTGATCCTGACACAATAAATTAGAGATGTAGTTAACAAATATCTCAACCCAAGTGGGATAGAATAACTGCAACATCAGCACAGAGTGGGGTACAGATTTCTTGTGGTTTTCTTGTGCGGGAGTGTTCTTGTGGGGCTCTTCTAGAGCAACAGTGCTACTCTAGTGAGTAAGCAGTTGCAGAAAAACAAAACAGAAAAAGGCAGCCTGCTGAGACTGCCCTCAGGGGAGCCGGTGCACCAGTAAGGCAGAGGCAGGTGACACAGGAAGGAGTGGTGCACCCTGGGATTGATTCTAAGCCATGGAGGATGATGGGATATGTGCTGTCATTTGGAGGGAAAATGAGGAAGCACAGAAACCATGCATATATAGAAACCATATGAATGTGTGAACTCAGAACAAAAGATGAGACACCATTGTTGTTGTTGTTAGTCGCAAAGTCGTGTCCGACCCATCGTGACCCCATGGACAACATTCCTCCAGGCCTTCCTGCCCTCCACGATCTCCCGGAGTCCACTCAAGCTCACACCAACTGCCTCAGTGACTCCATCTAGCCACCTCATCCTCTGCCGTCCCCTTCTTCTTTTGCCATCTATTGTTCCCAGCATTAGGCTCTTCTGCAGGGAGTCCTTCCTTCTCATTAGGTGGCCAAAGTATTTGAGTTTCATCTTCAGGATCTGGCCTTCTAAAGAGCAGTCTGGGTTGATCTCCTCTAGGACTGACCGGTTTGATCGCCTTGCAGTCCAAGGGACTCTCAGGAGTCTCCTCCAGCACCACAATTCAAAGGCCTCAGTCCTTTTGCACTCAGCCTTCCTTATGGTCCAGCTTTCACAGCCATGCATTGCAACTGGGAAAACCATAGCCTTGACTATACGCACTTTTGTTGGCAGGGTGATGTCCCTGCTTTTTAGTATGCTGTCTAGATTTGCCATAGGTTTCCTCCCAAGGAGCAAGCGTCTTTTAATTTCTTGGCTGCAGTCCCCGTCTGCGGTGATCTTGGAGCCCAGGAAAATAAAATCTGTCACTACCTTCATTTCTTCCCCATCTATTTGCCAGGAAGTGAGAGGACTGGATGCCATGATCTTAGTTTTCTTAATGTTGAGTTTCAAGCCAACTTTTGCACTCTCCTCCTTCACCCGCATCAAGAGGCTCTTTAGTTCCTCTTCACTTTCTGCCATAAGAGTGGTATCATCTGAACATCTGAGGTTGTTGATATTTCTCCTGGCAATCTTAATTCCGACTTGTGATTCATCTAGGCCTGCCTTTCTCATGATGTGCTCTGCATATAACTTAAATAGGCGGGGTGACAGTATACAGCCTTGCCAAACTCCTTTATCAATTTTGAACCAATCAGTAGTTCCATGTCCAGTTCTCATTGTTGCTTTTTGACCTGCATATAGGTTTCTCAAGAGACAATTAAGATGGTCTGGTACTACCATCTCTTTAAGAACTCTTTGTGATCCACACAATCAAAGGCTTTAGCATAGTCACTGAAGCAGAACTAGATGTTTTTCTAGAACTCCCTAGCTTTCTCCATGATCCAGTGTATGTTGGCAATTTGATCTCTAGTTCCTCTGCGTCTTCAAAACCTTGCCTGTACTTCTGGTAGTTCTCAATCCATATACTGCTGGAGCCCAGCTTGTAGGATTTTGAGCATCACTTTGCTAGTGTGTGAAATGAGTGCAATGGTGCGGTAGTTTGAACATTCTTTGGCATTGTCCTACTTTGGGATTGGAATGTAAACTGACCTTTTCCAATCCTGTGGCCACTGTTTTCCAAATTTGCTGGCATATTGAATGTAGCACTTTTACTGCATTTTTTTTTCTTTGGTGATGGTTTTAGTTGCTACCTCTTGTACAATGTTGGGAATCTCCATCCATAGTTCTTCAGGCACTCTGTCTATCAGATCCAGTTCCCTAAATCTATTTGTCACCTCTACTGTATATTCATCAGGAATATGATTTAGGTCATACCTGAGTAGCCAGTGTTTTTCCCTATTTTCTTCAATTTAAGCCTAAATTTTGCAACAAGAAGCTCATGATCTGAGCCTCAGTCAGCTCCTGGTCTAGTTTTTACTGACTGTATAGAGCTTCTCCATCTTTGGCTGCAGAGCACATAGTCAATCTGATTTCTGTGTTGACCGTCTGGTGATGTCCATGTGTAGAGTCGTCTCTTGGGTTGTTGGAAAAGAATGTTTGCTATGACCATCGTATTCTCTTGACAAAATTCTACCACCCTGTGTCCTGCTTCATTTTGTACTCCAAGGCCAAACTTGCCTGTTATTCCAGTTATCTTTTGGCTTCCTACTTTAGCATTCCAATCCCCCATGATGATAAGGACATCATTTTTGCCTTGATCAAGCTTGCCTTGATTCACGGTTCTTACATTCCAGGTTCCTATGAAGTATAGATCTTTGCAGCATCGGACTTTCCTTTCACCACCAGATACATCCACAATGGAGTGTCCTTTCGGCTTTGACTCAGTCGCATCATTCTTTCTGGTGCTACTAGTACTAGCCCTCTGCTCTTTCCCAGTAGCACATTGGCCACCTTCCGACCTGAGGGACTCATCTTCCGGCGTCATATCTTTTTGCCTGTTGGTACTGTCCATGGGGTTTTCCTGGCAAGGATCCTGGAGTTGCCATTTCCTTCTCCAGTGGATCAGCTTTTGTCAGAGCTCTGCTATGACCTGTCCGTCTTGGGTGCCCCTGCATGGCATCGCTCATGGCTTCATTGTGCTAAACAAGGCCCTTCGCCATGGCAAGGCAGTGATACATGAAGGGAAAGCAACATTTAGGGAGAACCATTTTAGATTTTGACAAAAATGCCATGAACACTGTCCCTTTAACTCATTTGCTGCATGCACACATGCACATGCTTTTCCACTGGATTTTGGATAAGTAAAAATCCCCAGATACAGTGCTTGCTAGCTCTGCAATATCACAAAATGGTGGATCCAAAGCACATATTATTATGATCTTTGCACTGGAAGCCAACAAAACAATAATCAAATAACAGAAGAAACCTGTGGATGCAGAAGTGACCTGTGACTTGCATGTGCTTTGGGGAGGATTCCCTGTAAAAGTCACGAGACTCCATGGGAATCCATACCCGAGACCCATTTTGTATAACAGTCATGCCAGATTCATGCCTTTTATGGCTCAGCAAGAGCCAGAGGCAATCTATTATTTGATGGTGGGTTGGGGAGGGGCATAGGGGATCCTGTGTAATAATGTTGCTCATTCAAGAAGATCTGGACCAGTCTTCTTCCTATGTGTGAGTTCCTTCTGTGCTTGTGTGCGAGTGTGCTTGCATGAGGCATGTACTGTGCATGTAAACACACACTTCTCTCCCTTCTGTGTGTCCACCTTTCTTCCTGACATCTCTTCAGTTTATTTCATCCATAGATAAATTTAACATTATTCTTCAGTGCAAACCAGGAAATGACCAATCCAGACAATGAGCTAGTTTTCCTACCACCCACATCTACCTCCATTTTAATCTTCTCATGATTAACCACTCCATTCTATTCCCCCCTGCCCCTCTTTCATTCTTTCCACATTCTGTGCAACTGAGTTGGCGTTACCCTGCCTTTTGCTTTGAGCACATTGTGGGTATTGCGCAAAACGCATGGTTCTTATAATGCATTTATAGCCTGCCTCTCTTCCTCTTGTGAGGAGCCCAAGGTGGATGAACTCAAAATGATAAAGCTGCAAGACAGCATGGGCTGAACGTGAAAGACTGACCCAAAGACACCCAGTGAGCTTCATGGACACGTGGAGACTCAAACCTGGGTCTCTGAAGTCCCCAGCCCAACGCTGCAACCACCGCACCACACTGGCTCTCAGTGGTTGCCTCTCCCTTGGGTGAACGGTTCAGCTTGGGCTATACAAAACTTGGATTGCTGTTCGTATGTGTGGGTGGGCAGGTGGGTGAAATGTTTGTCTCAGCAGAAATGTGTGAGGGGAAACTAGAGATTTGGACTGTGTAACCTTTATAAAGAATTTCTGTAGCACATATACTAACACCAATTGCAGTAGAGAGTTTTCTGGAATCCACCTAAGGAAATATGTCGGCCTACCACCACTAACATAGGTTATCAGCTACCAGTGATTTGATTTTAACTGCTGAGATTTGAATTTCAGTGAATGATAATTAAGAATCTTAAAAGTCTGTGTAATCCACATTTTCTATATGGCATGCTGCTCTATTTTCCACCTAAGATAAGGTTTAATTTGTCTTTTAATCCTTTAAAATGATGGTGTTTTTGTGTAATCTGCTTTATGATCTGCTTTCTCCCTGAAGCAGGCCACTCAATGAGTACACTTTTTGCCAGCTAGATAAGGCTGTTGTCATTTGTGTTGCTTTTTTAAATTTTTCAGATTGCCTGCTACATTCATTATATGGAGGCTTTTGTCAGTCTGTGGAGGTGGATTTTTACTGTGTGGCTGAAATTAACTTGTCTAAAGATTCCAACTTTAGAAGCTTTTGCAGCTCAATTGAGCCATTATTCAAAACTGAATGAGGAGGCTGTAGACTATGGAAGCTCAGGAAAATAAATTTCACAAGGATGTTTACATGCAGTAGAGTGCTTATATCTGACATTCATGCTGTGTCTCATTCCACACAAGTAATTTAACATTCTCCAGATTTTATTTATAAATCTGCACCCAATAATGATTCCCCCCTTTACTTATGCCCTTGAAACCAGCAATGCACTGTATGCTCCCTCATGGCTTGATCAGTTGCATTATTTTGACTTCATTGTCTCCCTGATAGGCTGTGCCAAGTTAGTCTTTGGCTGGAGGCCACATCCATTTATTAATCAGCAGTCCACCAGCATGATTATCTTTCTGCACAATGCACTGATCCACCCAAATGTTCTGGGAGAATCTGTTACGTTCTGGGAGAA
Organism: Varanus komodoensis; assembly: GCF_004798865.1. Lineage (NCBI taxonomy): Eukaryota > Metazoa > Chordata > Lepidosauria > Squamata > Varanidae > Varanus > Varanus komodoensis. The sequence continues at coordinate 1,062,514 of NW_025335627.1, read as the reverse complement.
GAGTCCATCCAGTCAGCCAGCTGCCTATCAAGATAACCTCCAACAGGGGCCCAGCTGCTGATATTTCCAAAGGATTACTCTTTTGATTATATGCAAAGAATGGTAACAGTGTATATAGTTAAGAAGAAGAACATTTTCATTCCAAGGAATATTTCTTTATTGATCATTTAAAAAGCAGCCAACAGAGGTGTCTGGTGCTCTCCAGATGTTTTGGTTGAATTTTTTTCCAGAATTCCTGGCCTTTGGAGGGGGTCTGATTTGAGAAGGCAGTTCTAAAAAGAAAGTAGACATTTTAAATCCCCAGCACTTAATGGTAGGATCAAAAGCCCAAATGCTGCAGCGTCATGTCACGTAACACACTTGAGTTTAATTCTTAGTTCTTTCTAAACATAGAGATGATTTGGCCTTAAATTCACACTGTTTGCATGAAAGAGATACCTGCTAAATCAAAATAAAATATGGAGATAAGGCATATATTTATTTATAATAGCTATAACCCTTTCTTCAATCCAGTTTGATGTTCTTTGGTAGCTGGCATACTGGGTTTGGACAAAGAAAGCCCAGGTTCAAACTTCTGTTCATCCTATAAGTCCACTGGGTAACCTTTCGCTTTGATGCTTTCTCTTAGCTTCACTTGCCTTGCCTTCACTCCCCTCACTCAACTGGAAAGAAGAGAGTCTGGATAATCCTCCCCACCCCTGAATTTTAGCCTTTAGTAGCTTTGAACATAAACACATGAAACTCATTCATCGGGTCAGTCCACCAGACAATCTGGCTTTACCTGCCATTGTCTACAATGACTGGCAGTCACTTCAAAGTCTCAGAGCAAGGTCCTTGCCAGCCCTTCCACCCCAAGATCCCTGGAGATGCTGGAGATTGAGCTTAGACCCTTCCACACACAGAACATGTGCTTCTTCTCAAGCCAGTACCAGGAGGCAAGAGCTGGGCAGACAGTGTGTGGGCTCAGTGCCTCATAGCTGCCCAAACCTTTGGCAGAGAAAGCTGGAAAGCCTGCTTTCTGCATTACACAGAGCTCTGTGGAGGAACTACAGCATACGTGTGGGGGAAATGAATGGACCACCATTGCTTTCAAGGCACTGACCCATAAAGCCCCGCACAGATTAGGCCTTAAATGGGCATTACGTTCACATGACTCCAGTCCTCCGTCAGCTTCACTGGTTCCCCACTGAAGTCCAGGCCCAATTCAAGGTGTCGGTTATTACCTATAAAGCCCTTAACGGCTTGGGTCCTGGTCACCCAAAGGAGCACTTATGTCCATACGTGCCCTCCCGCCCCTTGAGATCTGCGGGAGAGGCCCTTCTCCGGGAACCCTCCGTGAAGGAAATTAGGAGGGTAAGTACTCAGAGGAGGGCTTTCTCTGCGGTGGCGCCCAATCTATGGAATGAGCTCCCCAGAGAGGCCTGCCTGGCGCCATCGTTAGTTGTTTTTCAGTGCCAGGCCAAGACCTTTTTATTTAAACGTCATTTTAATTGTTCACATTATTTATTGATTTTATATCTTTGGCTAGGACGTCTCCAATTATATTGTTTTTATATGGTTAATATGTATTTATTTATTGTTATGAGCCGCCCCGAGGCTTCGGCAAATGGGGCGGCATAGAAGCTTGCTAAATAAATAAATACCTCAAGCACCCCTCCATGCTTATGTTCCTATTCACTTTCACTTAATTTCATTTAATATTTCTATATCACTTTTTATTCTAACACAATGCCTTAAGTGGCTACGAGTGGGTTGTACCCATTGGCACCTTTGTCTTAGCAATCAGCAGGCCTGTGCATGTAGGGCAGCAGACGCCATTTTCTTAATCCCTACTGCTACCCACTACTCACTGCAGCTCTCTGTATCATATCCTGCGCGATTCTAGAGGGCAACTCAGCCTTTAGGAGCAGCTTTGTGAGTTTGCAATTAAATTCAGTGCCCCGTGTTGCACAAAAGTGCCAGGATTTGGGCTGCTCTGGTGGCCAAAACCAGAGCAACCACTGCCACCACATTTGCAGGATTGGTCCCAGGCCCTGCTGGAGCTCTCAGCCTACTGACAAGCACCGACTGGGAGCACTATGGGAAGAGCTACGTATATAAGAGCAAGCTGTGCGCTCCAGAATTGGCCTCAGCAGTGCAGGTCTTCTGTAATGCCTGCTCCTGGCTCCTACTACCTGAGCAGCACAGGTCCTCCTGTAGCAGTAGTGCTTGCACCTTGCCCGACTGTTCCTGTTCCTGGTTCCTGCTGTGTATCCTGCCTTGCCGTGCTGCCTCAGAACTACTGGTCCTCCTGTTTGCTGCTGTGCCTGCATCCTGCCTGATCGTTCCTCCTCCTGGTTCCTGCTGTGTATTCTGCGTCCTGCCATGTCTCCTGCATCTTGCTGTGTCTTCTGCCTTGCCGTGTTGCCTCAATAGCATCGGTATGCCTGTAGCCGTAGTACCTGCACCCTGCCTTACTGCTGTGCCTGCCATGTGCCTGACCTACGTGCTGCCTCACCATGTTGCCTCGGTAAAGCAGGGCTGCCTGTGAGCTGTGGTTCAGCTCCTGCATCTTACCGAACCCTTGCTGCAGCTGGTTCCCGCTGTCTCCTGCGTCTGGCCACATCTCCTGCCTTCAGTGCCTGTATCCTGCCTAACGCTCCCATGCGTTCTGCCTTGCTGCGTCTTCTGCCCTGTTATCCTGCCCAAGGTACTTGCTCCTCTGCTTGGCCTCCTGGTTCTCGACCCTTGGCTTGTTCCTGCCCACATCCTTGTTCTGCCCTGGTATGTGCATCTGGCTCCTGACCCTGGCGTGTCTGATGCTGCAACTTGGACTTTGCTATTGGACTGGCCAATAAACCTTGCGTTGGGACTCTGTCTCACCTCAAGTTCTGTTGCCCTAATCCCAGTGCCTCTCCCTTGTCTCTGGCCACCCATGTCCTGACCCTGGACCCCGACAAAAAGGAAGTGTTTTTCACTAAGGTAAGCTCATGATTAGTTATAACCCAGTAAGTGCAAAACAATCAGTACAAAACTATCAAAATTACAACCAATATAAATGATATATGTCAACATGACATGGTAGATGCTTGAACAGTACACAAATAAATGAGTTCAATAGCATATCAGATTTCTGAGAAATAAGTAATATAAAGCATTGCAATAACATAATACCAACATTAACAAACAAAATCATGCTTACTATTCATAATAAATGCAAGAAGCTCAAGACATCAACAGATCACCACATAAGAGAACAGGGTCTAGATGTTAGACTTAAGCATGTCTCTCCTGCTCTTAGCTGTTCTGGCTATGTTGAAACTGGCTGCGGAGCTGGTGCAAACCAGACTGGGCCTGGTGATTGCTCCCATTCCCAGGAAGTACCTTCAAGGCCCTTTTACAGTTTGTGGAGTGCAGGGCCTCCTCACCTGAACCAAAGGTGTTAACAGCAATTCCTTGGGAGGGCTAGTCAGCTCACGGCTGATCTTTTTTCCAGAACAGCAGTAGCAGGAAGAAGGAATTAGAGGCTAAAGTCCAAAATTTCTCTCACTACTCCTCTCTATTTCAGCTGCTGCTTAAATGGCCTCTGAGAATGGCCTTCCATAAGCCATCTGTCAATGAAGGGGTACTCCTAAAGGTGTCCTGAATTTACAGCTCCACAGTCTAGAACTCCTTCACAAGAAGCCCAGCCAAAGCCTCAGACCATCCTTCTTCCCAATGGAAAGAATCATGTTTGGTCCATGGTTTATTTTGGCCAGTTAGAGGAGGAAGCCAGATGAAAGCAATATTATATTAGATATATAACAGCAATTTACATGTTTTTACATCTATATTTTATTTCAGTTCCATTTTGGTTTTTTTTTAATGTTAGTGCGTTTGAGAAATAAGTTTGGGCTAAAAATGTATGAAAATAAAATGAGAAAACAATTCAAATGGTGAATGACAAATTGCGCACTGGTTTTCAAGGATGCTCCCAGGTAAAAGGTCCCACCACATTTTAGCTCCTTGGACTCCTTTCTGCTGTATATGCATGTGCAGGGTTCTTTTTAAGTTTGAAGAAGGACTGCCAAGCATAATTAATATTCCTCCTCCTCATTCGCATTACCATTTCTCTTGACAGTAAGAATTAAAGCATCCGATTCCATTCATCCAGCCCCAGCCCACGGGAATTCAGTCACACAGGAATGCTAATCACAAAGCAAAGGGTTTCTGGATCTACAGCCAGCCAGCCAGCCAGCCAGCCAGCCAGGCATGCTGTTGCACTCATTCAGTTACTTGTGTGGACAAAGTGTCTCATACTTCATCTGGATTGGATGCTTGCCAGTGGCAATTGCGAGGCTTGCTCAGAGAGAAAGGCAGCCTTGAGAGGGCCATGCACTGCTGATTCTGTTCGCGCTCCCTCTTCTGATAGCAACAGCTGCAGTATTGTGGCAAGCTGACTTGTACCAGTGAGCGTTGCTATGGGCACTGCTGCCAAGGAGCTCCGAGCCCTGAATAAGAGAGGCTGTCCCCAAACCTTGCAGGCTAAAACTACTTATTATACTGTGTGTTTTGTTTCAAGTAACCTTTTGCCATGAGAGAAAGTTTTATTCTTGCTTTAAACATTGTTGACAGATGTATAATTCGGTGACTTAAATAGATGTTTAATAACCAGGGAGAAGATGCCGCTAAACATTCTACTAAACATCAGGCTTAATTTCCATGATTATTGAAATGTCATTCATTGCACTGCATTATCAGTTTTCACAGGACTTAATTTGTCAACCATTCAAAGAGGAGATCACAAACATTTTACAGATGTGTGTGTTTGTTGAATGCTTGCCAAAGGAAAGGAAAAGGAAACGCAGATATGTTGCAGTCATCTAGGAGATGATTCAGAAGCTGCTACTGTACCAGCAGCAGCATTATAAGCTGTTTATCTGGATGGGTGCACATGCCCCAAATGCATATTATCCTTTAAGCAAATCTCTATCTATAAAGAAAGTGGATACAGCTATAAAGTCTATATGTAACAGTGCCGGGTGGGAACAGCTGTTCTCCTATCACCCCTAAAGAAAGAAAGCGACACTGGAAAAACAGTAGGATATCCAACCCCAGAAAGTGATTAACTTCATATAACTTTTTTCTAAAGTCTTAGCATGGCAGAACATGGGAAAGGCAACACAGGATCTTGAAATGGAGAGTGAAATCAGATAAAATTTTGTAGTGACATGTGGCTTCAGCTGCCCTCTCTGGATGAATGTGTGATTCAGTCAGAAAGGAGGGATAAAATGTATGGATGCTCCCCAAGACAGTTGATCATGGAACCGACCAGAGGGGAAGCTACCCTGCTTAAATGGCACCCAGCCGCTACTGTGAAAAGATGTCAGAAAATGTGCCAAACTGACAGGCAGTTCAAGTGCAATGTATGTGTAAATGGAAAATTGCAAGGAAGTAAACCAGTAAAGCATTTTAATTTTCCTTGCTGTCACTAACTTGCAAAGCCCTAAGTGGCTTGGGAGCCAGGATATCTGAAGGAACACCCGTCTCTGTATATCCCTCCCAGACCACTAAGATCTTCAATGGAGGCCCTTCTTTGCAACCACCCAAATGATGTATGGGGGGAAATGGTGAGAACAGGGGCCTATTCAGTTATCACACCTCATCTATGGAATTCTCTTCCTAAGAAGGTGCAACTGGCACCCTCATTACTCAGCTCCTGCTGCAAAGTAGACTTTCTTGTTTAGTACTTGTTTTTAGAATAATTCTTGGCTTTATCACATTATTTTGCTGCTTGGTTTTTATGGATGGTTCATTTGTTCTCATTTGCTCTCCTGGCAGAAGTATTTTACATTAACTGGATTTTATGTTGCATCAGATGTTATGGTTTTAATCTTGTTATGGCTTCCATGACTGTGCTCTTGTTCCCGTTTCTCGTGAGCCACCCAGAGAGCCCTTGGGCTATGGGTCAGCATACAAATGAAATAAATAAATAAGTAGTGGAATTCAAGAATTAGTGATGGCTCCTAGTTTTAGGAGATTACCCAGTTTCATGGAAGGTGGGTTTATCAATCCCTGTCCATGTCCAAAAGCAGTACAGTACATTTCTGAAGATCTGATAATAAGCACAGACCATATGCAGCAAATAGATTTTGGTTTTCACCCACCAAGGTAATTTTTATTCTTGTGGGAGGAGTATTTTAATGAAGGCTGAAGATTAGGACTTAGAGGAACACGGGACTCTCTGCCTGAGAGTCATGTCTAGCTCAGTGCAATCTATGGCCCATTCCTGTTTCTCTAGAATTCCTTTCCCAACCCCACTTGAAGATACTGAGCAGGGCTGCTTGGAACTTTCTGCATGCAAGCTATGTGCTCAACATTTCTCTAGAGGTGGAAAGGAAACCTCAGAGGAAGACTTCTCCACTGAACACTCATTGTGGGTTCATATGATCATGGAGGAAAAATAAGTTGTGTTGAAAATAATCCTAAACAGGGCAAGCATTTCAAGATGCTTTGTAAACCATTCCAGCCAGTTTTGGACAACATCATGACAATTCCCAATTCCCATAATTTAATTCATGCCTGGCAAAGATACCTGTGCTAACTAGACAGCTCACAACCAGCATGTGCATGGAAAGGAAATAAGCTACTGTGGCTTATCTTCTGTCCATGTTTCTGAAAACCAGGTCTCACTTTGTAAAAGTGCTATTTCTCAGTTTCTGCTGTATGGGTAAAGTAGGATTTTTAATGGTAGGCATGCACATGGTAGGCATGTCATGAGTGGAGCTGGCTGGAGCTAGGGGTCAGACTAGATGCCCCAGGAGGTCCTTTCTGTTTCTATGTCTCTATGCAATCTGCATGTAATCTGCATGGATATGAAATCAAAAGGACACAAGTATACTAGATGATTTAACATAGGATACAGGGCACACATCTTTTATATGAGCTTTAAAGAAAACAAAGCTGGAAGATGTCCCTGCTATAACTAATCTACTATTTGCTTTCAGATGCCAACAACTGGAGTATGCAGAGAAGTGGCAATTCTTGACTCAGAATCCCTGGATTTGAATCACAGCCACTGCATTATAGGCCTGATGCTTCATTACAGTAAGGAGGAGAAGCATTTTCTAGCATGTCATAGGAACATAACGAAATCATCCTGGAAGTCTTATGTCTGAAGATAGACTATAAAGTTCCCAACTACAGTAGCAAAAAAATGTCTCTTTCAGAAATGTGAGGACTCAAAGATGGGCAGCATTTGAAATCAGATTCTTCAGCAGGCAGGAAATGGCTGAGAATTTTATAGTGGCTACAGAAAGCTTAAATTAATTATCATGAACTGACTGAGATCAATAAGCCTTGTTAGCTGAACAGCAGCAGAGGATTTCAAAAAGTTTCAGCAAACTGAAAGAAGATGCCTGCGTCCAGGACCAAAGTTATAAAACCATGGCTATGACAAGTCATAATCCTGGAGAACATCTTGTTTCCTTTGTGACTTGTATTCTGTTTGAGTTACCATTTGTTCCTCATTTATATATGAATGTGACCCATGATCAAGGCCACTTTTAAGCAGTTTTTATGAACAAAAAAGAACTGAACCCAGAAAAAAATAGGATTTGATTGGTTTGTTTTGGTCTCATTTCATTTTGTTTGGTTGCGAATGAAGTTTGAATCGGATAAAAAGGCAGGATACTTGCCTAAACTTAGAGTATAAGGAGAAAACATAGTCCCTTGTGGGATGCTTGAAACAAAGCTATCTTTCGGCCCAGCAGGGACTAAGGGGCTCTCTCTGAGGAGACTTGAAGACAGGAAGAGAGAACAGAGAGACTGAAGAGATTACAATCAATGGCTTTACCATAGTCAATGAAGCAGATGTTTTTCTGGAACTCCATAGCTTTCTCCATGATCCAGCGTATGTTGGCAATTTGATCTCTAGTTCCTCTTCCTCTTCGAAATCCTGCCTGTACTTCTGGTAGTTCTCGGTCCAGATACTGCTGGAGCCTAGCTTGTAGGATTTTGAGCATAACTTTGCTAGCATGTGAAATGAGTGCAATGGTGCAGTGGTTTGAACATTCCTTGCCATTGCCCTTCTTTCGGCTCAGAATGTAAACTGACCTTTTCCAATCCTGTGGCCACTGTTGAGTTTTCCAAATTTGCTGACATATTGTTTGGTACTGTCCACGGGGTTTTCATGGCAAGGATACTGGAGTGGGTTGCCATTTCCTTCTCCAGTGGATCACATTTTGTCAGAGCTCTCTGCTATGACCTGTCCGTCTTGGGTGTCCCTTCACGGCATAGCTCATAGCTTCATTACACTACACAAGCCCCTTCACTATGGAAAGGCAGTGATCCATGAAAGGGCTGGGCAGTTTACAACATGTTAAAATCCAACACAGAACAGTACAAAACACAATATAACACTCACACCCACAAAGACCAATAATAAAAAAATCCATAAATAAGTGAACAAATTTAGATAGAACCAATAGAATTAATAGAATTCTAAATAATACATCACACTCCAAAATAGAATATGAACTATTACAATAAATTTTATATTATAAAATACTTTAAAATATGTATATATTTTACCATTCTATGCATGTAAATCACTGAAGAAACACTTCCATATTCAGTAAAACATCTTAAACACTATACAGCATTGTAATGTCAATAATAATAATACAGTAATAAAGTACTATAGCTATTGAAGAGAAAGTGAATCTGTATGTATGTGTGTTGGTACGCAGTATTGTAAAAAACAAAAGAAACAGTTCTTAAAACAGTTTAAAGCAGGGATCTCAAACTCGCGGCCCACGGGCCAATTGCCGGGAGGGCCGGGGCACGGGGGAGGGGCCCTGCGGCCTTCAAAGCGCCGGCGGCACCCAGGCCGGCCGTGGGATGAGCGGCCCACCACCACCACCGTGGGGGTGGAGTACTTGATGCGGCCCAGCCTCACCCAGACTCTACTTCCAGTGGCCCCCAGTTGAGTTTGAGACCCCTGGTTTAGAGCATTACTGAGGTAACATTAAGCCAAACATTAACTGATGATGGAGATGGACCTGATGCCGGGAGTCAGGGTTTGATTGTGCTGCTGGAAAAGAGGTGTGCTACCACTGGAGTCGCTTCCTTGAAGTCGGCCCCACTGGTTGCATGTGCAGCCATTTTCCTTTTCTCACCATAAATGGTCTTGTAGCAGCTGAGTGTCTGGAAACAGGGACAGTGCTAAAGAAAAATAAAGGAAGAGGAACTACACACCCTATACTTGCCCCCAAACACACTGGCCTTGGTACACTTGAGCCTACACCCAGAACGAAAAGCTCTGGATACTATCTCTAGGGAACTAGGCTGCCACTTATGATGTGTTGCCAAACACACTGCATAGTTCCTTAGAGATCTCTAACAATCTAATATCTCTAACAAAAGCTGTGGCTATATCTAGGGAACTACATAGTCACTGATGACATGTTGCATATTACCAGACGTTCATGGCCTTTCTAGACATATTCATATAGCGTTTATGGTAGTCTGTGCATTCATAAGTACAGGTTGTTCATAACCCAGGTAACCTGGGAACTACCTGTAGTTTGAATTCAGGCTCCTTGGTTTCCTCTGCAACAAGAGATGGCTGGTACAGAAAGTGATGCTGCATACATTCGACAAGGATTACCTGCTAGCTCTCCATTACCCTTTGGGTTATTTATTTTAGTCTTCATTTAAAAAATATGTACACCGTGTTTTTGCAATCAGCTTTGGAAGTAGCTAACAGAATAAAGCATAATTTTAAAATTTTCTTTAAAAATAAGTTTAAATTTACTTTAAAATATACTGCAGCAACCAAACTAAAGTATACTGCAGTATACAGAACAGAGCACTATAAAAATAGTTCATTCACCTAAAATAAATAACGCTAAGCCAGGCAGCTGTAAAAAACCAAAATAATGCAACGAACACCTTGAGAAAAAGGAAAGAGTTTGTCTGAATCTGAAGTACCACATAGACCTTTGTCTGGTAACACAATAGGCCTTCTTTGTGGTGGTGGTGGTGGAGGGTGGGGGTGTTCCATATTCAACCACAGAAGTGGCCCACAACCCAGGGGGCTCTTGCCTAAACTCTGCAAGTTGGGCACCCAAAGCAAAACCTCTGATTAAAGTCCCAGATACCAAGCAGGTTCATAGAAGAGCAGGTGCTCCTTTAGTACTCCAGTCCCTGAGTATTTAGAGCTTTATAGGACAATATCAAAACCTCCAATTGTGCCTCGAATCAAAGGAGTGAGTGGGAACTGAATTGGCTGTGCTGTCAATGCCTTGTGATTACCAATAAAATAGTATTGTTAAGAATCCTAGACTGGTCCAACAGGGCACCTCAACATTATTGCTTCTTGGTATCTAACATTATGCTTATTGGTGTCTAGTCTTAAAGGAATGGTCCATATGAGGATGGAAAAATACTTTTCCATGAGAATGTGGAAGTCAGACCCACCTTCCTAAGCACTACACCAAGAAGAAACTCTGCTTTGTAGGCATCATTTTTAGGGAATTGTGGGCTATCCCACCCAGTCAAACTGGGTGGTAAAGCTCAGAAGAGAAGAATTTGCAACCAGAGCTGCAGCACATGACTTTCAGCAGAAGGCACTGGCACCTGCTCATCATCCAAATGGAGAGTCAATTGCAAACAATGCCATGTGGATGGTAGATCTTGGCCCCTCAACATGCTGTCTTCCAGATGCATTAAATTACAACTCCAATCATCCCCAGGGCCATAGCAATCCAATATATATCCAATATAAACACCCTAGAAGACAGAATGAAGACCCAGGGCAATCTTGATAAACTTGAACACTGGGCTGAAACCAAAAGAATGAAATTCAATAAGGACAAGTGCCAAGGCCTCCACCTAGGAAGAAGAAACCAAAGGCATCGATACAAGATGGGAATATATGGCTCAACAGAACTGAACAAGAAAAAGTTCTTGGATTAATTGTGGACAATAGGCTAAACATGAGCCAACAATGCGATGCAGCCGCCAAAAGGCCAAATGCTATTTTGGGATGCATTAATAGAAGTATTACTTCCAAATCACAAGTAGTAGTAGTTCCTCTATACTCCTCACTAGTTGGACCTCATCTGGAATATTGGAATACTGGGCACCAAGACTTAAGAAAGATGCCAGTAAATTAGAAAGGGTCCAGTGGAGGGCAACTAAAATGACCCAAGGTTTGGAAACACTGCCCTATGAGGAAAGACTGAGAGAACTGGGCATGTCCAGCCTTGAGAAGAGAAGACTGAGCGGGGGGACATGATATCCCTCCAAGTACCTCAAAGAGGAAGGTCAAGATCTCTTTTTGCTAATGCCAGAATGTAGGACACAGAATACAGAATGTAGGACACAGAATAAGTCAAGTTGTGGCAACCCAGATTCAGGCTGGACATCAGGAAAAGCTTCCTCACTATCAGAGCAATAGTACAGTGGAACCAGCTGCCTAGAGAGGTGGTGGGCTTTCCCAAAGTAGAGACATTCAAAAAGAAACTGGACAGCCATCTGAGTGGGATGGTGGAAAGTGATGTCCTGCAACAGCAGGGGCTTGGACTCAGTGGCCTTCACGGCCCCTTCCAACTCTTCTATTCAGTGATTCTATGATTCTATATGTGGAGGTTACCAAGTTAGAGAAGGCTGCTCTGCTTGCACTGGAATGTGCAAATGGACAGCCATCCCTACACAAATCATTAACATTTTGGAGATCTATGTTTCATTGCACCAAACTGATCTATGGCTGAATATTGTATAATTTTTAAAAACTTTATTTCAATATCCCATGTTCTGAGGTAACTGGAATTCCCTTAGTTCACATTTTGTACTATAATTTACGCTTAAGTTGACCTACTGACTCATTTTTCTACAACATTGTCACAAAGTGCCTACTCTAAAACAACCCCAAATTTCAGGTTCCTACCTTTTACAGATTTCTTTTTATATAATAAACATGCCTGAAACACAAAAATACAACAGAATATCCATAGAAAAAGTTATGAGAAGTATCTTATACACCAAACAGTAGGTTTGGAGTACAAAGCACAAAAGCACAAAGTAATGTTCAATATAAATAATCTTGGTCTTGTTTTAAAGTCAAGATCTTAGCGAAACCCCCCAGCAAACAGAATTAAAATGTAGGTGGGGGGAAATGAGCTAACTTTTTCAAAGTTAATAGGCCAAAGTATCATTATGCAGAAAGAATCTATGGGGCTGCTATTGTTAGATTTCCTCATTTGCAGATCCTCAGGAAGAATTGAATCTTAAATTACATGTACTCGCTGATACTGGAAGCCATTCTTATGTTGACTGCAACCCCCTGAGAAAAAATTCAGTCAGAACAAAGGCTTTTCAGTTGAAGCCCTTTTCTTGCCTCAGTGGGCCCCATCCTTTCCAGTGGGGTCAAAGATGACCCCACAGTGCAATTTGTGCTACTTTTTGTTGTGAGTGGATGAGGGTGAGGAAATAGTACACCATTATCACTCTTAAAATATTATGTCTATTTTGCTGTTAAAGGGGCTTCTGATGTTCTCCCAGCCAGCTTACTGATCAGATCCGTTAGCTAGATTTTAGGAAAACCATGGCAACTGCTCACTTCCTGCCACAAGCAACAACATGTAAGGCAAAGCAAACAAGATATGCAGTGTAAGATTTCAGTGCATGGGATAAGAATGGTAAAACTGTTTCTGTACAGAAAGGTGGTATAGAAATTAGCCATCATTATTATAGCTCCTCCCTATGATTACTAACGGCCATTTTATTTTCAAATGAAAGTATCAGCCATGTGGTGGATATTGCTAGGAAGACATGGATTAGCTTTTTCAAAGTCTTTACTTAAAAGCCTTCGAGCACTGGGTTATGCATTATTAAGCAAGGAGATTACCTTAACTGAAGCATGTATTCTACCACCTGTCTCACGTTATCATGCTTTTGGGAGAAAGGGTGTCTTCGTAGAAAGCGTTTTGTCTTGCAGCTCTTTCTTTTCGGCTTAGAAGCCAGGGGCTGAAGCAGTCTGCAGTCTGCCATGGTCCTGATCAACAAGCGTTGCTGGGCTGTGGAACTGACACTGGACATTGGAGGTGGCTGCCTGCAACAAGGGAGGGGGCAACAGGCCTTTGAATTTCAATCTCCCTTTATGTAATCGCCATATTAAGTGGCAAACCTTTTCTTGGGCTGTACTACTTCAAGCCACAGGTGGGGGGTGGCAGCACATTGGAATGTTCCCCTTTGAGGAGTGGGGGCTCTCCCTGGGCACAGAATAATAGCAAGCCCGGGTAGCCACTCCAGGAAAGCATCCCTACCCTACATTTGCAGCCTGAAGTACATCAGTTCAACACTGGATTCCTCTGGTAAAGGTGGAAGCTGTCTGTCATTTGTGGGCCTGAATGGAAGACGGGCACTAGTACAGCACAGAAGACTCTTCCAGCAAATGCTGGGTAGGGGGCAGCAGGCGCTGACATCACCGCAAGTGGGAAAAGGATAGGAAGGCACATCCTAGTTCAGAACGATGTTTTGCATAAAAGTCAAATAGCCTCAATGGCCTTATCAAAGTAGCAATAAATGTAAGATATTGATCATATGGACAAGTCAAAGCAAAGCCCCAATGTAACGATAATCTTCAAGGCATGTTACACTGTTAAATCACCGAGTCACCTTCTGTGTGCATGTGAGAGAAGTATATGACTTGCATTAAGTAAAACCATTCCCTCAGGACCTGTGAGTAATTGAATGGGAAAGTTCTCTTCTCCCATCAATTAGCAAGAGGTTCTTCACCTACTTTTTTCCTTTGCTGCTTGCTGGCCAAGTGCACCTCTGTGGTTGATAGAACTGACCAGCACTCATTTTTCTAGCTATGACATGCATCTCCTTCGACTAGGCAGAATGCACGATTCCCCTCATCAGTATTATTTGACAGCAGATGCTGAGTGGAGAGGCAACTTTTAGTAACTGCAACTGGTCTTTATGATTACTTGGTAGTCAACATAGCATTTAACCTGTCAACATTCTGGGCAAGAAGTAATTTAAACATGGAGACCAGGTGCCATGCATGCCAAGCACTGGTTGCCTAATTTCCCACATGAGAGTGACTTGCTGTTTCATCTGAATCCAGTGGCATAGCTTGGCGGAGTGGGAAACAACCCTCAAATAACCCAGCCATAGGCCGGGGTTGTTCCTCAATCAGACAAGCCAGGCTGCTCAGCTGTAGGACACACAACTCACACCTGGGAGAGTGACTGGGCAAATAAGGCTCCACTTGCCCAGCTCCCACTGCCTGGTTTGTGTAAGCCAGGAGTCCTCAAGCTTTTTCACCAGGGGGCCAGTCGAAAGGCGGCGGCAATGGCGCAGGCCAGTGAGGCAGTGGTGGCTTGCTCACTCGGAGGTCTCCCAGCGAGTCCAAAACCATCTCCAAGCGAGCCAGCTGCCGCCTTGCCACCCGCACGTGTGGGCAGCAAGGCAGACGGCGGCAGCGGGGGTGGGCGCAGGGACTCCAAAACCGCTGAAGTGGGCCAGATAAATGGGCATGGTGGGCCGGATCTGGCCCGCAGGCCATAGTTTGAGGACCCATGGTTTAAGCTGTGGTGATCATGCAAACCAGGCCAGTGCTCTCAGTAAAGCTAAGCCTCTCCAGAGAGGTCTGCCTGGCACCAACACTTGCTTTTTTCAGCGCCAGGTGAAAACCTTTTTATTCTCCCTTTATTTTAATTGTTAACTGATCTTAATTGTGGGTTTATATTTATCTCTGGACACTGTACCATATTTTATTTTATTTTATTGTGCTTGTTGTAAGCCATCCCAAGATATATAAAAGCTTTAAATAAATAAAATAAGCCACTGTCATGGCCAAGAGGCTGTGTTGCTCTCAGGGTGCCTGGGATTCAAATCCCTCTTCTAGTGTTGGGAAGCAGCACAAGCATCTGTGTCAAATAAAATGAGCTGGCAATCACCACACATTTTGTATCTGCAGCACCTCGAGACCCTGTGAGCCTCAGGAAAGGGCGGGAAGGAAGGAAGGAAGGAAGGAAGGAAGGAAGGAAGGAAGGAAGGAAGGAAGGGAGATGATCCATTTCTTCGGCACATAAGAAGAGACCTCCTGGTTCAGAGCACAGTGCCATCGAATGGAGTGGCTGACCAGATGTCTCCAAGAGACTCATCCTCAAGGCTGGTCCAAGACATTTTGCCACTGGAGGCAGAGGCCAAGACCGCACCCCCACTTGCACATGCAGAAGCAGACAGGGCTGGCAGCTGGATCCTGATTCAACACGGATGCCAGGGCAGCATCCTCTACCACAGGATGGAGGACTTCTGCCTCACAGGCCTGCAGAGGCTCCTTATCCAGCCCAGCAGCTGCTTCCCCTTGCCCTGCCCCACTGCCAATGTAGGAAAATGCTCAGTCATTGCAGGTAAGTGTTTCCCACTCTAGCCACCGAAAAATTCTCCCTTTCTTGGTTCTTAACAGGAAAACACTTAACTTCTGCTCCCCTGTTGACCAGAGATAAGGAGTGGATGGGGCTGGGAGGCAGGGAGCTGTCCTGTTTCCCGAGTCTCCCCTGCTTAGTCAGGAGTAGACAAGATGTTTGTGCTGAATTCAGAGTAGAACTGCAGTTGATGCTTGCTTCGGAGCCTTGTCCTGCAGGGGTCTCCTGTTTACTTCTGAGCAGCAGTGCCCCACTCACTTGTGAAGAGACCTGATCATGCTGACTTCAGAGCAGTCATGTTCCTGCTGTAACTCGCAACAATGGATTTCCTCACCATGCTCATGTTGCCTTGACCCTGCTGTCCTTCCTTTAAAAGAAATATTTTAATAGTTAATGCCACTCAGCCTTCTGTTTTGCGTTTTTATCCATGTTTTATTAACACTGTATTTTTAATGTGTTTTAATCAGTTTTCATTGTGTGTTACCTTATGACTGGGAGCCACCCAGAGGTGCTGTGGCACAATTGGGCGGCATGCAAATGTTTCAAATAAAGAAGGCAGCCCCCAAGAGCTTCTCTGCAGTGGGACCCCTTCCTCAGGCTGCGTTCCCGTGCCTCTGTTTCCCTGCACCTGAGAGCCACAACCAGTCCAGAGACACAGGCACACCAAGCCCTGTCCACAAGGGTCATGCTGCAGCAGCTCCGGAGGCTTCTGCCTCTTGCTCACTGCTCCCCTGTGCCCCCCCCCCGTGCCCTTCCCTGCCCACTCTCCTCTTAGAGAAATGCCGCAGCGTGACAGCTGTGGCATCCCGTGAGCACAGCAGCTGGCACATGGGCACGCTGCTGCCACACCCATGCACGCAAGCACGCATGCCTTTGCGGGACCCAGGAAAGGGAGGGACCCGCTGCAGAGGTCTGGTTTGCATGCGGCAGCTTTTATACTGTGCATTAACCAAACAGAGGAATAACCCAAAAACAGGGGTGGCTGAACACCACTTTTACCGGGTCGGTTTACTGCCACAGCAAGCACAGGGAGAGCAAGAAAAGATGGAGGCAGAAGCAAAGACCAGTTTATGGCCATGGCAAAAGAGGTCTTGGGAAAATAAGTGCAATGATGGGTTGTGGGAGGAGAGAGGAATGGATAGATTGGGAGGTGATTCAGGCTAAAGAGAGAAAAGCAAAGTAAATAGTTGCACCTCCTTTCAGAGCTTTTCTACACAAGGCATTTATCATACATTTAGCATTCCCTTTTCATAGTTGTCTACAGATAATTTAGATGATGTTAACTGTCAGAATCCCAGAATCTCAATTTGAGAAGAGGGAATAAAACTCGGGTTCGTGGGAAAGACCAAGCATCCAGACCATCTGAGGCTTTATTGTATTTACCCCAAGGTTCCAGCGGTACACTCACGATAATGCAGGCTGCACTACCGGGCAGGCAGAGATGAACTCTGCTGCCAAGCTTCAACACGATTACAGGGCATTTATAGGTACACAGGTACAGGGCAATCATGACAGAATGCAGAGATTACAATAAGATTCCGAGGTCATCACATACAGAACAGATAAAGAAATGTCAGTCAATCACACTGTAACAATGAGATTAGTATTGACAGTTTAGTTGAGTAACTTGAACCCATCTCCAGGTTTACTTAGACATGCAAATTCAAGTTACTAGAAACTATTCAAGATAAGCTCAGACCCTAAACATTCCCCATGATCAGGGCACATGAAGCCCTCTGGGCTATCAAAAGATTATTGTAAACTGAATTCCAACAATGACTATTTATAATGTATATTTGGGCTAAAATGGCCTACTGTAGCCTACAGCTAAAGGTGAGACAAATGAGCAGGGGAATGCCATTTTAAACAGTGACAGCTTGGTTTTGAGAAGGAAGACAGGATTTGATCCCATAATGCAAAGGCACACAGGAGTAATGCTTTTCAGACAGGATTTATCCAAATTTTCCCAACATAACATTGAATCATAGAATAGTAGGACTGGAAGAGGCCTGTAAGGCCATTGGGTCAGCGCTCAATCTGCTCAGTGCAGAACTCCACATTAAAGCATCTCTAACAGATGTGAGGGTACAGTTTTAATTCTGCGTTTAAGCATCACTTCTTGTGCATTTTGCTTTGTTTTTAAGAAAAGGGAAAGCATGGCATTTAATTCTGAAAGTGAACAGAAGTGCACTCTTCCATATTTCCATTATTCCATTCTACCACAGTGCCTCCTAGAGGTTATGGAGCAGGAAAACAGGCAAGGAAACACTCCTGTAGTGCTCAGATCTTCATTCTGTGATAAAACTGAAGAAGAAAGGCAGAGGCAGCTGAGAGGCAGCTGTCCCCTTCAGCCTAAGGTGGGGCTGGCCTTGCCCTGCTGTTTGCCTACCAGCACCTGATTTTGTGCCCAGAAGATAGTTCAGAGGATAGTGTGCAAGCACTAAAGGACAAGAGCAATTGATTCTTGGTGGCAGCAAAGAAGAGCCACACTGTCCATCAGGCAGCAGCTGGAGCTGAAACGCACGCTGTGGGAGTTGGCACTAGGTCATTCTGCCAAGAGAGGTGGCTGTTGTCTGCGATTTTCAGTCTTTTCTGAAACATCGCTAGGCAATTCTCAGGGGCCTCAAAATCAGATGGCAACTTGAGGAGCAGTCCCTCAGGCGGGTGTATCTCAACATCCTGGTACTTATGCAAGGATGAAGGCTCTCTTTGAAGGTCCCTTTTGTATTTCTAATTCTCCAGGCTGGGAAAGAAAAGCTATGTACTGAGGTTTATGAGGCAGTGGAATGCATTGTTTGTGGGCAGTCTTTGCTCCCAGGGCTACTGTCATGAGCAAATCAGTTTACATACAGAAGTAGGGAGAAAGATTAGGCAAAACCAATAAGATCTTGAAGATCAGGAAAAGACAAATGATGTCACTGGAAGAAATAACTCCTTGTGCCTGTAAATAGTGTGCATTCATTTTATGGGGACAGCAGGAGGGAAAACCTGCCAATTTTGAGTAAGGGGCCATTTCAATAATAAAAAATAGAAATAATATTTGTTAACCAAGCAGCTCTGAAACTACATTTTATGACTATTTCTTAAGCCCTGCAGGATGTCTGCTGCCGAAAATGAATCAGAAAAAGGAGGAGGTAATTACTGGCTTTATAATGTTGTATGATTTCAAAGAGCTCTAGCAGGGTTGGGATTGCCAAGGAAACCCAGTCCTAGCTGCACAAAGCTCCTGGAAACTAAAGAGGGAAGAGCTGCACATTTATTTCATTTGGAACAGAGCCAACAAAACATTGAGCATGTGCAATATCACATCTATCCTAGCAAACAAATGGCAAAACAAAGCACCAAGCACCCTTGCAAGAGTAGCTTTTTATGAAGCCAGAGGAGCCCATTTTACACCTCTGTTTACCAGAAGCACTGGCAGAAGCCCAACTCCATCTTCTGGGAGGCCCGGTGTAAATAGGAGTCAGGCCCAAAGAAGACCAAGGGAATGCTTGATATTCAGCACACACTTCTGCATGAGCGTCTAACACTCCTGCCATTTCAGAAGCAGACTGGGAGTTAACACAAAATGGATACCACCATTGCGCTGGCTTCTGGCTCTCGTCCTGGTCACCCTCTCTGTTCTCCACTAACCTCAGTGCTACCTTCACTCAGGACAAGCTTGTGAATTGACACTGCCTTGCATTCATGCTAGCATTTTACAATCCTTTGGTTTAAAACAGAAGAAGGTCATTTAGAAACAGAAGCAGAGCAAGTCAGAGGGGGCCTCCCCATCAAGTCTGACTCCCGGCTCCAGCCGGCTCCACTCACGACATGCCTACCATGTGCATTTGTGTTGCTTTCCCACAGGGTGATGAGGTAGAAATTGCCCATAGGTGAGAGAACAAGCTCCTATCCCAAGGACAGAGAACTCTGTGCTGCCCAGCGCTGGACCAATACAGGAGGGCACAGGGGCACTCTTGCAAAGATGCCCTCTCCCTCCCACCATCACCAAGCCCCACCCTTGCATTTTTCCTTTCTCCCTGTGGAGAAAGGCACTCTGCATCTCTTTCTACAGGGAGCAAGGGACTCAGCCAGCCCCATCCTCTCATGAGCTGAGCTATGCATCTCCAGGGACCCAGAGATGGTCAAGTCCCAGAGCAAGAGAATGGAGAGTCCAACGTCACACACAGAAATCCAAAGAACTCAGGTGAGGGGCAATACAGCAAAGAGAACTGAAACCAGCAGTTGCTGCCATGCCTGAGGTCCGGACCAGAAGGGTTCTATGCCTGAGCCTTCAGAGCACAGCTCCAGCCCATGGATGCCACCTGAGGAAAGGTCTGCTCATGAGCAAAACTTTGCTCATATGTATACCTTTACCACATGCAATTCCTAACCCTCAAGCCCTCTGGTAGGATGGACAGATGCTTCAGAACTGCTTCTGAGTGAGAGGGGAGGCTATAATGGTTGCAGTGGGTGGCTGCCTGCCCCTTGGGCTAGCACCAGCCCACGGAAGGTCGGAAGCACAGGCAACCCCATCCACCTCATCTGCTGAAGGGCAGTCCCCCAAAGCAGGCAGGCATGACTCAGGCGTGAGCTGAACATGTGGCCTTTGGCAAGCCACACTCACAGGGGAGTCTGCCACTGGAAATACAAGGGGAGCCCCAGCAGCACTCACCTCCTCTTGCGGGGGGGGGGGATGCAAAGGGGCATTCCTTTGCCCTCCCCAAGGCCATGGCAGCCTGCAGGCTCGAGGGCAGTGCGTGGAGGAGGGTGCAGTCAGGGCCCACAGAGGGAACTCCAGCTTCCATGAGCCAGCTGAGGAAATCCCGCGGGCTAGATTATATCTGCAGGTCGCCTGATGTTCACAGTGGTGCAGCAGAGCCTGGACACTCCTTTATTAGCAGGGATGCTTGGGCCATCTGCCAGACCCTCTGAATTCTCCCTCCTCTGGCACTGTGCAGCCTGCTTCGCAACAAGGTGTGTGGCAGGGAGGGCAGTGAAGGTTTCCAGCAACAATCTGCCAATCAGTCATCCCTGTTGCAAGGCAAAGTATTCACAGGTAGTCCCTGGGCTACAGAATTTGTATGTAAGTCAGATCACATGAGTAAGCCAAACATATATCTTAGACATTCACTGCTAAGCAGTTTGGTACAGCGATCACACCATTAAAAATAACATGTAAACTAGCCCCAACATTAAATTCACAAGTTAAAATAGACATTTTGCCTAGACTGGCTCACACATTACAGGTAGTTCCCTAGTTACAGATGAGTTCCATTCCTGAGAATGCCCTTAAGTCAAATTTGTATGTAAGTTGGATCACATGCGTAAGCCAAACACTTGTTTTAGTATATGTATATGTTTTACCTTTTTGTGCATCTAAAACACTTAAGGAACACTTCCATATTCACTGAAACATCTTAAACATAATATGGCATTGTAATAACAACAATAATAAAGTAACTACAGGTACTGAAGAGAGAGAGAAACAGAACCTGTATGTATGTGTATAGGTATAGATTATTTTAAAAATGAATAAAATAAACAGTTCTTAAACATTTTTAAAACATTCTTGAGGTAACATTAAGCCTACCATTGGATGAGGATGAGGATGATGGAGACAGACCTGGTGTTGGAGAGTCTGGGTTTGATCATGCTGCTGGAGCAGGGCAGGGGCGGTTGTTACCACTGGAGTCACGCTCTAGAAGTAGGTCTCAAGGGTTGTTTGTACAGTCATTTTCTCACCATAAATGAGAAAAATGTAACATCTGAGAGCCTGGTTACAAGGTCAAATTCTAAAGAAAAACCAAGGGGGAACCATGCACCCTACACATGTCCTGAAACACACTGGCCTGAGTATGCTCAAGCCCATGCCCAGAATGAAAGGCTGTGAATACTGTATCTCTAGGGAACTAGGCTGCCACTGATGACAAGTCACCAAATGTGTCATATAGTTCCCTGGCGATAAGTCATGTAGTTCTTCAGAGGTAGCCACGACTATCTGTAGCTAATCTCTTTCTCTAGCAAAAAGCCATGGATATCTCCAACAAAAGCTGTGGCTATCTCTTGGGAACTATGCTTCCACTGATAATGTATGCCAAATGTATTTCCCTATCACATTAAAGATATTAATATCTTTATGACAGTAAATACATTTGTAAGTACAGGTGGTTTGTAACCTGGGCATTTGTAACCTGAAGACTACCTACATGAAGAATGTATTGGGCAATTGGGGCCCAGTAGCAGTGTAAGTGGCCAGGTGTTGGTAGTGATGCAAAAAGCTAGAACTGGTTTCTTGATATGGAGCAACACAACTACCTGCACGTTTGGCCTCTCCTATGGGATGTGGCTGTGGAGATGAACACCTGTCTCAGCACAATTGGCTCAATCACAATCACTCCTCCCACCCACTCACACACACTTCTACTTGCTCACAGGATTAACCCTGCCCTTTCCTCCATGATCCCATGGCTTATCCCTTGTGATTCAGGAATATTCCCTCCCATCCTGCTATCAAGTATTTTTGTAACTATGAACCAAATCGTGGTGAAAAGGAAGAGTTAACCTTCATTTCCAGCAATTGCCAGTTGCCCCTGAGCTGCTTAGTGAATTTTGTCCTTAGCCTCTGCTACAGAGATTAACATACTGTGAGTAACATCAGGCCCAGCCCTGCCTCTTCCTGCTCCTGTGCTGGGTCAAAGCTGCAGCTGGGCCTTCTCGCTCTTCCCCAGTG
Organism: Varanus komodoensis; assembly: GCF_004798865.1. NCBI lineage: Eukaryota > Metazoa > Chordata > Lepidosauria > Squamata > Varanidae > Varanus > Varanus komodoensis. The sequence continues at coordinate 1,040,395 of NW_025335627.1, read as the reverse complement.
GGTGACCCCTGCTGCCGTCCCAGAGAGGTGGTGCAGAACAGTGGGAGGACTGGCGGCTTGGAGGGGTCATTAGAGGGTTCATGTGAATTGACCCTGACTTTTTTATATTATTATTATTATTATTATTATTATTATTATTATTATTATTATTATTAGAACATTTCTATGCCGCCCCTTGCCGAAGCCTCAGGGCGGCTTACAACACAATAAAATACAATACAATGCAAAAATAACAATATAAAATTAAAATTAATAATATAAAATAAATAAAAAATATAAACGATATAAAAGAAATTATAAAAGAAAAGTTATAAAAGAAAAGAAAAGAAGTCGCCCTGGCCAGATAAATAAGTAACTGTTCGTGCCACCTTTGAAATATGTGGGGTCCTCCAGAAAGATTTAACCAGGGATTTGGGTTGAGTGGGTTTCTGACAGGAGGGGTGGGCGGAGTTGCAGGAGATCTGGACGGCCGGGCCGAGGCACTCGGGCTGGCTCCACGAATGCGCAGGAGCCAAGGCAGGGGGTGGGGAGGCATCAGGGACACAGAGGAGGGAATCTGTCCGGGTATTTTGCCTGAGTTCTCGCCCAACTCTGCCCCATCTCATTTACTTCCCCAAGAAGTTTCAGTTAATATAACTCAAGTTCTGAAATTTTTAGATAAATTCATAAACAAACACAAAACTCTTAGTAATTTCTCTGGATCTTATTTGTTTCATTCATAATAGCAATAAATAATGGCACATACATATCATGTATGCTAGATTCAGAGAATAGTAATTATAGTTTACTAAAAATTGCCCGAGCCAATAACAATGTTTGGGTGAGGGCCAGGGTTTCATACCACTAATTTCCAGCATAATGGGGAGAAACCAGGTCAAAAGGTTTTTAAATGTTTTTTTTTCTTTTAAATTGTTATATTACTATTATTTATGTATGTTTTTATGTATTCTTTGTGAGCCGCCCCGAGGCTTTGTTGCGATGGGGGCAGCATAGAAATGTTTTAAATAAATAAATAGGGATTAATGATTTCTATTGTGCAAGTTGAATTTGCTCATCCCATACCTTTAAGCATGTAATTTGGCAATTCATTTCCAGCCATTTTAAAGAGTACACCAATCAGTGGTAGTACCTAAATAATAACCTGCTGAGGTAAATATGCGTAAGCCCCACCTGGCATGAACAGTTATATCTGAAAGACTGGATCCCATCAAGGCACAAAGACCATCTTGCATGGCATTATCAAGTAAGGAGGCCATGAAGTGATGTCAAACAAGAGGGTTTGGACAGTGGATTTCAGAGCTATAACCAATTATCTGCCTCCAACCCTTCCTCTGGCTTTGTTGTGGAGGAGAGATTATAATTTTCAGTGAGTATGGCAAGGGTCACACCACGGTTCAAAGGCTTTCCTGATCTTTATTGAGCTTCCCTCACTCAGAGATATCTCTGTGGTTACTTTTTATGCTTCACATCAGCAGAAATTTGGGTGCCGTGGAGAAGTGACTCCACCTCGATCCAAACTGGGAGCACTGCTGGCCCTCTCCCGCTCTGGGGAGACTCGTGTGCACTGTTTGCTTCCTCTCCCAGCCAGTACAGCCTGGATCAGACACAGGAAGATGCTCTTCTTCAGACACAGCTCTGTTGCCCAGTGCTAAAGGCCATGAAATGCCTGCCTTGGGAGAAAAGCATTCTCATTTTTTGTACTGTTATAGGAACCAAGCCAACTGTAGTGAAGCAATAAGGGCTGACAAAGGCCTGTTGTCAGGCAAACCTGACACACTCCCAGTGCCAGGAACAGTTTTCCTGTTGATGTGACCTGTGAGTCAGAGACCTCATCCACATGCCATGGCAAGCTGCACGGGCTATGTCACCCACAGGTCTCCAAGTTGCATGCTGGCCACCATTTTGATTATAGAGGGGACCTGCGGAACCCAGGCATGGTGGGCCATTTGAAGGGAGCTGAAGCTACAAAGCTTGATAGATACACTCTTCTCCGACAGGAGTCCCTTGTATTAATATCAGATGCAACCCATCAGAGCCAATGTGTCTTGGAGGTTAGAGTGTTGGGATTTGGGAGATCCGGGTTCCAGCCCCTACTCAACCATGTCATTCACTGGATAACTTTGGGCCAGTCTCTCACTCTAAGCCTAACCTGCCTTTTAGGGCTTTTCTCATGAAGATAAAAATGGAGTGGAAGAGAAGTATGCAAGTCACCTTGGGTTGCTTGCAAAAAGAAAAAGAATATAAATGCAGTGCAATCTCATAATAATTTATAGCATCAAACGGAAGTTTAGCAGCTGATTTTTATAAAGGGTTGTGAGGCACTTGATTGAGCATGCCCATATTAAACCCAAAGCATTTCTTTGCATGTTGAGTGTCTATTCTGACATAAGTATGTGTACACAGGCAGCAACATGTTAAGCAACAGACATCTCCCTTTATCCCCAGTCAGTTTTGAAAGCCCATGATGCTAAAAATCATCACCTTCAAACTATGCAGATAAATATGCAATAAGCGAAACAGAATGTTGCTTTTCAATCAGGAAAATGCTCCAGCCGGCCAAATCAATTACCACACAGCTTGAAAAGATGTCATATATGTTTCTTTGCTGGCATAAAGCTATTTGCTACCAGATGGAGATGCTTCTTCAGTCTCATTTTGCCTCATATCTTCTGCATTATTCAATTTCAAGCATACTATCTGAGTAGAAAGTATCTGTCCAGTTGCTGTTCCCATTTGTCAGGCACATGCAAGAGGGCCTTCTTGGTAGCTGCTCCCAGGTTCTGGAACTGCCTGCCCAGGGAGGCCAGGTTAGCTGCTTTGCTTATCTCTGCATCACCAGGGAAAATGTTTTTTCAAACAGACTCTGGGCTTCTAAGCTGATCCTGAAATGGGTTTCAACTAGTGGGTACTATATTTTATTGGTTTGTTTTTAACTGATGTGGGTTTGATTTAAGTGTAATTATGTACTTTAGCTTATGTTTCATTATTCTTAGCAGACTTGAGCACTATCTGTAGTGGAAAGTTAGGCTATAAATTCAATGAATCAGTAAATTTATTTATTTATTTTTCGATTTATATCCTGCCTTTTTCCTGCAAAGGGCTCAAGGCAGCTTACACCATTCTCCTCCTCCATCTTATCCCCACAACAACAACCCTGTGAGGTAGGTTGGGCTGAGAGTCTGTGACTGGCCCAAAGTCACCCAGTTGGCTCCATGGCCGAGCGGGGACTAGAACCCAGATCGTCTGAGTCCCAGTCCCATGCTCTTAACCACTACACCACACTGGCTCTAAATAAGGCAGGCAGTCTGAAATTCTGGGAGGGACTTAGGCAAGTCCAGGCTGGAGAGACCAAGATGTGCTTGGGCTTTGCAATTGCCTTTAGGGTTCAAAGTGCCACCAAAAAAATCTACACTGGAGGAGCAGTTAAAGTGCTGGAATGCTAAAGCTTCATATCTCCTTCTGTGCACAATAAGTAAACATAGCACAAGAAGGCCATTAGTGGCTAGACACCTCATTTCAAGGAAACTGAAACCATGGCAAGTATTCAGGAGTTTCAACACACCTCCGTTTCAGGAATGGGTCAGACCAACCCAGGAAGAGATTTCTTTGAAATTTTAGCATATACTTAGGAGGTTCATCAACACACTGCAGCCTTCTCCACTGCATCCCCTTTTCTATGTGTGCCTATGCCAGGTTAACTTATTTCCCCCTTGGAGAGGAAACAGGAGTAGAGTGCTAATAAATGGTCTCATAAAGAGGTCTCTTGAGCTTTAGGCAACCTCCTTCCCTCACCCCCATTTCTTACTGGAGGGCACATCAGGACTAGCCCTGGCTGTTGTTGGCACAGCCCCCTCTTTCCTTCTCCTCACTCTTACAGACTCACCCCCAAACTTTCTTCCTTCCCGCCAAAGAGTTGGAGATTCCAGTTTACTTGATCCCTCCTCTTTGGTCTTTCACGCTGAGAAGCGCAATCTATTAGAGGCTGAAGTGTGAGCACGTGTCCGTGGGGTAGTTGAAGCCTTAAAGCCTTGAGCTCAGCTCTGGGAGAATTCCCCATAACGGGCGCTGAGTGTTCTAGTTGTTTTTTATGTCTTGTTTGTATTTGAATTGCAATTGCTCCAGTGCGTGAATTCCTCCAATATTAATGACCACCCACTCTAAATTGTTGCACGTGTTTAATAAATTCCCTATTGCTTGAAGCAGCATGGGGAGCAGAAAATTATTGGTTTCTGCCGAGCCAAAGATGCACTGCTGCCAAAGTGAAAAAAATCCCTTTACAAATCTGTACCTTAGGAATGGGCACATGTTTGTGTATGTATCTAGTGGAACACATCTGGTAACAATGCAACATTTGCCTGGTGCAGGAATTAGCCCGCATTAAGTATACCAGCATGTAGTTGTTCCCTGGGGCAATATTTTTAGAGCCAGGACCATCTAAAGAGAATGGTAAAATCAGGCATTTTGTCATGGTCTGGAGCATGGGCAGCTGGGTATCAGACCGGGGCACCAGGACACAGAAAATCAGTACACTACGAGGGCCTATTCCTCATCATAGTCCAGCTGTTCAGAGCTTAAGGCCAATAACAGACATACAAGGTAAGTTAGTCCAAATAGCCAGTCAGAGCAGAGTCGTCCAAGCTGGTCAGGAGTCAAAAGCTAGAGAGACAAGCCAAGGAGAAGCAAAGACCTGGGGCTCGAGCAGGAGGTGGAGCAGGTAATGACCAGAAAGTTGGTCAGGGGCAGGGTTTCCAGAAACAGGTTCTAGAAGGCACAGAGGGCTCCAACAACATCAGAGATCTTTATTACTGAGGCAGCATCTGGAGGGAAGAGCTGGTCCTTATATAGCTCTTCCCTCAGGGCTCCCAGGTTGTGCTCGTAACAGCCCAGGTGGCCGCAAATGACTGTGGATCCAGTCCAACAACCATCAGGGCTGCTATTCTGGTCTGGCCAGCAGACGGTACCCAGATGCTGCCTCAGAACCTCACACATTTTTTGGAACCTTAAGAGTTGGAAAGCACCCACTTCACTAACAGAGCGAGCGCAGATCACCCAGGCACGTTTACCTTGCACATCCTGCCTCTAGCATGCTTTGCCGAAGGCTCCCAAATTCTGCAGACCAACTCAGGAGCACCGGTACAACCAGGAAGACAAAGCCTTGGGACCTTTGCAGTTCTGCGCAGGTTCCTTTAGAATTGTGCCTTTAGAATTTCCTTTTTTAAAAAATCCCCTGTTATCATGAATTCCTTTTCTCTTTAGCATCACTTGCCATGGGAGTTAACTTATCATTGCTCTGAGTTTATTAAAACTTATACAAATCATCCTGCCATCAGAGCTGAATCTACTAAGGACAGAATCCTCTTCATGTCTGAACAGGAAAAACTCCCAACATTCCCCAGCCTGTCAAGGAAGTTGTAGGATTCCTTGCTGTCTAAGCCTGAATAGTCTTTCACCCTAAGTAAGTTCTTCAGTGACCACCACGTAGTTCCTCATTGCTCGTTTTCACTCCCAAACGAAATATGATAAGGAGTGAAGAATGACTCTGACTCTGCTACAAACTGGGAGAGAAGATGATGTTTCCTACTGGTAGACCCCTTCTTTGGGGTGCCATGCCAGATAGATACCGATAGGCTGCCACTGGTCAGGTCAAACCTCCCAGTGCTTAGCAGTCTATTTTCAGTGCTTTGGGAAGCCTCTGAGCCCTCTTGCCAAGGACTTCTGTTTCAGGGAAAAAAAATAATAGTTCTGCTCTGGATTGTTTTTAACTCAAATCCGGAAACACAGAACTTCACAGAATATGATACCTGCTTGAGTAGAGTCTAGTTCATATGCAGAGTTCATTGCAGAGAGAAGGGTCTGGGACATGGGTGGTTATTTGACACTCTTGAAGAATGAGCACATTCTTCCTTTGATGAGCACCCAAGTTTGGTTAAAGCCAGCCCTTTAGTAGAGATTGACTGTTGTGTTTTCCAGTCATTATTAACACTTATAATTATCGGAGGCGGGGGAATAATTAACAAACATATGCAAAATCGATCCTCAATCAATTTAACAGTCCCTTTATTCTTTTCACTCCCTCCACGGTCTTGAAAGTCTCCCTGCTGTGTTCTCCTGCTCTGCCTGCTCCTTAAGAGGATGGGCTTACCTACAGCTGGGCGCAGGAAGACCCATCCCTTATATGGATTACAGCTACACTATATGAAGAGCTGGGGACCTCTGTGGGAATGGCAGTCCTTGCAGTGTGGGAGCCCTTGAGAGTGCCAAAGGGATCCATGGTTTCCCCCTTACACCTTGCCCTGGCACCAGCTGCCTCTGCTGGAATTCATCATAGCACAGCTTTCAGTCCAAGGTCCCAAGACCTCCTTGCTGCATGTTTTTATGCATAAGACTGCTATTAATATTCAGCTGCTTCCTGTTATGCCTGAAGGAGCTTTGCCTATTTTGTCCAACTGATAAACTTTTAAAATAGGCCATACTCAAGCATCACCTATGGAATAGTTCTGCCCACAATTCTTAACAGAAGGGCAATGCCACCTGGGCTCCATGTACTTTCACTCTCTCCATCCCTAAAGTGTTCTGAAATGGTTGCACTGCAAAGGCAAATGGGAAGGGAGAGAAGTGGTAGCCCCATCTAGCACTTTGGGAACCAAACCTGTTCACTCCAGTTATGGTTTTATAAGCTTTCTTATAGCTAGGACAGCACCTCCCCCAGTAGGTTGCCCACCCTCACCTTTCCCAGTGCTCCCCATTCCAACCTGCTGAACACCTTTCATGCGGCTGGGAGCAGTTTGGAAGGGAGCCAATCGGTTGCATTTCCAAAATGAACAATCATGTAGCCAGATCTGAGAGCTGCCTGTTTTAAAGGAAATTAGCACAGGCAAACATCACACAGAGGAGTGCTGACGCATTCAGCCTTTCCACAAAGAAAACTGTAAACATCTTGGTGTCTTATTAATTAATGCAATGGGAAAGTACAACTCCACCTGCTCGAGATCCTTTCCTGTTTTGGAGACCACTGTTGAGCACGAAAAGTCTGGTGTGGTGCCTCTGCCTAACATCCTATTAAAGAGCCCCTCCAAGTGTGAAGCAGAATCTCTGTGAGTTTCTTATCAAAAGTATTGCAAAACCACAGCACTCACGAATGTCAGCCAGTCTGGGTTTGGGTAGAATATCGAGTCCAACTGCATAACTTGCCCTTGAACAAGCATTGACATTCCTCTTGGCCCCAACATCCCCAAGTAAGAGTTACTTGCCAGTATAATGGGCCTTGTGACTTCGAGGTGCCAGGATTCAAGAAATGTTCCCTAAATCAAAGGTGCCTTAACAGTTTGTCTTATTTTCTATTATTATATGTTACCACATCTGACTAATCTCTTCTAGTGATGTAGAGTACTCACAGTTTCTTTATGGGGTTGCCTAATTCTCTCACAAAGTAGATTCTTAGGTCCGTCACTTATTCACAAAGTCAATAATAAATAAATATGATAAAACATAGCAAAATGTTATATAAGGGAACCATCAGGAGGTAGAAAATCTTTTCAAAGGATTCTTTGAAGGACCAACTGCATGTTCCTTTAAACAGGCAGTTCTGCTTTACATAGGAGCCCAGGGCCTTTGAGGCCAAGAACCTATGAGACTACTCAAAATGGGATGCTGTAATACTTAGATCTGGTGAACTCTTTGAGCCCCAGTTCATTAGGAAGTCTGTCCATCATCCACCAGCTCCTGAATGGCATGGGGAAAGAGATTCCACCAATGGCTGATTCTAACCCTTGAGTCTGTAATCTTGCATATAGCATGCTCTTAGATAAGGTTAGCTTTTTCATTCAGGGCTTAAGATTAAACACCACTGATTCATTGGACAGCCCCATTTTCACTAGCATATCTGAAACATTGTACTCTAGGGGCTTAACAGCAAAACCCCACGCTGTAGCTAGATCTTGTCCATGTAGCTTCAATCGGTTGCCTACCTGAGCCTCCTTTCAAAGCCTGGTAGCTTTATGGACCATTATGGGACAGTTGCCCTCCAACAGGGCCACATTGGCCAGCTTTTCCCTCTCTCCAAAGGTTGACTTCAGGTTCCATTCACTGGAAAGTAAAAATGCTGCTGCATCTTAGGGTTGGGGTTGCACACTCGCTGGATTGTTCTGGTTCTAGACACCTTTTAATTTAGGTCTTCTGGATCAGGCGGGGACAGGACAGAACAGAACAGAGCAGAGCAGAAGCAAAGACGTAAGGGGTCTATAAGGTCATTCAGCTAAACCTTCTGCTCTGTTTCCATGTGTGGTTGCCCATCTGGCATCAGGCCCTGCCTTTCCAGCTTATGAAAGATGACTCCATGTACCAGCTTGATGCATAGCTATATATGAAGGATCTTGGACACCAGTCACTAATGTTACCAATGCTAGGCTAAGGTTCTTCACAGGATAACAGATTGATTGGTCGATTGATTGATTGACTAGCTTTTTAAGCCTCCCCCATTAGCCACACAGCTCCCAGATGGTAGGGAGAAGATATTATAAACACATTTACAAATACCAATTGAGAACTATGAAAATGAGAAGAGATAAAAAGCAGATGAATGCAGAAGGACTAAAGTTAAAAGAGAGCAGCCAGTTTTCAGTATGAAGATTCTGTTTGTCATCATCTGTAATGTCTCCATGGGAGTGAGACATGGGAGTGAGAGGAAATGCAGCAGTGATACTTAGTACCCAGCAGTGATACTTAGTACCTGCGATTTTAGTACCCAGTTTCATCTGCCACCTGCAGGATTCCTGCCCAGACACTACAGCTGCCTCTTTCTTTGAAGCTTCCCCGCAAAGGATTGCCTGAAATACTGTCTCCCATATAAAGCAGTTAAAATGTGGGAAAGATGGGCTGTGTGCCATCCTTTCCTCCCCACTTGGGCACTGGGTGGCTTCACCCTTGATGACAGAAACACGAGGAAGAGGCCACATATTTCTGAAGAGAGACAGAAACAGCCTCCACTCACCTCCCTCCGTTGGCTCCTTGCAACATTGCTCCCCTTACACACTTTACATATGATATGGATACACACTTCCTAGTTTTAAATCCTAGTATGCATTTCTCAGAAGAATCCTTACTGGGATGTAGGTACTGCCACACCAGGGAAAAGCCATTCAGTGGGTATCACCAGAACAGAGAAAGCTACGGGAGCCTGCAGTGGATCCCTCTGTCTTCACAGGTTCTGCAGAGCCAGCATACAAATTCCGTGCAGTGAATGAAGTACCCTCTGCAGCATTCAGTGCACAGGAATGTGAAAATGAGTGTTTTTAGACAGCATTTGTTGAATCAAAGTGCAGCAATCCTGCCATCAAGTGGCACTGCAGAGACAAGCAGTTGGAATTAACATTCCTAACAACCTCAACAGAGCAGTCCTGAAGAAAGAAAATCAGACAAGGCAAACATGAAGTAGGTGGGGGGTTTTGAATCTGCACATGTGGTGGAAGGAAGTTATCGACAGAGTTTGAAGTGAGAGAGCAAAGTGTGGATAAGCGATGGGAACTATCAATCTCCACTGCTGATGCCTCTGCCTTGGCCACTGCTAATGTTCTGTCCTCTCTTTCTGCAGTAAAGGAAAATAGAGAAGAAGTGGTGGAAAAACACAGGACGGTTATATGTGGAAGATGACCTCATCTGGGCATCTCTAAAATTCCGTACATAAGAAAGGTCAGTGGCACCATAAAGGCTCAGGAGAGCATTCTTGACTTCCGGAGATTTTGAGGCTATGTGGCTTCAAATACCTTAAGATGAATGGAAAATACACCTCCTTTATCTCCTCATAAAGGATCTCTCTGATATTTCTGTTCCTCGTGCAATTGTAGCATATTTTCTTCAAGACACAAATACAGCTTTCTGCCTTTCTCCTTTCTGAACGTACATAAAATGTATTTAAGCAAGCCTTAGTATTACAAGTCTTGTGTTTTAATAAAGCAAATGCATGTATCAGCCTGTAATGTAAGGCCATCAAAGTGCCTATGCTTTTGAGTTGTAGAGGTAGAAACAAGAGCAGGGACCTTTCCAGTGGTGGCTCCACAATGCAACAACCCTTTTACAGGAGAAACTTACCTGCCCTGCACAGCACTGTCCTTTCGATGCTGGGCAATGACTTCCCCGTTTTTCCAAGCTTTTAAAGGGTTTTTTTTTTTTTTTTTAAGATTTTAGTTTTTTCAACCATTCCACTACTTTAGTCTCTGCACTGTGATTTTACATCTTATACCTAATATCATACTTAATCCAGCATTGGGGTGTTTATTAGTTTGGGAGTATGGTTTTAATTGGGATTTAATTTGTAGCATCATTATTATGCTTTAAATTGCAACGTGCCCAAAAGGAGACAATACAATCAGGCCACTGCCACCTCCGAGGATTAAGGGCATCCTGGGCAGAGTGAGGTTTGTGCCTACACTCCTCCTGCATTGCAAAACAGCCAATTCTGGCTAATTGTGATATTCTAGAGTTCACAAGTGGTGTAGTATTGCAGCAAATGTAGTCAGATTCCTGTTCAATCAATATGCAAAGCCTAGAACCACACCTCCTTGACAAGAGCATTCCACAAAATATTGTTGAATCACAAGCACTTTCTTTGTGTGTGTGTGTGTGTGGGGGGGGTGATTATCTTTACTGATTAAGAATCTTTGTTAATTCTTTCAAGATTATTTAGAAACATAGAAACAGAGTGAGTCAGCAGGGGTCTCCTGCGCCATCTAGTCTGACCCCCAGCTCCAGCTGGCTTCACTCATGCAATCCCCAACATGTGGTTGTCCAATCTTTCCTTGAACACCATCACTGATGGGGCCTCAACCACCTCTCTTGGAAGCCCATTCCATATCCTAGGGGTCCTAACCAGGAAGTACCAGTATTATTCTGACATCCTGAAGTATTTCCTGATATCCAACCTGAAGCTGGTTCATGGAGCTTTGCCCCACTGGAATGCATCCACTGCAGGGAAGAACAGGTCATGGCCCTCCCCCCCATGGCATCCCCTCACATACCTATAAGTTGCTAAAAGATCCCCTCGGAGTCTCCTCTTCTCCAGGCTGAAAAGACCCAGTTCCTTCAATCTCTCCTCATATATCATCCCTCCCAACCTGGCTACCATTCTTGTGACCCTGCACTGGACCAATTCTAACCTAGCTATGTCTCTCCTATAATGTGGGGACTAGAAATGGACACAGCAGTCCGGTTGTGGGTCCACCAGAGTAGTCTACAGCAGTATCAACACCTCCCTAGATCTGGAAGCAATGCTTCTGGTCATATATCCAAGGGTGGCATTTGCCTTCTTAACCACCACGTCACACTCCTGGCTCACGTGCAGCCTGCTATCAGCAAGTACCCCAAGATCCCTTTCACAAGGGCTGCTTTCCAGCCACTAGTTCCCCTTCCTGTACCTGTGACACCTATTCCTGTGTCCCAGGACAAGACCTTGCACTTATCCCCACTGAACGCCATCCTGTTGTTCCCCACACACTCCCACTGCCTGTCCAGATCCTTCTGGATCTGAATCACCTGTTATCAGTTGTGGCTACCGCCCCCACTTTGGTATCATCCATGAATTTAGTCAAGCAGGAAAAAATAGTCAACTGGCTTCATTGCACCTGGCACTTTTTGTTCCCAGTGCAGCAAAGGCACAGCAAATGCCTATCTTCAAAAATGTCCTGGGAAGGATAATGAGGTCTACTCTGTTCCAAACATGCACACAGGTTCTAACATTGTATCATAACAGACTTTGTGTTGGGGGAAATTGCCCTGCCTCCCCAACTCTATCAGAGGTTAGTGCATTTTTGTCACTTTGGCAAGTTAAGAATACTTTTTTGATAAGGTAACTATAATTCTAAGGATAGAACCACCAAATAGCTCTCAAAATCGGTGACAGTCTGTTAGAACCATCCACTTTCTTTAGGCTGGATTATTATCCATCATATAGCAGGCCATAATTTTCACCAAGTCAATGCCCAAAAAGCTAAAATGGCACTTCGCAGTTGCCACCCTATACAAAATTTACCTAGGAATAAGCCCCATGGGCCATAGTAGGACTTATTTCTCAGTAAACACACATAACATAGCACTGCACAGCTGCCCTTGCTATGATTTTAGTAGTCTATCCCCACTTTCAAAAACTTGTTAACATTGCTTTTTTTGTTAAAAAAAAAAGGTGCCGGAACTCACGTCTTGGGATCACACTTTTACACAATGGTCGCCGCAGGCTGAGTCAGCGTGCAACCACACAACCGATCCCAAGCCGAGCAGCGCCCTCACAATCAGCGCCGACAATAGCGCCGACACACAAACAGCCCGCAGGCACTATGATTTCTGCCGCCGATCTGCTATGCCCAACAGGGCGATTCACAATCACTTGGAAAAATCCATCAAAAAAAGGTGCCGGAATGCCGTTCTATGACAAAAAAAGCCCTGCTTGTTAATAACAATGTCCATTGGCCATGCCATTAAGGCACAGGTTGAGAAAGGCTTGGCTCTGCTCTGCTCTGCTCTGTATTGGTACAACTTCAGCAGAGGACACCGTAGCTGGGGAAAATGTCCAATCTGCCTGAAGGAAATTCCACCCTGACCTGACCGTATCAGTCAGTGCTGCCCTGCGATGTGGGCAACAACTCTCAAACAGGAAAGCTTAGCTTACTCACACCACATGCAATGCAATCTTATCTTAGACATGTTTACACAGAAGCAAGCCATCCCGAACTCAGTGGGACTTACACACTGGTAAGTGCGTAGGATTATACTTTGCCAGATAAATATTAAAATGATTATCCCATACCACATTAAGAAAAGAACTTCTTCTCCACATATATCTTACCATAACACAGTATAATGAAAATATCCCAGTTGCGACTGTCAGCTACAGTCCTTCCTTCCTCACTTGAAAATTTATGCAAGAAAATTGAATACTAAAATTTATATGTGTTATTTAGTTCTTGGTGGAAAAAATTAAACTTCGCTCAGTTCCTTGTGTGCTCACGTTGTCTCCTAGAAAAGTGAAACTATGCCGATTAGTGCTGTATATGGAAAGACCGGGTAATGCTCATTCCACAGGTAAGGTTAGCTCTTAACCGTTTATTATTCTGTCAGCACTGGCTCTGCATAATTCAGAAACACTCATCAGGAATTTAGATTAGAATAACTGGAGTCAGAGGAGAAATGCACCATTTAACTCATACACTTTTAAACTGGTTTGCAAATCTGGTGGATGGTCTGAAGCCTATACCACGCCTGTGTGTGTATAACATTAATTAAACTAATTAACTATAATTTCAAAAACTTTTAATAACAATTCTTTATTTTTAAAACTCTGAATTATCTTTCCAGTGTTTCTATAAGCAAGTCTAATTGTCATTAAAAGGAATGCCTACATCACAATATGTAAAGTATGAACAAAAGTCCCCTAATATATTATTATTTATTTATTAGATTTATATCTTACTTTTTCTGACAAGAACTCAAGGTGGCTTACATCATTCTCCTCTTGCTCTCCCACAACAACCCTGTGAGGTAGGTTCAGCTGGTGCAAAGTCACCCTGTTGGCTCCATAGCAGAGTGGGAACTAGAACCCAGATGGCCTGGGTCCCAATCCTGTGCTCATAACCACTACACCACACTGAATCTAGATAGAACTAGCTTTAATGTACATGTTAAAAGCTGCCAAGTCAATAGGTGAGGAACATCATATTTTAAAAAGGGTGCTTTCACTCCGATTTTTTGAATCTTTCAACTCTGCATCATTAGTTCTGAATGCAGGTACTCTGAATAGAAAATATTGCACGCCGTTCATACTGATACTACTGGTCTAAATCTCAGAACGCGTTGCTGTGATTTCCATTGCTTTAGTTCTCCATTAAGAGAAGAAAAGCGGGGCGCTGTTTTGCTAAGGAGGCTCAACTCCCAGGCACAATTAGGAAACCTGATCTCTGTAAAGACCACAGAAGGGAAAGCTCTAGTGCAACCATTCCCAACTTTGGCTCCCTGATGTTGTTCGGCCATAACATCCATCATCCCTGACTGTTGCCCAAGGCTGGCTGGTGTGATAGAAGTGCTAGTTAAGCATCTTTGCAGAGCCAAGGCTAGAGCCACTGCTCTGGTACTGTGATAGTCAGAAGGTGGGTCAGCACAGATTTCCCACTTCAGTAGAAACTGCAAGCACAAAAGGCTTCTCTCCCTCCTAAGTTAAGTTTGGGAGAAAATGGGAGCAGACTTCTTTGGGAGAGGATTTGTTTGCTTGTTGCAATTCTGGAAGAGAAAATTAATTCCTGGGTTAAGCATGTGGTTAGAAGCATCTTGCCCCTCAGCTCTGTCAACCTTCCAGCCAGCTGGTAAAGGACTAATGGAAAGCAAGGTTGAAGCTACACTCCTAAGTTGGCCTGCCCTACCCTAGTGCTTTCACCACTATGAAAGTCTACACCCCGTGATCTCCCCATGCTCTTATGCCCATGCTCCAGACAGAAAAACCAAGAGCAGCCTCACAGAGGGACAACACAGAGACCATTTTCTGTCTGTGATGCAGCATTCAACCCAGGGAGCACTTGTTCTGAGTCAAACCACTGGCTATTATCTTCAATGAATCTTGAAAATCAGGAGAAGTACCAGACGACTGGAGAAGGGCTAACATCAAAGGGGGGAGGGGGGGAGAGCCTGGGAACTACAGACCAGTTAGTCTGACATCAATCCCTGGAAAAATTCTGGAGCAAATTATTTTAAAAATCCATCTGCAGGCATCTTGAAGAAAATGCAGTGATTATTAGAAGCCAGCATGGATTTATCAAAAATAGATCTGTCAGACTGATTTAATCTCATTTTTTGACTGGGTAACCTCCAAATGGACAAAGGGAACACTGTGGACATACGTAATCTACCGAGACTTCAGCAAAGCTTTTGACATAGTGCCACATGACATTCTTGTAAGCAAAATAGAAAAAAGTGGACTAGATAGAAAAACTGTTAGGTGGATCCAAAATTGGCTGCTAAATCAAACACAAAGCATGTTCATCAATAGCACCTTCTCAAATCAGATGGAGGTAACTAGTGGAGTGCCACAGAGTTCAGTCCTGCGCCCAGTGCTCTTCAACATCTCTATTAATGATTTGGATGAGGAAGTACAAGGATAGATGATCAAATTCGCAGATGATACAAAACTGGACAGAATAGCAAACACCCTAGAAGACAGAATGAGGATACAGGGCCATCTTGATAAACTTGAACACTCGGTTGAAAGCAACAGAATGAGTTCAATAAGGACAAGTGCCAAGTCCTCCACCTAGGAAAAAGAAACCAAAGGCATCGATACAAGATGGGGAATACGTAGTTCAACAGAAGTGAGGGGGAAAAAAGATATTGGAGCAATTGTGGACAACAGGCTAAACATGAGCCAACAATGTGATGCAGCTGCCCAAAGGCCAAATGCTATTTTGGAATGCAATAACAGAAGTATTACTTCCAAATCACAAGTAGTAGTAGTTCCCCTATACTCCTCATCAATCAGCCCTCATCTGGGCACCAAGATTTAAGAAAGATGCCGGTAAATTAGAAAGGGTCCAGAGGAGGGCAACAAAAATGATCCAGGGTTTGGAAACACTGTCCTATGAGGAGAGGCTGGAGAAGAGAAGAAACGTGGAAACAGAGTGAGTCAGAAGGGGCTTCCCGGGCCATCCAGTCAGACCCCCGGCTCCACCCAGTTCCGCTCATGACATGCCCACCACATGCATGAACACAGAATAATCAATTCGAGCTGTGACAACCCAGATTCAGGTTAGATATCAGGAAAGGCTTCTTCACTGTCAGAGCCATATGACAGTGGAACCAATTGTCTAGAGCAGGGGTCTCAAACTCAACTTACCTGGGGGCCGCTGGAAGTAGAGTCTGGGTGAGGCTGGGCCGCATCAAGTACTCCACCCCCGCGGTGGTGGTGGTGGGCCGCTCACCCGGAAGGCCTCAGGGCTCCTCCCCCGTGCCCCGCCTGTCCTGGCAATCGGCCCGCGGGCCACAAATTTGAGACCCCTGGTCTAGACACCATGGGCTCTCCCACACTAGAGACATTCCAAAAGAAACTGGACACAGTAACTTGGTGTCCTGCAACAGCTGGGGATTGGACCCGATGGCCTTATGGCCCCTTCCAACTCTACTATTCTATGATTCTATGATGAAAAGAAAGACTAAGATTCTGACATGTGTGGAATGTGTGCGCGGAACCAGAACTTTGCTGCCTTAACTTCTGAGCCATCAGAGTTCTGCTCATACTGCAGTCCTGAAAAATTAAGCCTCATCTTCCTGTTACCAAGACCAGCCTGCCTGATCATTCAGTCAGCTGACTGTAATGCACACACCTGGTGCATCGGGTGTATAAAAGCCTTGGCATTAGAGCTGGTTAGGCTAAGCAAAATGTTTTTAGGATGAGGGTTTTCTTTTTCCTCACTGCTGCCTTGGATCTTGACCTTGGCCTGCTGCTGGTAATGTACCTGCTTTGGGCTCTTCTTGTCCAGGAATCAAAATCAAAACTGGGGTAGGCAACTGGTAGCCCTTAATGTTTGTTGTTGTTTTTTAAATTGGCCTACAACTCCTGTCATCAGCTAGCTATGCCCTATCAGAGTTGTAAACCAAACCATCCGGGGGCTCCGGTTGCCCAGCCCTGATCTTCACCTTTGCTCTGAAATTCAACACCTGCTTGCTTCAGACCATGTACCTGCCTCGTGCTCAGCTGAATAGACTACTGCACAGGTCCAAGAATTTGATAGCCTGCAGATTGACTGAACTGAGTCTTGGCACTAAAGCAGGGAAAGTTTATCTCCAGTGTTGATGGAAGAATCAGAATTGCTTCATTTCAAAGAGCACTTGAAGATGGTGAGAAACTTTTTCTCTTCCCTTCTCCCTGATTTTTTCCAACAATCTTGTGAGAGAGGTCACTGTTATACACACTTTACCTAGGGAGCAAGGGAAGCCAAGGGATAGTGGTCTGGATGTGTAGTTGTCAGTGTTTTGAGTTTCAGCCTCTCTTTTTAGCAACACTGCAAATACTTTCCCTGATCCCTGATTATACACAGTCTAGGCTTTAAAATACCATTGCCTACTCCCCACTTCCTGAGGAGGCTGCCCATGCAGTGGTGAGAAGCATCTGGGGTAATGCTTTGGGGTTTGGTTTACTTTGGATGAGAGGGCCTTGGTGGACATTACAGTCTTGTTGACAAACCTCAGGAGTGGATGGAAAAGGCTGGAAGGGCAACTCAGTTGCTTTTGCAAACCCAGAGCAGCCCTCCTTGTCCTGGCCATGAGACTGTGCAAGCACTGGAAACCAGGCAGTTTCCTTTTTTCTTGCAAGGAACTCAAGCCAGCTTGCATAGTGCTTAGCCCAATCTGATGCTCACAACAACAGCCCTGCATGGTAGGATGGGCCGAGACACTGTGCCTGGCCCAATGTCAGTCGGTGAGCTCCACGGCCAGGTGGGGACTAGAACCCGGATCACCCCAGCCCCAGCCCGGCACGCTTAATCGCTGCCCCACACCGGCTGTAGGAGCGTTTGGGGCTTCACCCGGTCCCGCATTCAAAAGCCTCGTCAAAACAGTGCAAGGGGATGGAGCAGGGCAGGCAAGTCAGGAGGATCAGCCTGCTGAAGTCAAGGGCCCGATCCGCCGGGATGGCGTCTGTGTGCGCAACTGGCAGTGCTGCTCCTCGGGATTGAGGGGAAAGGCGGGGCGGGGGGAGCTTCCTGGGCAGCCCCCCTTGCCTGATCCAACCAGGAGACCTGGGGGCGGGGGGGGGGCGGGAGGGAGGGAGGGAGCGGGGGAGCCCCCGAGGAGGGGAAGCCGCAACCAGAGCGCGGCCGAGCCCCGTGCGCACGTCCCCTAATCGGGACGGGCTGGGTCAGGCAGCGCGGAAGAAGCACTCCGCCTGCGAGCGGCCGCACTGGCAGGGAGACGGCGCTTCCGGGGAAGGGACTTCCTTGCCACTCCTAAGATGGCCGCCGGAAGGGGAGGTGCGGCTCTTTCCTGCCCTTCTTCCCCGGAGGGGACCGGGGGAAGACCCGAACGCTCCTACTTTCGGTGTACACATTAAGTATACAATAACCTCTGTCTGCACAAATTCTGCACCTTTCCTAATGGTGATAAATAATAAAATAATAGCATTTTTAGAGACTTAAAGGTCCAATAGCTGTCGAGAAGACATGCCTTCCATTCGGTATCCTCCACTTTCTGCAACAGCCCTGTAGATCCATTTGCCCGGTAAATGAAGTGTTTTTCTTGTCGGTCCCCGACCAGCCTCTATTCTTTTATTCCATTTATTCTCCCGTTATTTAATGTTTAATTGCTTTTAATTGTGAATTGGTGGATGCTGTGCCATTTTATCTGTCCTTGTTGTAAAGCGTCCGGAAGCACTAGTAATGTGACAGGGTATAAACGCTTTAAATATATTAAACCGATCGATCAATCAGTCAATCGTTTGACTAGTTACTGGACCAGTGATTGGACCATTGACTTGTAACAACTTGCCTTTGTGGTGTATTCCACAGTGTGGGCTGCAGCACCCACTCCCCAGTCTGCAGTGGGCAATGAAAGGTAAGGGCAGGAATGCCCCTTCCTCCAGCTAATGCCCTTTCTTGAAGTGCAGTAGTTAGAACAAGTCACAGAGCTGAAAGTGCAAAGTCAACACAATAGGAGCCTGGAACGTGAGAGCAGGAAAATGAGGAGGGGTTCAGGATCAGCAAAGTGTAGCAGGCAGGGAATTAGCACTTTACATCACGGGGATAAGTCTTAAATCACAAGAGTACAGTAAACTTCTGAATCTAATGCAAGTGAAGTCGGCATAGATGTGACGCTTAATTTACTTTTTATACTTACAATTTATGAAGAAGAAGTTAAATCATAAAATAACAAAGGGGCATGCAGCCCCAAATATATATGACAGGTTCAATTAATAAAATTTCCTTATTTGAAAAGGAAATTTTCAACAGCAATAAATTTTCAGCTTCGTTGTGAGGGGTCAGACATGCCCGTCTTTGCCAAAGTCCACCCAAGCTCAGAGTGTGAATATATACAACTCTGCAGGCTCAGTAAAGGTTAGTGGGATGGTTTTCAGATATATGGACAATGGCAGGACATCCCTGAGAATGAAAGAGCCTAATGTCAAGAGCACGGCACTCTAATCTCATGAATCTCAGCCGTGCCAGTGAAGCTATATTTACACCAGGTCAGACAACATCTTTATGTCCTACCTGGTACTTGGTTTTTCTGGGTGGCTCCAAGGTGAGCAAGTTCATAGCTAATTTTAAAACTCACCAGAAAACCTAGCAGCATGATTTAATACTAATTTCTAGAGATACTGTGGCACACAATGTATTAACTGATATAGCATCCCTTATTAAAATTTTAGTTATTGTCCTGTTTTTCAGTGGGACAAGTTTTGTTTCAGTGATGGTTGACGATTTCTACCTCAGACAAAACGACATGAGAAGCTGAAAAATAACCGCTGAGGAAAAATCAGCTCTGAAACACACTTCACACCACGTCATTCTTTTGCTCAGTTTCAATGAGTCAGCCAATATGCTGCAAGGAAAGTCCCCATGTTCATTTCGGAGGGCAGTGGGTTCTGACATGGGCTCCGTTCATGTGCAATTTGACCCATGGGACCCTCGTTTAGACTCTGGGTTCCTTCTCAGCACAGCTAGCACCCAGCTTACGGTCCCATGTAGCTCCAGCAGAGAACATGTTGTTGATCACTGTCTGATGCTCGTTGTTTTTCTGATGACTGCTCTGGGATATCAAGTGCATGGTCATTGTTTTTGGAATCCTGGAGCAGTAACCCTCACTGCAAACAGGAGATGTGGCCTTCGTGTGAGACTCTTCTCGGGGACTTCTGATGCTGACCGTCTACTTCATGGGTGGAAACAAAGGGAGGACGTCAGCCTCTACCCCACCAACACTGTGCTCCTAAATTTAACTCAGATTTGATTTAACCCATCAAAAAATAAACCATATCAGCAAAATTGGTAAAACTGTGTGCAGATTGAGAACTGAAGGGAAGGATTTTCTTAGGTGGCTTTTGCCTGAGGTAGGCTTCAAGAGAACTACATTGTCACATGCCATAAAGCCGCCATTTGCATGAAAAGAGTGATGGAAAATGTGTATACTTACTCCTGTGTTCTCTTCTGTAGCCAGAAACTTCACACCAGAAATGATCTCTCAGCGATTGTCCTTGAGATGGCAAACAGATGATTTTGACAGTGTTGGTCTCTTCCTTCCTGGCCAAAGGAAGGTCTGATCCTTATTAAGGCTAAAAGTGTCATAAAGAGGGTGTGTTAAGTAAGCTTTCCAACATGAACTCTGATGTTCAGAACTAGCCATTCTAACTCTTTTCCCAGATAACACAAATGAGCAGGTTAGCTCACCTCCATTCATTTTGCCCCTTCCCAGTGTACCTCCCAAAAATAACAAGAGACTTCCACAAAAGGGCAATCTGCAAGGATTGCTCAGCTTATTCACTCTCCAATACAGAAAATATTCATAATGCTAGAAATGTGTTCTGTAAAGGTTCATAATATGAAAAAAGGATCAGTGCCAAGTATTACTGCTTCCAGATTCACACCATTTGCTCGGAGAGGGCCTCTGACACCCATGCTGCGTTGGGGCATTCCATGGTGTGCTGGAAGTGGTGTCTGGGGCAGGCAGGCACCCAAAATCAGACCAAGATGCCCAAAATCAGCCCACAACACCCATCCATGGGTCATGGCCCCAAAAGTGGCCAAAATGGGCAGGTCGGAGTAGATGATGATACTAATAACAACATTCATTTAGTGTTATCTTCCTTGCTGGTTTTTGGGATTGAATTTTGAGGTTTTGCAAAACTTTGAAGCATTTCTTTGACTTTCATCATGTGTCTTACTAACTAGAATTGTGGATACTCTTGCTGTTAGATATAACAAGTACATGAAGGCATCAAAGCAAGGTGTCTGTTTTTTATGATGTAAGTACTGTCAAATGACTAGCTTAAATTTCATTTTGTAAATTTTATTCCTTGGGATGATAAACCTCAGCTTAAAAATAAATCCGTATGCCTTACAACTGTATGCTGCTTATATACAATGTTAATTTCGCCCCTCAGGAAGTGTTTAAGGAGAGGATTGGTTATGCCCATCTATTTGAGGTCCTAAAATCTATGGGTCAGCCTTCATGGGAACTACTTGAAGAACTTATGAATATGGTAAGATGCATGCTTGTTTTGCCTGTTGCTTTCAGTGGGTTAGTGAGGTAATTTTGTTGGCCTTGTAGAGGTTTTATGCAGTAAAGCCCATGTCATCAGATGCTTGGAGTAGAATCCCCAGCTTGCGTATGCACGTGAGCACACAGACGTGTAATGATAATACCTACAGAGGAAACAAGTGTGAGGGTCTGAGGCATTTCTTTGCAAAGTCAAAATATGCACAGGATAAGAAAGCTTGGTGGAGCAGGACAGGGACCTGGAAAACCCGGGTTCTGTGTAGTCCCTACTCAGCCATGGAGTTGAGCGACCCTGAACACTTGGTCAGTCACTGACTCTCAGCCTAACCTACTCAGAGCACTGCAGTGCAGAGGAACTGCAGGAGGAGCATGGATGCTGCCTTGTGTCCCTTGCAAAACATATGATAATGATATTAATTAATAATAATAATACATAGAGTTTCTTGCCTTGCCTTGAGTCTACATAGAAATGTCCTAAATTAACTCCCTTTTGATCTCATTCTTTATGTTTTCTGTGTGTACCAGTATGTATAGGTATGTGTGTGTTGCAGTGTGTGTGTGTGTGTGTGTGTGTGTGTGTAGCAGAGGTGTTGAACATCAGGCTCATGGGCCAAATCTGGCCTGCCTCAAATCCCAGACTGGCCCTCTAATATGCCCCTGGTGGCCGTGCACCTTTCCCTTTTCCCTGGCCGCTGAGCTTTGGGTGGTTTCCTGCCTGTTGCATTTTTTTCTCCATCCCAAAAGGCTGAAACGTTCTTTCTGGGGGCTTATTTATTGGCAGCCAGAGCTCTAAGCTGAACTGTACTAGTGGTGTGGATATATGGCCCATGCCTGCTTTTTTGCCTTGCCTGTTACTAGAGCTTCTCCAAAGAAGCCTTGAGCTGAAGGAAGTTTAATACCCCTTAGAGTGTGCTCGCAATCTGCCCAGTGTAAGCCCTACTCAATGGAAGAATATTCCACCATTTCCAGAGCCATCTTGTAGCAAAATTCTTGTGGCACTTGAGAAGACTGATCCGTTGCAGCATGAGTGTTTGTATGCTAGAGCCCAGTAGTGGTGCAGGAGCCCTCTCAAAGCTCAGCGGCAAAGCTTGTGCCACCACAGACCTGTCCTTCAGGTGCCACCAGGTTGCTTGTTGTTTTGGTCTACTAAAATGGTTTCTGCCCTTGCTGCTCACAAGTAACCCTGCTCCACTTGCTTTCCACGAGGCTGTTGAAGGTGACCACGCCTCAGCTGGGATGTTGGGCATCAGTAACGTTCAGCCCTTGCTGCTGCTGATCCAGTGGCTTCCAGAGCTGGAGTCGTGTGATCTTCAGGTCTTCATCTCCAACCTGCTGAAGCGAATCTGTTGCCTGAACCAGCAGAGCTGGGCCACCTGCGTCAATACAAACATGGTCATCCATATCATCAAGACACTCAGTCAGCACGCCCTGCCGCATGGAGCCTGTGCAGAGAACCTGATCACCCTCTTGGGTGTTTTGGGCAGCCAGTCCATGAGCTCTGAAGAGCTGCACCAGCTGATCAGGCTGCTGAGGACTAAGGACCCGAAGCAGACCCATCCTTACGCCGCCCCCGTTATGCTCTCAATCCTGACGATGGCTCGCAAGCAAGGCCTGGACAGTGCCTTGCAGTATTTTGACTTGTCGCATGGCATGGCTGGCATCGCAGTCCCACCGATTCACAAGTGGCCGGGCTCTGCATTTGCCTCCAGTGCTTGGCTGTGCTTGGACCAAGAGCAAATGGTCCCTGGGCCCAATGGCAAGGGAGGCAAGAGGAAGCAGCTCTACAGGTAGGCCTGCTGTCTGTAACACTGGAATGCGGGAAAAGCTCCTTCATCATCGTGGTCTCCGTGCAGCACACATGGGTGCTGTGCCTGTGCAGTGCCTGTTTTCGGGAAGATTCAGCTCAAATGGTTTTTGCTGGGAACTCTGCTCCCCCATCCCCTAATATAAATGGGTGGAGTCCCTGCCCTCTTGGCTCCCCATCTAATCTATATTTTACTGTTTAAGTGGTTCATATTATTATTACTTTTAACTGAGAAGCTGGCAAAGTGCTGTCCCCCAATGCCATCTTCAGAAAGGGGCTTTGGAGCTCGACTGCTGCCTCAGCCTTGCACTTAGGTTCCTGGGCAAGGAACTTTTCGTTTGCCTGTGGGAAGTGGGTGTTCCGTGGCAGGCCATGGCCACCATTTTATGAATGGGCAAGCCTCACCCCCGTGGCAGCCATTTTATGAGGGTGCCTGCAATGTTCCCTTGTGCCCATCTGTTTGGGGACTGTGTAGGCAGTTGTGGCTTACTTCCACCCTGCTTGCATTCTCATGGCTACACACCTGGCCTCTTATCCGAAGCAGGATGCTAGCTTAAATTGGCCCTTGGCATTGCATTGTTCTCGGTCAAGAAAGGCTGGCATGTGAGAGAAGACAAGAGGGAGCGTGTGAGTTCGGGAGAGGGCTGGAGAGAGGCGGGCTCCCTGACCCCTGTGGATACTGCACAACTTCAGCCTGGGAGGCAGTGGGGGAGTTAGTGTAGGTGCCAGGATGGAAAGGGAAGAAGGTCTGTTTGGGTAAGGTAGGCAGGGCCCATAATATAAATAAGCATTCTCTGTTTGATATCACAATCATCACGGCCGTTAGAAAATCCCACAGCTAGCTCAAATAGTCATTTTGTCGTCATGCTTGGAACGGCTTAGTGACCCATATACAAGCTGAATCAAATTGCACAAGTGCTTCTCATGGAGTCCTGCTGGGAATCTGATCGTGACCTGCTGGGGAAGAGTGCCACCTATTGAAATGCCCACCAAAGTCCTGTATGTTAAGAGGCTGCTCCCGAAACCCCAGCTTATACGCCATTGTAGTTGCTGCAGGTCATTGGAATTGCAGCTCTGGGTGAAACAGCAAATTTTAGGAGGAAATCTGCATTTTGCCCGCAGGGGAGGCAGGAGAACCCCTGGCCAAATCACCTGTGCGTTGCATGGTGAAGGAGCCAAGATCCTGCAACCTCCATTAAGCTCAATATCAGGAAACCTATTGGGAGAAGCTTTCCTCCTAAGGTCACTTATTTTGTGGCACTGCCGAAAAACTGCGAGAGGTGCCGAGGTGCTGAACCGTGTCTTGAAATATTATAGCCCCAGACATCCTCCCTCCATCTCTGTTGTGGGTGCAGAACCTCCTGCCTGTGGGCTGAATGAAGCCCATGGAGATGTCCCATCCGGGCTGCAGCATCCTGTAAGGCTCCAGCTCCGTATTGTACTTTTCCCCCTTAAAAGCAGCTGAGCAGAAAGGGAAAATAGGCAACAGAGAGCTGAGTGCTGGATTGCAGAGAAGGTGACATTTGGATCTTTGTAGTGCATTTTCCCTCACTGCTCACCTTTCTAGTGATCAGCCTTAGCAAACTGAGATCTCCCTTTCCCTGTGATCTCCCCATCCTGCCACTCCGTTGATGGATTGGTGTGTCTTGGCAGGGATGCCCACTGCCTTTGTCCCTGGCACTGCTGTCCATCGAGAACTTGCCCATGGGTCAATATGGCTTTGGGGCTCCAACCCCGCTCCCAATCTAAATGAATGAGTCTACATCCAAATGAGTCCTGGGACCCCCATCTTGAACGTGTGCCTCCAGGGCTTTATTTTATTTTTTTTAATTTACTTGCATTCACCTTGTGTACTTCTGTGCTGCTGACCGGTGTTCCTTAAACCTCTTGCCAACCTCTCTTTGTAACTTTTTTACAGGTAGTGGGATGGGCTTTGAGTCATTCATTACTTGCTCGTGGTTGCTGTATGTACAAAAAAAGAGTATGCCACAGTGATGCTTTCAGACCACTGCTTCAGCGATTCGCTCTGGGTAAGTGGGGGTGTTTCAGCTGGCTTGTATCAGCCCTTCGAAAGGTGGGCTGGGTCTCCATTGGGAGCTGCAGGGATTCGTCCTACAAGGCAAGGTCTAAAACTTTGAACTTAGCCGCCAGATTCATTAAGACAGGAGTAATAGCTATGTAATCTTCTGTGCTGGCCCTGCCAGTCCCAAGATAAGTGTAGGTCCCGCCAGTTATATCAAAAGAGGTGCCATGGAGTACATGGAGATTAGGCATGGAAAGGAGCTCCAAGAGATTTGACCCATACTTGTTTACTACTGAATCCTTTGAAGATCGGTCTAGAAACTGGACATGCCTAGTACACTGAGCATGCAGGTCATATCCTTCCTCAAAGATGCCCACTCCTATTCTCGCATTAAAATCCCCACATAGAATAACATGTGCGTATGGGAAACGAGATATTAGCGAGTCTAGCGTATCAGTTAAATGTCCCAGATGCAGCCCCTACTTGAGAAAGGTGAACTCTTAGGTGGAATGTAGACGTTTACACATAGTAAACTTCTAAAATAATTACCCTTAAGGAGTAGGGTCTGGAAATTACTGGGACAGTTGGTCTCTATAACCTGGATGTCAATGTTTAGGTCCACTGATACCAGTGTAGCCAAGCCTCCACTTTCTCGCCCCTTTGAATGAGTTTTGGTTGCAGGGACAAAATAAGTCCTGAACCCCTGAATATCCAAAGAATTGGGGTTCATAAGCCATGTTTCTTGAAGGCATAATACATCAAAGCCATGGATGAATGTTATAAAATCAGAGTCATAAAGCTTATCGTGCCAACCCCCCAGATTCCAAGAAAGGGACTCAAGTCGTCCATCTGCATTTAGTATCTTATTTTGGACCTCATCAGAGACTCTGAAAGAGGAACCATACTTTGGGGGGCCCTCCACCACTCCAACACTGGCTGCAGGAATGAGGACAGGTATGCTCCATCCTGCCTTCCCTTGAGTAGAAATGGAGGAAGTGACTTCTGGGTTTCTTATATTTGCCCTCAATGGAGTAAGAGGAGTTGGAAGTGAAGCAGTGTCAGGGCAATTCTCAGGTGATGAAGATGGGCCAGGTGAGTTTGAGTTGTTTTCTAGCAGGGATACTTGGCTGGACAATTTGGAGGGTTTGCATTGAATTTCTTCAGGATTAATGGCAAGTTGATAGTCTGAAGATATTAGGTCAGTTAATGGCTTTGCTGCTGCTCGGTTAGCGGCAGTGTTTGTTTCAGTTCGTCCAACCTTTTCAGAATGTCGTCTTGCTCTGTTTGGTACAGCTTCAGAGGAGGCAATTAACCTGATTTCAAGGCATCATCAGTGCCAGACCTTTCTTGTGTAAGTTCAACATGATTATTCCAACAAAGTCTTGTCAAGGTTGCTGAAGGTGCTGGGTTACTACGGTTTTTATCATTTGGCTCCTTGGCATAAGGCAGGGGAGTGTCTGCTTGCGAAGAAATGCCAGAAAGGACATTTCTTTTTTCACTGGGGAAGACTTGCAATGGATATATTTGGAAGACAGAAAGAAAATGTTTCATTTTGAACAGCATACCGGGAATGGTAGAATGGTTAAAAGACAATAAAATACATTTGTGACCTCCCATGCTAGGGAGCCATTGCACAGCTCTTAAGTCAATCATGTAACTTTGGCATCAGAGAAGTGAGCTAAGAGATAGAATAATAGCTCTTCTGGTGGACCAGCATCCGATATTAAATCTGTTGGGTGTAATACTTAGTGCAGCCTAATGTGTTTGAAGAACACAATTGCACATATTTGAACTTAACTCCTTGGCAGAAGGTGGAGCTGTGCACACTGCCTCTGATTGTGTATCCTTTCTGGTTTTAGCAAATTCTTCTAAACAGTTTTGCTTCCTTTGACTATCTATGGACAGGTCCAAATAAAATAAAATAAAATAAAATAAAGGAAATTGGTCTTGTCGTTATTACTTATGGTCTTTGCATGCATCATGTAATCTTCAATTTTTGGTTGTTTATTTAGCTTGGGCAGAGTAGATGAACCAGGGCTAGTACTGCTGCATTTCTTGTTCCTCGCCGTTGCAACAGAGGCTTTTATACTATTTCCAGGAACCTACTGATCTGCTATACAGTGTCTCTTGCAGGAGGCTTGATTTTAAAACATGACTAGATAAGAACCCATTTGCTCCTTTCATTACATCAGGCAGGCCTCAAACCTTGGTCCATCAGGGTATACCTCTCAGCCGGGTCGTACCATAGAGGACATATAGACACGACAAAGAAACTCTGATAGGACCCCAGTACTTGTCAAAATGGATGGTCGAAACCATCAGGCTTTCACACCAACTTGCCAACCTGGAGTTGCCGATACTTCCTAAAGGTCACTCGACCAGAGCTGTGGCTACCTCATTGACCCTTCGTGCCAGTATACCTGTTCAAGCCTTATGCAAGTATTGCAATCACCCTCATTTGCATGCCAAGACCCACAATAAACCCTGTGCTTCAGTGATCTTACGTTTAATCTCTTGTGATAAAGGCTATTGTATTAAGTCTCCTCTGCAGATCTCTCACTTTCTTTTTCACTGTGTTCCCCTTATTTTGTCATCACGTGATCAGTTGCTATGTGTTAGAAACACTCTTTCCTTTCCTTTGGAAGAGAAAAATATTCCAAGCATGCAGAGAGTTCTTTTTGAAACTTTATTGCAATAAAGGGAGTCAGAATGGTTTTCTTCCCTTCTTCCAACTCAGCTCAGCACATGTTCACATCCCATTTTTTATGCCCTGCCCCCCCTCCCCACTGGCCGCTTCCCCCTCCTCTTTTTCCCTTCACTGGCCAGGGTACTGAGAGGTTACAAACCTTTTCCATCCACCTATCCTGTGCCACTGATACCTGTTCTTCCCTCCCACTTGGTCCCTCCCAGGTAAATTATAATAAGCTTATTTCCTATGCAGGGTGTGTTTGTTAATAGTCATGAGGTCATTCATTGAGCAGGTTTCCTGCTGTCTCATCTATGTGACAATCCCCTCCTGTTATCTGATCTCAGCCCCCTCCTCCTTTGACTAAGGAATTTTCCTTGTTACAGGTTTCACTCTTCCTGTTTCCTTGTTTCAAATCATCATTTCATCCCTATCATTATGTCATGTGATGGTGATGATGGGAGTTGTAGTCCAACATATATGGAGGGCACTGGAATGCCAAAGCACAGCTAATGCTAATCCAGGGCTGGTGGCATTGGATTCTTCCCCACATAACAGAAGGTGGCAGAGTTGCTATATCACTGTTTTCTAACATTAAGTTGAATGTGTACTTCACTATCAGAGAGCAAAAGACATATCCTCTGGAAGGATAAAAATGGAGAAAAGTGACTACAGTGGAAAAGTGTCCTTCTCAAAATGCCATGGGTAGTTGCAGAAAAAAAATCCAAAGCACTGTGGATAGGAGATTCCTATGTTCAGAAACTAGGGATTGACACGTTCCAGATGGGGTTAAATTCCTTGTTATAAAAATGGGTATGCAGTTTGGGGATAATTCCAAATTAATCATTATAATTAGAATCCCAAGTGAATTTTGTGGAATGGTACCAGCTTCAGCTAGTATGTCTGCTCTGTCCATTCTTGGTCAGGGATAGTTTTGTGATCAGTACAATAGTAACCTTGAAACTGGATTACTGAAATTGAGGAGGTGCCCTTAAGGCTGGTTTGGAAGCTGCAGAGAGTGCGTAATGCTGCAAGGAGGCTCTTGAATGAAGTGCTTTGTCATGTGCACATACGTGTGCTTGAAGAGATTCAGTGTTGCCAGGGTTCAAAGAATTGACCTACAAAGCTCTATAGAACTTGGACCTAGTTACATGAAAGATAATTATCTCCTATATTAACCCATTTAAATAACTTACTGTGCCTGTTAACCACGATGGGGTGGGCGCTGACATCTAGCCAGACATCCTGGAATGTGAAGTCAAATGGGCCTTAAGGAAGTCTGAGCAACAACAAAGCTAGTGGAGGTGACAGTATTCCAGCTGAGCCATTCAAAATCCTAAAAGACAATGCAGTAAAAGTGCTACACTCAATATGCCAGCAAATTTGGAAAACTTGACAGTGGCCACAGGATTGGAAAAGGTCAGTTTACATTCCCATCCCAAAGAAGGGCAATGCCAAAGAATGTTCAAACTACCACACCATTGTGCTCATTTCACATGCTAGCAAAGTGATGCTCAAAATCCTACAAGCTAGACTCCAGCAGTATGTGGACCAAGAACTACCAGAAGGACAGGCAGGGTTTCGAAGAGGCAGAGGAACTAGAGATCAAATTCCTAACATATGCTGGATCATGGAGAAAGCTAGGGAGTTCCAGAAAAACATCTACTTCTGCTTCATTGATTATGCTAAAGCCTTTGATTGTGTGGATCACAACAAATTGTGGCAAGTGCTTAAAGAGATGGGAGTACCAGACCATCTTATTAGCCTTTTGAGAAACCTATATGCAGGTCAAGAAGCAACAGTGAGAACTGGACACGGAACCACTGATTGGTTCAAAATTGAGAAAGGAGTTCAGCAAGGCTATATACTGTCGCCCTGCCTATTTAACTTATATGCAGAGCACATCATGAGAAAGGCAGGCCTAGATGAATCACCAGTTGGAATTAAGATTGCTGGGAGAAATATCAACAACCTCAGGTATGCAGATGATACCATTCTAATGGCAGAAAGTGAAGAGGAACTTGATGCCTCTTGATGTGGGTGAAGGAGGAGAGTGCAAAAGTTGGCTTGAAACTCAACATTAAGAAAACTAAGATCATGGCATCCAGCCCTCTCACTTCCTGGCAAATAGATGGGGAAGAAATGGAGGTAGTGACAGATTTTATTTTCCTGGGCTCCAAGATCACTGCAGACAGGGACTGCAGCCAAGAAAGTAAAAGACGCTTGCTCCTGGGGAGGAAAGCTATGGCAAATCTAGACAGCATACTAAAAAGCAGAGATATCACCCTGCCAACAAAAGTGCGTATAGTCAAGGCTATGGTTTTCCCAGTTGCAATGCATGGCTGTGAAAGCTGGACCATAAGGAAGGCTGAGCGCCAAAGAATTGAGGCCTTTGGAGAAGACTCCTGAGAGTCCCTTGGAATGCAAAGAGATCAAACAAGTCAATCCTAGAGGAGATCAACCCTGACTGCTCCTTAGAAGGCCATATACTGAAGATGAAACTCAAATACTTTCGCCACCTAATGAGAAGGAAGGACTCACTGGAGAATGCCCTAATGCTGGGATCTGACTGCACCTTGTTTTCCCATTAAAAATAACCTTTAACATATCCAGCTTTTGTCCGTAAATCTATGGTTCTTGTGTTCTCTCCCTAGCTTCAGGCAGAAAGCAAGTGCCATCCCTCACATATTATATTATTTAATGAGAATTTGAAGCATAATTGGACAATGATATTTTTATCACCATCGGATGGTGTATAGTACACAGTGTAACATAATTAATATAATACTCATTTGACAAACCAAGAGTACAATCTGGTGCATAAACATGTTTGCATCCCTTTCATTTCAAAAACAAATGCAATCAACTGCAAACCCATCCACAGAAAGATCTTTGTGCTTGCTATCACATTGGCTCTGACTTATGGGTGACCCCATGAATGAGCGTCCTCCAAAAGGTCCTGTTCTTGACAGCCCTGCTCAGCTCCTGTAAACGCGAGGCTGTGGCTTCATGTATGGAACTGAGCCATGTCACAGATGGTCTTCCCCTTCTGCTTTTAACATTCCCCAGCAGGACTGTCTTCTCCACTGAGTCTTGCCTTCTCATGATGTGCCCGAAATATGACAGCTTCATTTTTTTTCATTTATCTTCCATGGAAAGTTGAAGTTTAATTTGATACAAGCTTCAATTATTTGTGTTTCCATTGGTCAAGGATATTCAGAAAGCTCTCCTCCAACACCAAGTTCCATATGTATCAATTTTCCTCCTGGCAACTTTCTTTACTGTCCAGGTTTCACAGCTGTACATGGTGACCCAGAGCACCCCAGTGGGGATGATCTTGGGCTTGGTCTTCAGTGAAATGTCCTTATTCTTTTCCAATTCCTTCATTGCTACTCTGCCAAGTCTCAGGCTTCAATTTTCACAATTTCAGTTTCTTCAGTGTTGATCTTAAAGTTGTTTAATTCTTCTGCACTCATTATTTTTGATAAGGTTCTGTTGCAGTCCTGTTTTTGTACTTTCCTCTTTCATCAGGAGTCTTTTCAGTTAGCTGCTACTTCCTGCCAATAAAACAGTTTCATCTGTAAATCTCAAATCATTGATGCATCTTCCATCTATTTTCACTTCTGCTATCTCTGATGCTAAACCAATTTATGATGTTTTGTGCACAGACTGAACTGATAGGAAGAGAGAGATGGGGCAGCGGGGTGGCAGCAAGCCTTCTCTGTGTTGGCACCTCTCCTCTGTGATATGTCAGCCACTGGTGATCATGTAATTTTGTGTACCATAGCTTTTCACAACCATTAACTTGTATACAAGTTGATGTGCTTTTATAAGGATGTACTGTTTTAGAATTTTTTGTAAACTGCTTTGGGATTTTTAAAATGGGAAACAGCATTAAATATTCTAAAATAAACCATATCATGCTGAGCACCATCTGGTCAGTCCCTGTGACACAACCATAACTACAATCTATGGGATATTTGTAAGTGTAATTGCAGCAGAAAACAGAAGACCAAATGCAGGAAACACATGACCTGGAGCCCATATGTTTGCTGAAGAAAATGAGGCTCAGTCATCCCTGTGGAAAGCCACTGTAACTGGAAAAGCCCTAAATGTAATTCTACTCTCCACCCAGCTTTTTGACACAATGGAAGTAAGGAATGCCCACTGCTGGGTTTGCACAGCACATGGATACAGGTGAAATATCAAGAATATTTGCAGTCTGAGTCCATAAAGAAACTGATCACCCACATGCATACTTATATGTTATGACTCTCGAGTCAGAGGAATGAGTGAATGCTGGCAAGATTGGTGGATGGGCATAAATTGGCAAAAAGAAGTTTTAGGGAAAACTTCTGTTTTGTTTTCATTGTGCTGAAGTTTAAATGTAAGGTGTTTTGTGGTGCTGAATCCTATTTCATAGTTCAGTCCAGGATGGATTTGCTGAGTAATTGTGTTTGGCCTGAAAATACTGGATAGACCTAGAGAAAAGAAAAATAAGAACCGTTATCCATTTTCTGAACTGAATCCTGATGTTCGCTCTGATGAGTGTGCTATCATTAATAAAGAGCATCAGGGGGGTTCAAGGTATAATTCACTTTTGTTTTTAATGTCAGAGTACTAAAATACTCTTGGGGCAGTGTTTTGAAGTAGCCATTTTAATCCAGTCCCCTTACTCCTGAGTAAAAAGATCCATGTCACGGTTAGGAAGAACAGCTTTAACGGTGCTCGGGTTGTTTTAGTGCATTTGCCTCTGGCTCAAACTATTTTTAGCAACTGACCTTTCTGGACCAGGCCAAACAAGTAAGGGTGCGTGACGAACATCGGGGATGCCGCTGCAGCGTCAGAAAACGCCTGCTTTGCCTGTGGGAAAAAGGCGGCCGGGAGCACCCGCCCCCGCCCCGCGCTCTCCAAGCTTTCCTAGTTATCTCTGCCGCTCCGGCAGAAGGGGGCGGCTGGATGCAAGTGGCGACGCCACGCCTCCAGCTCAGTTTGTTGACTTTCACGGTCCCGTCCCCGCGTTACTGGCCCGCGGCGTCCTCCCGCCGAGGTCCCGATCGGTCGGCGTCCTGCAATGTCTGCCCCAGCGACAGAGGGCGGTGGGCCTTCGGATGAGCTGATCTTCTATGTGAATGGCAAAAGGGTGAGTGGGGTTCGAGCAGCCGCCGGAGCGCACAAAAAGGAACCCTCGCGCGTACCTTCTGCTCTCCCATGTTTGGCAGGAGGAGAACCTCTGCGCCTCCCTCTCTCCCTGCGGGGCTCCCGCATTAGCGGAACAGCAATACACATAAAACTTCCTAAATCCGTATTGGTGCAACCGTAAAGGTCACAGAAATGCGCGAGCTTCCAGATCCCTTCATTAGGCAAAATGCTGCAAAAGCATGTTCGGGAGGTGGGAATAGAAGGGAGAACTAGACTGACTGGATGTTGAAATGTTTGCACGGTCTAGAGATGGTGCACTGGGGTTGCCGACTACGGTTGGAGCCCCAGAGCCTTCATCTGGAGGCCTGAATCTGGGAAATCATCTGCCCCAACCTGCTGTCCATGGGTTCTTGCTGAAACAAAAGTACATGGGCCCTGATGATCTCTGTGGCATCTTATCTTCTTGGGTAAACTGGATTTGTGCCCACATGTAATTCTGCTCCTGCTGCCGCACCCACTAAACCTGTCTGCCCATTTTTTTCCCCCTGAAGTCACATGCCTCCTTCTCCAGTGTATGTGCATGCCTTTTTACAAAATAGGGTCTTTTAAAGACACACGCATAGACTTTAGAGCATGTATAAATTTGTATATGCATATTTATGCATCCTCTCCCTCCTCCGCTCCCACCCCCGTGGACCTGAGTCCCTGATCTTTGTGATACCTTCCACTGCCCTGGTATAGTAAGATAATATGGTTGACCAAAAAAAAAAAAAAAAGATTACTAGAGCTGTGATTTAAATCCACAGAGATTTTAATTTCAGGTTGTTTACAGGGTAAAAGTTTGCACCTTTACTCAGTTACTGACTTAAATCAGACTTACTCCCAGGAGGTGTGCAAAGAATTGTACCCTTGGTCCAGCTGGCAATAAAACTAAGGTAATTAGAAGTGCCCAGTCCATCCATTACTTGTCCTCAAAGCTGAAGGGGAATGGGAACAGTGGGAGGCTTCCACTTAAGGCTGCCCTGGCATAGTCTACCTAATGCTAAGGAAGGCAAAGTGATGGATATACACCATAGCAGCTTCACAGGGAACTGATAAAACTTATGGTAATTATTGCTAAATATCTATCTGGGCCATTTATGGAAGATTAAGGTATAATCTTAGATTAATCAGATTAAGATATAAGGTGTGTTCCAAGGAAAGAAGAAGGTGCCTTTTCTCTGACATAAGTTAGTTATCAATATAAACCTAAAAGGATACAACTGATTCTTACAGTTTGTGTTTCATTTCTCATGCAGATAGTGGAGAAGAATGCTGATCCGGAGCAGACATTGCTGTCTTTCTTGAGGAAAAGACGTATCCTTTTCTTCTCTGTGGCAGCCCAGAATCAGGCCAATTTTTGACTCCCTTTGCCCTGGTTATTCCTTATTTCTCTGCCCCCCACCCCCCACTCACACAAACCAATGTACACTTGGCACAAGACAGCACAGATATGTCTCCTAATACATATTTTTTAAAATCGGAAATACAGTCTCAGGGAGTGGGGTATGTGTGCTCTCAATGGGAGTTACCCATCGCAGTAACTGAGCTGAAGGAGGTTGCGTAACCATTGCACACTGGCTGTTTTTGAGACTGTGTTTGCTTTTAATGCTACAGATGTTGCACTTAATTTGGATGGTTACAGATTTTTCTTAAGGCTGATGATCTTCTGTGCTGATCATATTTTATCCTTGGTTTGAGGATATTAAGTAATATGTATTTTTACTTATGAAAATTAAATGGCTTTGTTTGTAGCATTGTTTAGTTCATCGTTTTCTGATACTACTTACACTCATCTTCTGTTCACCTTTACTGTCATTTAACTTTTGAAATACTGACTTGCACAAAGCAAAGTTGAAAAGTGAGAAGCAGAAAAACTCTTGAACTCTCACCTTGGAAGCTCTTATTCTGAGTGTAATGTAAGCCCAGCTCCAAGAGGCTTTGATCCAATTATGTGCAAATTTTACTAAATGGAAAGTCTTTCTATATACAGTGAGGCTTATTCGTCCTAGTCAATGTATGCAAGGTTGTGTCCTTCATCCAAAAAGCATTCACTTTTGCTTGTTGCTATGATCTCATAAAGATGACCAGATGGCTGTGGTGCAGTCACAGGCTCTTAACCTACCCTGTCTCACAGGGCTATTATGAGGCTAAATTGGGGGCTGGAGAGCCACACATGCCACTCTGAGTTTCTTCAAGGAAAGGCAGGATAGAAATAGAGCCAATCAAAAAACAATCCTAGCCAGGTATTGACGGCAAACTTTCAAACAGCCTCCCTAGAGTATAGAATGAGACCATACACATACACTGTGGGTGTCCCTGAGTGTAGAATTTGTGTTTTGCCCTTAACTGCGACTCAGTCCGTCTCACAGGTACCAAGTATGGTTGTGGTGGAGGTGGCTGCGGAGCATGCACTGTGATGATATCAGCATATGAACGTATTACCAAGAAGATTGTGTATCCTTTTGAAGAGGCTGGTGTACTGCATGTTGCAATTAAGTCGATTGGATGGATGATTTTGCTGTTGAAATAACCGCTATAGCTATTCCATGATGTCCCCCTGTACTGAAGACAACTGTGATCTTTCCCCTTCTTGTGCAGGCAAGAAACAAAAGCCAGGATGGGTGATCCAGTTGAAGTTGCGTGTCTAGACACATAGGAGCAGGCCTCAGGTGACTCAAGGCTGAGTCACCTGAGGCAGAGAGCAGGTTCAGCATCCCAGAGCATGCTGCATCATTTTCTCCTGTATAAGTAAATGGTTTCTCTTCACACTTACCAAGAGCATTAGTCTTGGGAAAACAATTGCAGCAAGAATACAGCCTGACACTTGCAACTTTTCTACAGAAGGCGTTTGTTGCATGCTGATCTCTTGCTCTTGGAAGTTTGTGGGACCTTCATGCAATGTCTTCATCCTTCAGGCCCTCTCCTGTGTTTTCCTGTTTTTGAAACTTTCCTTTAGAGCAAAGAAAATCAGCTACTAAATTTGAAATGCAGAACAAGCTGGAATTAAAGCTTCTTGAAGGGAAACACCAAAACAGTGAAATCCAGCTTGTTTCAGCTCCGTGGATTTACTGCCTGCTTCCAATCCAATGATCAGAAGCAGGCCTGGTCTTTTTCTTTTTCCTTTTTTTCTTTTTTTAGTGGGGGCAGGGTAAATTTCCATCTCTAAGAAGACTGCAGCTCGCACGTATTTTTAACCGCTAATGCAATTTGAGAAATAAGGGAATGCCCTAACACCATGTCACTTTAGCCTGCTTTCTCCATAATCAGCCAATTTGCATAAAATCATAATATGCTCAAATTGTGATTTGCAGAAATGAGCTGATTCTGCACCAAGTACACTAGTGCCAGATGGTTTTCAGCTGCTAATTTGCATAAATGTTATTAGGAGTGCGGAATGATATGCAAATTGTGGTCCATCCTAAAGACAGAAGTCTGCTAACTGGCTCTACATGTACTACAGCATGTTAGTACCAGCACAAGTGTTAGGGTTGGAGTTAACTTTGAGGATAGGATTTTGGTAAGAAAAATATGTGTTCCTTTCATTGTCCAGAGTGCTAGAACTAGCCCTGAGAGGGCAGAAAGGCGAGTGATCAATAAGAACACCCTGAGCACTCCTTTTGCACATGTTGTCTGAAGGAAAAGGGATTACTCCTGCGTACTTGGGCTAAAGCTAAGGTTAAGGTAAGGAGTAGAGGTGAGGCTAGGAAGACATACCTTGGCACATCCTGGGGCCTGGAAATAACCTGTACTTAGCAAGTGTTTAGGGTTAAAGTAATAGCTAGTGTTAGGGTTTGGAAAACTTGGTTACTGTGCATGTCCATAGGCCTGGAAATAGCTGTGACTGGGCAAGGACTGTGAGCAGTCAACAAGAACACCCTGAGCGTTGCCTTTCTGAATGTTGTCTGAATATAGAGGGATTATGCCTTAGGTTAGGCCTTGGGTTAAGAAAATAGTACAGGCCTGGAAGCAGCCATGACTGGACAGAAAGAATGAGCAGTCTGTTGTTGTTAGTCGCGAAGTCGAGTCCGACCCATCACGACCCCATGGACAACACTCCTCCAGGCCTTCCTGTCCTCCACCATCTCCCGGAGTTCACCTAAGCTCATACCAACTGCCTCAGTGACTCCATCTAGCCAGCTCGTCCTCTGCCGTCCCCTTCTTCTTTTGCCATCTATTGTTCCCAGCATTAGACTCTTCTCCAGAGAGTCCTTCCTTCTCATTAGGTGGCCAAAGTATTTGAGTTTCATCTTCAGTATCTGGCCTTCTAAAGAGCAGTCAGGGTTGATCTCCTCTAGGACTGACCGGTTTGATCGCCTTGCAGTCCAAGGGAAATGCAGGAGTCTCCTCCAGCACCACAATTCAAAGGCCTCAATTCTTCGGCGCTCAGCCTTCCTTATGGTCCAGCTTTCACAGCCATGCATTGCAACTGGGAAAACCATATCCTTGACTATACGCACTTTTGTTGGCAGCGTGATGTCTCTGCTTTTTAGTATGCTGTCTAGATTTGCCATAGCTTTCCTCCCCAGGAGCTAGTGTCTTTTAATTTCTTGGCTGCAGTCCCCATCTGCGGTGATCTTGGAGCCCAGAAAAATAAAATCTGTCACTACCTCCATTTCTTCCCCATCTATTTGCCAGGAAGTGAGAGGACCGGATGCCGTGATCTTAGTTTTCTTAATGTTGAGTTTCAAGCCAACTTTTGCGCTCTCCTCCTTCACCCGCATCAAGAGGCTCTTTAGTTCCTCTTCACTTTCTGCCATGAGAGTGGTATCATCTGCATATCTGAGGTTGTTGATATTTCTCCCAGCAATCTTAATTCCAACTGGTGATTCATCTAGCCTGGACTTTCTCATGATGTGCTCTGCATATAAGTTAAATAGGCAGGGCGACAGTATATAGCCTTGCCAAACTCCTTTCTCAATTTTGAACCAATCAGTGGTTCCGTGTCCAGTTCTCACTGTTGCTTCTTGACCCACATACAGGTTTCTCAAGAGACAAATAAGATGGTCTGGTACTCCCATCTCTTTAAGAACTTGCCACAATTTGTTGTGATCCACACAAAGGCTTTAGCATAGTCAATGAAGCAGAAGTAGATGTTTTCCTGGAACTCCCTAGCTTTCTCCATGATCCAGCATATTTTGGCAATTTGATCTCTAGTTCCTCTCCCTCTTTGAAACACTGCCTGTCCTTCTGGTAGTTCTCGGTCCACATACTGCTGGAGCCTAGCTTGTAGGATTTTGAGCATCACTTTGCCAACATGTGAAATAAGTGCAATGGTGCAGTGGTTCAAACTTTCCTTGCCATTGCCCTTCTTTGGGATGGGAATGTAAACTGACCTTTTCCAATCCTGTGGCCACTGCTGAGTTTTCCAAATTTCCTGGCATATAGAGTGTAGCACTTTAACTGCATCGTCTTTTAGGAATTTGAATAGCTTAACTGGAATACTGTTGCCTCCGCTGCCTTTGTTGATGCTCAGACTTCCTAAAGCCCATTTGACCACATTCCAGGATGTCTGGCTCAAGGTCAGTGACCACCCCATCGTGGTTATCAGGGATGTTAAACTCTTTCTTGTATAGTTCCTCTGTGTAATCTTGCCACCTCTTCTTAATCTCTTCTGCCTCTGTTAGGTCCCTGCCATTTTGATCTTATATCATGCCCATCTTTGCATGAAATGTTTCCTTCATATCTCCTATTTTCTTGAAGAGATCTCTGGTCTTCCCTATTCTGTTGTTTTCTTCTATGTCTTTGCACTGTTCATTTAAGAAGGCATTCTTATCTCTTCTAGCTATTCTCTGGAATTCTGCATTCAGTTGGGTGTATCTTTCTCTTTCCCCCTTGCCTTTCGCTTCCCTTCTTTCCTCAGCTATTTGTAAAGCTTCCTCAGACAGCCATTTTGCTTTCTTGCATTTCTTTTTCTTTGGGATGGTCTTAGTTGCTACCTCTTGTACAATGTTGCAAATCTCCGTCCAAACTTCTTCAGGCACTCTGCCTATCAGATCTAATTCCTTAAATCTATTTGTCACCTCTACTGTATATTCATCAGGGATATGATTTAGGTCATACCTGAGTGGCCTAGTGCTTTTCCCTACTTTCTTCAACTTAAGCCTAAATTCTGCAACCAGAAGCTCATGATCTGAGGCACAGTCAGCTCCTGGTCTAGTTTTTACTGACTGTATAGAGCTTCTCCATCTTTGGCTGCAGAGCACATGGTCAGTCTGATTTCTGTGTTGACCATCTGGTGATGGTCTTGTGTAGTGTCGTCTCTTGGGTTGTTGGAAAAGAGTGTTTGCTGTGACCATCGTATTCTCTTGACAAAATTCTACTAGCCTGTGCCCTGCTTCATTTTGTACTCCAAGGCCAAACTTGCCTGTTATTCCGGTTAATAATACAACGAGCACCTCTTCAACAATGTCCCCTTGGCCAGCTGTTGCCCAACTTCAAATTAAGAAGGAAGGAAGAACGGAGGGAAGGAAAGTTACATAAGCAGAGTCAAGTCCAGCAGGGCTCAGCATGTGCATGTTGACCCAAAAGCTGACCCCAAGCTTCTGATATATTTAAAGAATTCTTTATGTTATCCTTGATGATGTGCTATGGTTGTCAACATGCTTTCTTTCATCTCTGATCATCTGCCTGCATCTCCCTTTTGCAGGTTTGTGCTCCCTTTTGTTCTCCTCTTTTGTTAAGCCTTCTGTTTCCTGAATGCAACTTTTTCTCAAGTAGCTTCCTTCATAATGCTCATTCACCATGCTCTTGTGCTCTTGGACTTGGACATTTCCTAAGTAGGGTATATATACTATTTGAACTATATATACTATTGCAGTTTTGAGTGATTTCCAAGCATTTTTAGTGGTTTGACCCTTCTGACTGCTCCTTTCAACTTGCTTTTTATTAATTCTCTCATTTCAGAGAAGTTTCCGGTTTTGAAATCAAATGTGGCAGTGTTGGACTTCTATGGAAATTTACCACTTAAGTGTATTTTAAATCTTAAAGCACAGTAGGCCACTGTTTCATATTGGTTCAATAATATTTACATCTTATGCCAAGTCTTGGGCAACTCCTTTTAGGACTGAATCCAGGATTGTCTTCTCTCTTCCCTTTCTGTGATAAATTGTTCTATAGCATTAGAACAATAAGAAATTTGTTTAGAACACTGAGAAATTTAAATCACTTTGTCCGAGCTGGAACGTGCATTTATCTAGTCAGTGTGAATGTAACTGAAGTCACCTATTATTAACTTTTTTTTTAAGTCTCTCTGATTTCATTTTCCATCTCAGAATTGCCCTGAAAGTTCTGGTCTGAGGGGTTGATAACACATTCTCAAGACTAAATTAATTCTGCAGCCAGGTATCATCTCCCATAATGCCTCATCGGAAGAATCTGCACTTTTTATATTCTCAGGGCTGCTGGACCCTATGCCTTCTTTGACACACAGAACAGCACTTCCTCCACTACAGCCTTCCCAGGCTTTCCTATAGATTTCATATTCAGAAATGGCCCTATCCTACTCTTTCTCCATTCTGACAGGTTTCTGCAATGCCCACTGTATGTAGCTTCTTTCTGAAAACCAGAAGGTGAGCTCACCTGTTTTGGCTTGGTGGTTTCTAGCATTTGCCTAGAAACATCTGTGCACTGTGACCATCCCCAGTTGATTCTGGCATGTGCAACTTCTGTTTCTAAATTTAGACTCCTATGACTGGTTATCAGGTTTTGCCATATTCTCATGGCCTATTTCCTCCCCAGTAATATTTGAGCAATCGGATGCTTTTTTATCTTCAACTGCGAGAGATGATTTCACCTGAGCTGGTCGCTTCTCAACTTTCTCCCAGGTTTCAGTCTAAAACCTGCTCTGCCACCTTCTTTCATGTTGCACCAGAAGTCTGACTCCAGTTTAGTTCCAGTGGAGCTTGATATGCATGTCTCAATACATAGATCAACTGTCAACAATCATATATGCCAAGTGATTTCTGAATTTTTGTGCATTACTAAATTTGTCTGGGACTGTCAATATTCACATCTCCAGTGCTGACTTTGGAGAAGGTCAACATTCTCCAAATTTCAGACAACAGTAACCTCTGGCAATTTGTTTTTCCCTTCATACCTGCAGCCTTCAATCCTACCCCCCCCCCAAAATTGCTCCAGAGGGTTGGGGGACCCTCCAGACCAAACTGGGAGGCATGTGGGAAGTGCAGGCACGAGAAGAGATAAAGGGAAGCCCCGTTGCATGAGCCAAAGCCAGTCTTGTGATGTTGGATTTAATCATTAGCTGTAATATATTTACAATGATAGTGAACACTTAACAATGACAAATAATCCAGTTAAATGCTATATTTATAACACATTGCAAAAATATTGCCCTTTACAACCAAAGACACTATTCAGTCAATGCCTGCTTGATTCCTGTGTGTTCACTCTATGGCACTGCAGTCATCACTGTGGAAGGTGTTGGAAATGCAAAAACCAGGATACATCCAGTTCAGGTAAGTGTAGGCTGTGGCTTTTGGAGGGGTTTGCTTTCCTTTAGGTGATCATCAGTGGTGTGAAGGTTTATTGTTGGGCACCATCCAGTTCTTTTTCATGGCCTCTGGGCATCGCACTGAGCCTCAACTTGGGAAGCTTCTGTAGCTGATGAGCTTTGGCTGAAGCCCCTTCCCCATCTGTTTGTCCTAGTGTGTTCCTCCGTATTCCCTCAGTTCCTCTCTGACCAGCATTGAGCTAGGAAATCACCTTTCGGATGAATTTTTTCAGTCTTTGTTGTTGTCGCTGGTCACAGTCGCGTCTGACCCATTGTGACCTCATGGACAACATTCCTCCAGGTCTTCCTGTCCTCTACCATCCCCCAGAGTCCACATATTTGTCTCTTATTATTTAGGGATATTCTGTACTTCTTCCTTTATTTTCATCGAATCATAGAGCAGTAGAGTTGGAAGGGGCCATGAAGGCCATTGTGTCCCAGCCCCTGCTGTTGCAGGACGTCACGTTGCACCATCCCACTCAGATGGCTCTCCAGTTTCTTTTGAATGGCTCTAGTGTGGGGGAGCCCACCACCTCTCTGGGCAGCCGGTTCCTCTGTTGTATTGCTCTGACAGTGAGGAAGCTTTTCCTGATGTCCAGCCTGAATCTGGGTTGTCGCAACTTGAACTGATTGTTCTGTGTCCTACACTCTGGCATCAGCAAGAAGAGATCTTAACCTTCCTCTTTGTGACAGCCTTTGCGGTACTCATAGAGGGAGGTCATGCCCCCTCCCTCAGTCTTCTCAAAGATTTTGGCAATCTTTGATTGCTCTTCAGCCTCTGAGATTCATGGCCTCCAAGGTGACCTTGTGGAAATGTGTTCACTGCAGCAGTAAGTGTCCACCTGTGCACACTCACTCTCTGCCTGTTTGAGAGAGGACCATCTCATAGACTCTTGTCCACATGGTATGACCTTCACTAAACAGGCCAGAAGAAGCTGGTTGGAGAGACTGAAGACTGCTCTTTGGGAGAAAGTGTGGAAGCAGTGAGGGCAGCTGTGCCATCAGCCACACCTACAGCAAACAGGCTGCAATCTTCTCCTTTTTCTGCTGCCTCAGCCCTAATCATGGACTAAGTAGACCTGCTGACACCAAGCCAATCTCTGGTAGACTTCAGGGCAAGAAAGTATTGAAACAGCACATTTCACTGCCTCACTGGACCAGAAAAAGAACTCTGCATCTCCTTTAGAGTGGTCACAAGAACCTAAACAGCAGCTCCCCTCTCGCCTTGCCAGCCCCACCACTATTAGACTTTCTTACTCAAGCCAAGCCCAGTATCAGAAGTGGTCCCAATTCCTCAACCTCTGAAAGGGAGATTAGAGACAACTTTCCCACACAACTGCAAGATCTCCAGGAATCTCACTCCAGCCCTATGCATGCCTCCCACTACCACTCAACCCCACCATGAGGGCACCAGTGCCAACATCACATGATGAGTACCAGTACCGGAACAGATCCTGGTTGCCTCCATTTGAATGGGAGTGAATCTTGGACTGGTAGCTTCCACCTACTACCACATATTATAGATGCGATTATGGAGGGACACAGGGATCTGTAGAGTTGTGGCCAAGCACTATCCGCATAGGCTGTGCCACAGCTCATCACACTGATCTGGGTGCTTTTCGGTGCCCTACATTTCCTTTGCTGTATAGGTACTGCATTTGACTCGTCATGGCACCATCCACTGATCATCCCTGTTGGGCAGACTTCCCCAGGAGCTGCCACCCTTTCTCACTCATATACCTCCCAGCCTGGTCCTGAGGCCAGTGCAGACAACTGAACCTGAGTCACTCCACTGATGATGATTATCAGTCAGACTCAGTGCCATATTCATCAATGGCCCAACTGATGCCCTGACCATATGATCAGGTGATGCTCCTTCCCCCGTGGAGGGTATGGACCACTTCACTGACTAGCTCCTTCACTACCACCACAACCAAGGCCCTTCATATGACTCTCCATATGGACCTGCCTACCGTCCAGGTATCTGTAGGGGTGGGAGCAATTCTTCACTGATGCTCCAGAGTCCACCAACTGTACCTTCCAGACCTAAGTGGCTATTTATTTG
The DNA here is from genome assembly GCF_004798865.1 of Varanus komodoensis. NCBI lineage: Eukaryota > Metazoa > Chordata > Lepidosauria > Squamata > Varanidae > Varanus > Varanus komodoensis. The sequence goes on along the minus strand of NW_025335627.1, from coordinate 996,893 downwards.
CGGGCTCAACTTGAGGGACTCCTGGAGCCATCTGCTTTCACTGTTTTGTCACTGTGCTGATCCAGCTCTCCTGCTCCCATGTTCTCCAGTTCTCTTTCACTGTCAGATGTTAAGTACTATGAGTCCGAAACAGAAACAACATCCTCCATTGCTCTATCATCTTGCTCTGTGGACGTGGCTGTGGATACCAAAGACCTCACTTCTCCACCTACAGACATGGGTCATTTTTCTGATCACATACGGAGGATGGCCCAGGCCCTCAAACTCCTTGCACAGCTGCAACTGGAGAGTGTCAGACACAGTTTTCAATGCTGTGTGGACGGAGGAATTGATGTCAGCCACCATCCCCTCCTTCCTCCCAAACCTACAGCAGACCATCTCACACTCCTGGAAGGCTCTGTCCACAGTGACATCGACATCCAATTGGCCATATATGTGGTACAGGAGAAGGACATGGCATTCCTTTTTCAGCACCTCAAGTTGAGTGTGATCAGCGCAAGGAAGGTCACACTGGGAGTACTCCATGGTGTGCAACAGTGACTGATGCCACCTGGATACTCTGAGGAGTCAAGGTGGCCTTTGGGACTCATGGTGGCCAGTGACCAGGCTCCCATGGCAAGGTAGCTGCTTCTCCTCTGGGAGTGGCTGGAAGCTCTCTCTGACCACCTGCGGGAGCAGCAGAGGGATCTCACCAGAGTTTTCCAGGCTGAGGTGGTGCTGTTCTCCTGAATGCAAATCAGCAGTGCCAAGCACCAGGCAGACTGTGACATGAAGACTATGACTTGGCATTGCCTGGTTGGTCTCGTGTGACTTGAGGGAAAGGGCTGGAACTCCTCCCCTTTATAATGGACACCAAAAGTTCTCAGCTGTGGAAGTTTCCTGAATCAAAGCTCTGCACAGGCAGCGCCGACACATGTGAAGACACAGATAAGCACTCAGAGAATTCCTGTTGCAAGTAAGCAACTTGGCTTTCTTGAGCCTGGATCCCGAGGACTCAGTGCAGTGCTGCTGAGGCCCACAGTGCAGCCCTTAAGATCAGTGCGGACATGGAAATGCCCATCCCATTCTCGTTGTTTTATGGCTGGGCTAAATACGCAGCAGTACAACAGGCCATGACAGATCATAGAATAGTAGAGTTGGAAGGGAGCATGAAGGCCATCAGGTCCCACCCAAACAAGAAGTTTGATCTTCCACCAAGCAAGTAGCGCTTTCATCTTGGTAGGCTGTCTCCGCTCAGAATGTGCAGATGTTCCAGCTGTTCACTCAGATGGGCAAAACTAAAGTGCTGGGCTGTATGGTAATAATGCGATAAAGGCAAAACAGCCAACAAGCCTATGGAAATGCTCTCGGTGACCCCAGAGCTAACATCAAATGTAGTGACTCATCTGTGGGTACTCTTCGTGCTGCTGCTCCTTTTCAAATACTTCATGACTTGTGTCTGTGGAACTCCCTGCCTCAAGGCTGCCTCAAGAATAAAAACCTTTATCCAAAACAATTCTTTGCATCTTACATTCAGCAGTAGCCTGGTAACTAAGGCAGAGGCATGGGTCTGACACCAGCATTATAGACAATATATTAAAGGCTTTATATGCATAAGGAAGCAATGTTGTTTTTCAAATTATAGGATCAGAATGCTTAAATGTGCTTTAATTTTCCTTCGTTATCACACCTGGTCAGAGAGTCTTTCCTGCTAATCAGCTCCCAATAGTTTTCCCATCATATGAAGCGTTCCTTCACTTCACCCCAGTCAATTCTTCACAACAGGAACAAATGCTGTTCAACGTACTTCGCCAGCTTTCACCTCTTCCCGTTGCCTCTGTCTTCTGACATGAGGCAACCGTTTCAGGGATAACTTCCTGAAGTTCTCTCTGGTCAGACTGAATCGACCTGGTGCAGGCCTCTGCTGCATGATTAAAGTCTTACTGTACCTTCTTCAGTTGCCCACGGTCACCAGGCCTGGACTTCAGGCCTCTGTCCAGTAGAAAAATATCAGAATGAGTTTCCTTCTTCCCACCTTTTGGTTTCCTTCAGCTAATAACCATTAATGTCACATGTTGACAACAGACACTAGCAGACTTCTCACTTAACTATTTAAATCTCCTGACCAATTGTGTTCCTTATGGAACCCCAGCTGGCATTCACTTTTGTTGAACCATTTGACAATAGAAATGAAGGTTACTCTCCCCCTCAACATTTTGAACATAGCCTGAAACCGCCTTTCTTAAGTCAAATCAGTGCAATAGCAAAGCTAGCCCTCTAGCTTGCTCAGTTACATGATAACATCACAGAGGTCACACAAAGATTGGATCCACCAGTAAAGTGGCTGCATCATATATGCCCAAACGATGCCCAGAGACTCTTGTAAGACTACCTTGTGGGTGATTTGGCTGCTGCTTTTACACTTTGCAGCTTTCAGCTCTTGCTAGATTGCGTATTATGGTTGTAAGTTTTAAAAGGTTAGTTCTTGTTTTGAATTGTTTTTGTCACCTTTGAACTGCCCTGAGGAGATCTTTGGATCCGAATGGCACGATATACGTAACAATAACAAAGAGTTTGTGGTATATATAAGACTGACACAATTATGAGAACATATGATTTAATGGACTAAAGTACACTTCATTAGATGCATGAACTGTTATGTTCAGTTACTAGTATTTATACACAAATGCATTAAAGGGAAGGATTGTAAGCACTGAGGTGAAAGAGAAATCCAATGCAGTCAATGGCTCTATTTACATGTAACAGTTACGTGCTATGAGCAAACTGCTTCTGCGTTGCATAATTGGCCTGATCAGTTCTAACATGTGAACCTGGGCACTTATAACTGGGTCCACATGATTATTGCAGCCCTTACAGTGCAGTGATCATCATGCGTACTTTTGAATACTCAAGCTATGACAGGTAGTCATTACAGCTTGTCATAACATGTGCATCCAGGTTGGTTGTGAATAAGGATGGTTTATATGAGGGTTATATAAAATAACCTGTGGGTTATGCAAGGGCTGTTTAACCCTCACATAAGCCACACTTGCTGGGTCTGCATGTCATGATAAGCCCCACCAACTGCCCACCACAGCTTAAATATTGAAAATGGCCACCAGCTCACACTCCAAGCCACCATGACTTAAATAAGTCATAATAGGCTGTAGCAATCATATGAACCTGCTTGATGGGTTATCCCTGGACTAAATTAACCTCAAAACTAATAATAGATTAACTATGAGTAATTTAATACACAAATAAACCATAGTATGTGGATTCATGTATCATGCAACAGCCTAAAGTTGGGCTGATTAGAAGTTAATTTTGCAAAACAGCAGGGATACACACATGTCAGAATTGTGAATTACTTAATTAATTGATGATTTACTGTCATTATATGTGAACCAAATCAGTGATCATTACCTTATTAATAGCAGCCATTCACAAAAGGGGGCTTGGGGGTACTATTACATGCACTTATACCTTAGTGCAATAGACAAACCCTTGTCCCTGTTCAACCCACAAGAGCTAGATGCCCTCACAATATGCCGGCATTTTCATGGCTGCATTAGAAGACTGTTCTCTTAGCTTCTGCACCCAAAAGTCTTTTTTCTACCTGAGATACATGGATGAGATATTTATTATCTGGACTGATGGACAAGAGAGTGGTCATGTGTCCCCTTACAAAGGGTTGTTCCATTTAAAGAGAAAGCACCCTAAGAAGGGGGAGGTTAAAGCCGTCTTGAAGTTGTCCATTAGCAATGATCATCTGCACAGGCTGCAGGATCACAGTCTTTCCTACAATGGTGAGATGAATTTCTGTTTGAAGTGTAGTAGTTACTTTCAGATTTACATCTATACATATAAATGAGTATATGCACATTTTAGGTGCTGTCCCTTTTTGCTCTCTTTCTTGGTGGTGCATGTCTTCTTTGGCCATTCAGACGTAGCCACCCTAAGCCCTGAAGTTCTACCAAGACTCCAATACCACTATCAATTTGATCCTAGGCAGTCCAGGCAACAGGATTACTTCATGCATCTGAGGAAGTACATTGCAGTCTACTAAAGTGTATTAAATGTGTTAGTCTTTAAAGTGCCATGAGATTCTTCGTTATTGCTGCAAGAGACTAATATGGCTGTCTCTCTGGAAACGGATATAAGCAAATAGTTGTGTTCTGAGCATGGGACTGGACTACTTTGGCATTCAGTGCATTGCATGTGCGGCCCTCCTATCTTTGGCATGGTTTTGCTCCGATCCCTCCTATGTTGCTTGGGACACTTGCACTATATTTTGGTCCCATGCTTTATAATAATCAGCTCATCGCAATATATAACCTGTGTCAGAAATTGTCATGAGGTCATAACTCACGTATCCAATTAACTCACATAGCAGCAGGCAATAAAACTAAAGTCTACAAATAAAATTTCTACAAGATTTACGATACAACAGATAAGCACTAATGATGTTCTTAACAGGTCAGTTGCCTTCCCCTTTGTGAAGACTCTGGCGAGCCCACGTGGTATTAGCTTTTCCTGTCACGTCTTTCCGCTCTTGGGTGGGACAAACCTCTGTCTTGTGTTCCCTTTTGTTCCAATCATCTTAGGCTACGTCTAAGACTAGCATTAACTAAAGATGGCATGCCTCCTGTATCTCTTGGACCCTGTACCCTCCAGGAGGTGGGGGGGTATCTTGCTTGTGCTCCTGAGAGCCAGAAGCCCGTTCAGAAGCCTCATGATCAGGCCGTGACGGGGCTGTTTGTTCAGAGGGCAAAGGGTCAGGATGTGGGGGAGCTATTTGTTCAGTCGTTCCAGAGTCGGGCTGTGGAGGGGCCGTTTGGCTACTGGGCCCCAAGTATAAGTCATTTTGCTCTAATGTCTGATTCTCATTTTGAACGTTTGACTCATTCTCGTGAGGTGACGTCTCTGTCGAGCCGCCAGGCACGACAGAAATGCACGATGCGGATGGGGGACTGCTGTGAGGTTTCATGAACAGTAAGCCAAGTTATAGCAACCTGTGCGACCAATTCAGCCTCATCTTCTGCTTCATTAAGCATAAAGAGGTGTTTGGGGTTTTAAAAAACAAATGTAGATAAGAGAATGTGGTTATTCTGTTGCAAAATTTGCACTGATGCAGGAACGGATTGCTAAAAGTCATGGATCTCAATGTGGCTTCTGCACCCCTGGAATGGTGATGTCCATCTATGCTTTGCTGCGCAACCAAGTTGAACCTACATCAGACCAAATAATGGAAGCCCTAGCTGGTAAACACATATCTTTTTAATCCCCAGAGATATTTGTTGTATGCTGCTTTTCACGGCTTTTCTTTTTAACATACTGTATATATTCAGAATTAAAATTGCACTGTGCTTCAGTGTTCTTGTTCTTGTATTTTATAGGTTTTCTTGGATTCTTTTTCTTTTCTTTTGAAAGGTTTAAAAAGTTATAAATAAATAGATGGATATAGTTTAAAATGTTAAATAAATAGATAAAATTAAAGGTTAAGCTGTTGTTATCCTCTTAAAGTATCAGGTTTGTACTTTGGGGGACTCCTGGATCAAATGCTGTCACTAGAGGGCAAATTGATAGTGGCATGATGTCTTGGTGGAAATTCTCTGGAGCTTTGGATGGCTACTTATGACCCTAAGACCATCCTCAGTAGACCTTCTGAAGGAGTTCCTGCCAGGGGAAGTCAGGGGGTGCTACTAGGAAGAGGGCTTTTTCTGTTTGGCCCCCAGCTAAGGAATGAACTTCCCAGGATACTTGCTGGGCACCTACATTGTGCTCTTTCTGGTGCCATGTGAAGACTTCCTTATTTTCCCAGGAATACTCCTGTGGATTTTAGTTTCAGTCTGTTTTAAATTCTATATTGCATGTTAAATCTTTGAACTGCTGTTAGGACTTACTCTAGTTCTAACTTTTATTTTATACCGTAGCATTAACTATTTAAATGTTTGTTCTATATTTTATGCTGTGTTTGATGTTTACAATTGTTTTAAATTGTTGTGAATGACCCAGGGAGCTATTGAATAGTATAAAAATGTAACAATAAATAAATAAATTCCACTAAAAAGTGAACTCCATTGTCTTCTCTTAAAAGAAATAATCAGATTTATTTTATGGTTCAATTAGGTAATTTATGCCGCTGCACTGGTTACAGGCCTATCATTGATGGTTGTAAAACCTTCTGTAAGGTAGGTATATGTGTGAGAGAGAACCAAGAAAATGAAACATGGAAGCTGAGTATACAATGCTGAGTGTACAAAGCTGAGTATACTTCTATTGTAGTAGGACTGCGGAATTTGGAGAAAGGGCCCTGGCTCAGTAGCAGAGCACATATTTTGCTTGCAGATGGCCCAGTTTCAGTCCTTGGTATCTCCAGGTAGGACTCAGGAAGACCACTGTCTGAAATCTTTAAGAGATGCTGCTAAAGATGGTTTACAAGACTGAGCTAGACAGGGTAAGCTTCCTATTTTCTGTGGAAAATTCGGCCAAAAATGAGTGTGAAGAGTATTGGTGGATAGCTAATGCTTGCTAATGTAAGTAAGTGTAGGCAAGTATGTGTGTATTTTGAGCTGAAAATTAAAGGTAGCAGGAAAAGTTAGATTCCGACTTCTGTGACCTAGATTTGTTATGTGCTGTCAAGTCTTCTCCAAATTATGGCAACCCTATGTGTGAAAGCTTCCCAGTCTGCCTGATCCATGACAACTTTGTTCAACTCTTGTAAATTCAAGGTGGTAGCTTCCTTTATGGAATCAATCCATTTTCAGGAGTGCCTTTGTCCACATATCCCTCTTCACCAGCTTACGTGCTGTGGGGATAATCTTCTATAGTTTGCTTCTGTAAGATTAATGTCAAGTACCCAGAAGACTTTCTGAGTGGTTGCCCCTAAATTTTGGAATGCTTTGCTGGGAGAGAGATGTCTGATATCCCAGATTGCTATTTTTAAGGGGAAGATAAAGATGTATCTCTTCCAACAGGCCTTCCCAGCTTAGTTCTCAGATCAGTTTTATTTAATACTTTTTGCTTTTTTAGTCAAATTTTATCCATTGTTGTTTTTCATTTCTTGTAAAACAACCAGAGCCTATGAGAATGGGGTGGTATATGAAAATGTAAATAAATAGATAGATTTAAGATCTTATATTTGGTCTTCATTTTCTTTTTCTGCCTTCTACTTTCCCTAGCATGATTGTCTTCTCCAGGGAGTTTAGCTTTCTCATGCTGTGCCCAAAATATTACAGTTTCAGTTTTATACAGTTGGTTATTTTCAATAATGTATTGAATGTTCCTCCCCGTTAAAACCTGAAGAGGAACAGAAACTTGCCTGTGTGGCACTGCTTCAGATCACTGAATTCTTATTCATTTCCCTCTCTGAATCAGAAGATCTTGCCAGACATGGACTGGATTCAGGCCATACTCAAGGGTTGAGTGTTGTTTGGGTGTCAGTTGTTGTTGAACTGCAGGTTATTAGGGAAATGTGGGCTATTGTACTGTCTGAATTCAGCTGTACTAACTAGCTGATCATCACAATCTACCCATGAAAAGAACCCATGGTTTGTTATTGGATTGTGAATTGTGGGTTGTTCACCATGGTTTGTTTTCTCAGCTGGGTTCAGACAACATGGTAACTCATGTTTCAACAACAGCTCAAGGATAAACCCACACTCAGCCTCTTGAGTATGGGCTTTTTATGTTGTCCAAACCCAGTCATTGCCTCAATATGCCAAGTTTCTTCATAGTCCTAAGGTAAGGGTGAGCAACTTATAGTTCTCCAGAAGTATTAACCTTGGACTTTCATTATCCCTTACCATTTGCTCTGTTTGTTGTAGCTGATGGGAGTTGTAGTCCAAAGATCTAAAAACAGATGCCACCAGCTAAAACTAAGTCGTTTTAAGTTTCATTCACATGCTTAAGGAACTGCCTTGAGATGAGCAGGACTGAAAAGTGAATTCCTTGGCTGGCTGGCTGGCTGGCTGATGCACTCACTTTAAAGAAAGAAAGAACAGGCTGCTAGGATGTTGAATGCCAAACTTTGCTTGGATAATAATTACAAAATCTTACTACACACATCTCTAAATGTAGGGCTAGGGTCAATTCCATTCTTAGCTAAAATATTTCTTTACTAGCTAAAAGTTCAATCCAAGGCTTTATTAGGTCAGTAAAGTTTTTCCTCTTTTTGCTAATTCTGATATTGTTGTAATGTCATTTAACTGGATTCTATTTTTAGGAACCATTTTGTTGCCAAAGTAAAAAGAATGCGGGATGTTTCTTGGATCAGGAAGATCATTTATCTTTGTTACCTAGTGAGGACGAAAAGGTAAAAGTTACAGATTAACATACTCCTCCTTTCTTTCTTATTTGATTCCAAAACTTACATAAAAGAAAGCGTGTTTTGCTTTTTCTTTGTGCAAGTAATATCATTCATCATGTCTTCACTTTTACAATAGGATAAAAAATTAATATGAAATAAAATATAATAATGCACAAAGACAGAGAAGCACAATAACAAGTATTAGAGGAATAAAATAAGCACAGGCAGTTATAATCTCTGCAAGCCCAGGTAAACCAATGACTTTGGAACAATGCCATGTATTGATTATTTGTCTTAATAAGAAGTTATAAGTGGGTATCAAGAAGCACAATAAATCCATCTCTGCATGTTGTTTTCTGTTGATACCTGAACTATGACTTAGTTTGTGCGGTATACTTATTTATTTATTTATCTTTATTTCTGCTTGTATGCCACTACTCTGGCTCGTATCTGGGCTCTGTGTGCGGTTAACAATACTTAAGATCACACAACTTTCTGAAATCAATAATATTAAATGTTGGAGTGTTGGACCATCTTCAAAGGCAGCCCTTCACAGAGCACATTACAACAGTCTAACTGGGATGTTAGCAAGGTGTGTGTAACTGTGGCTAAGTTTTGTCTGTTGAGATAGGTCCATAATCGGCAGAATTAGCCACCGTTGAAAGAAGGTGCTCCTGGCCACCGAGTCCCCTTGGGGCTTGAGTGAGTATTATATGAATCTAAGAAATGCCCTGGAGCATCCCACCATACGGTATGCTGTCTTCAAGCGCAGGTGGTGTTAGGGACGGCGTTTAGGATGCAGCCACGGGGGGTGGTGGAGGACAGGAAGGCTTGGAGGAATGTTGTCCGTGGGGTCGCGATGGGTCGGACGCAACTTCGCGACGAACAACAACGACACTTTTAGCACTTCTCCCTGCCACTGCATCGACTATACCCACCCTACCAGATGGTGCTGGTCCCAGTAGCAGCCGTTCACAGTGACGAATGCCAATTCTGTAAGGCCAAATCCGAAATTTATTCAACTTAAAATGTAGATTTAACAACATCACCTCTTTTTATTTTACTCCAATTTCACATGCTTTTCAGAACTTTTACAGTCAAATGAAATACACTTACTATCTGTCTACTGTTTCTTAAAGATTTGTACAAGACTGTTCTCTGCAGAAGAATTCCAGCCCTTGGATCCCACCCAAGAACTTATATTTCCACCTGAACTCATAGTAAGAAGAATTCTCCTACATACTACATAGATTTTAGATTTCAGGGCAATGTTTTAAGATATAGCTACTGGGTAAGGAATAAGCATTATCATCTCACTGCTCTGTTGTGTGTCTCCATGACAGCATGCTATACTATTACAAAGCTCCTGAAGACAGGGTGAACCTACCAGTTGACGAATGATCATTTTGACATGCACTGAAACAAAGAGACAAATACTTTGCCAGCCCTGAATTTGCTAACAAATAGTTTATCCGCTGTCATACTTGTCAAAAAGGCTATACAAATGTTTTTCTCCTAAGACAATTTGAAAAACAGCTTTCAAATCTGTACTGATCCTGCATATTTCCTTGAGGTTTTAACGATCTTTGGAATTATCTATAGAATCTCAAATTGAGCAAGCTCAGAAACAAAACACAGTAAAAGTCTCCTTTCTATGAAACTCTTAGCATGTCTTTGAACTGTTCAAAATGCTTTATGCAATCCCTATAGCAGATTGTCTTGTGATAATAGGTTAACAGGGACCAAACTCCCCCTACTCCTGCTTCAAGTAGGCTCCAGTGTGGGGTTTTTTTTTTGCTATGTGGGGGTTTTTTTTGCCTCAGCCCCCAGTGTGGGGGTTTTTTTTGCCTCAGCCCCCACTGCCATTCCCATGTCCTGACCTAGAGCCCCAGGGGTGGCAAATCTTGCCTGCTTGCCAGGCCAGGCCAGGCCACATGGCCCAGCAGGCATCTTGCTTTGACACGAGGCTTCTGCTGCAGGTGCGCCATGCTGTGTGCTTCAGTGCGCAGGTTCCAGGCAGACTGGTGAGCAAGCAGCAGCAGGGGGTGGGGGGGTGTACTAGGAGGCTTACCCCGCACCCGCAGCCTCTTTTACATGGAGTGAGAGGAGTGCCACGTTGTCCTGCATCTCTGTCAAAGTATCTTGGGCCATCCCCCTGAGGGGAACAGTTCCTTGAGTGCAGCAGCCTTCTGCTCTAGTAAAACTTCATTTCTAAGAGGAAACCAGTGAGTGGAACTGACTAGACTTCAGGGTACCTGCTGTGAAGGACTGAGAAGGATGAAATCATCTTTCATACGTATGCCTGTGAGCGATTTACTTGCAAGCAAGCATTCCAGTCCACTGTTTAAAGTGAAGTTTTTGATATCTGTCCAAGTTTTAAAAGCGCATTGCTGGACAAGTGGAATTCCCAGGTACCCAGCTGAAGACAGACTGCGGCCACTATCCGGTGAAGTCTGCCCTTTTATATATACTGATGCAAAATATAACTGTTCTAGCCAGGAATATTTGAATTTTACCTTTGGGTAGGTATATGGGAAAGGCACACTAAGCAAATAAATGCAAAGGAGAATGCATCAGCATTTCAGAACATTGAGAGGCTTGGCTACTCTCTCTGATGGCCAGAATGACAGCTCCAAGGGAAGCGAGAAGTTCTTCAGTGAGCTATTCATTCCCTAATTATGAAGACTGTGAATGGAATCCTGACACTTTCCAGAAGATGAGTGTTCATAATTTAAATTCTGAATCTGGCTTGTTTTTCCTTCAGAAAATAGCTGAAAATCAGACAGTACAAACTCTTACTTTCCACGGGGAAAGAACCACATGGATTTCTCCTGTAAATCTACAGGAACTTCTAAAACTGAAAGCCAGGTACCCCAAGGCACCTCTCGTCGTAGGGAATACTTGCGTGGGTAAGTAGAGATTAATTTTGTACACAGCAGAAATGTTCCTTCTTCACTGCAATCTCCTTCTACGTTCTCCTTCTCTGTGTACCCCCCCCCCCCCCGTCTCAAAAGAAATCCTTTGCAAATGATTGGATTATAGGTCAGGGTTTCATATGCAGCTGAAAAGCTCCTTTGCTGTGATCTGATCTCTGTGATTAACTTTAGCATAAGGTGTTACCTTAATGCCAGGACAGGTAGCACTGCAAGTGAAGTCCTATTTTCAGTAAAGCTGCAAAGTCACATAGCGGTTGTTTTCCCCGTGGTGATACCCTTAATTCTGAATACATTTTCAGGGGAACTCCATTTGGTTTCAAATGCTCCTTTCTTTGTATACCTTTGGCCAATGGCTAAAGCCATATCTGTTTAATCTTTTTGATGATAATCATGCTTGTTTAATGTACTGGCACTTAATTTTTAAAGACAGCATATTTTATTTTTTGGCATGTTTTCCTCATTAAACATTCTTAATAGCTCCTTCCTAGTTTTCAAATACTATATGTCCATTCTGTGAATTAGCAAAGTGGTTCATAAACCAATTTGGTTTCTTTATAAAGAAATTGATAATTTGTCTCAAAGAAGAGCATTTAAATGGCAATCAAGCACCTTTCCCTCCCCTGCTTCCCTCAGTCTCACTGTTGTCTTCTGTCTCTTAGGAGTTGAGATGAAATTTAAAGGGGCCTTCTATCCCCTTCTTATTTCGCCCACTAGAATACTGGATCTGCATGTGGTGGAACACACAAAGGATGGTCAGTAAACATCATCTTTCCCCTTTGGAACTCATGTGACTGACATAACATTTTAAAAGCAGTAGGGGAGGTTTGACGGTGCTCGGTAGATTATATGTCTTTGTCTCAGGGTGACCTCTGAAAAAAAGAAAAAGAAAAATAGCTGTTCAAGTTTTCAGCATGGATTAATCTGAACTAGGAATGTGAAGAACCAGCTGGAATCAGGCTCTCTTCTGCTCCCTTCCCACACTCATCCCTGGCCAGCAAACGAGACAAGATGAGATCGGGTCCAGGAACTCTCGGGAATGCTAGCAGCTTCTTTACACAAAGGATGCGACTTTTTCTGCAAAGTACGCAAAGTCCACAAGTCGTGTGCAGAAGCAGAACTCTGCCAGCACAGTGGGCATGTGGGCAAAGTGTGTCCAAGCTGGCGTCCCAGAGTCTTGGGCTTGTTTCCACCTTACGCTCACGTGAATGCTCAGCTCAAGGTGGACTTCAGGCAGAGAGAAAGGGGGCCAGAGTCTGGGGAGCTGAGCTGAGGAAATTCAGTGGATTCCTACCCCCAAACTGGATTGCTCACACACTGATGGCCTGAACTGGAGCAAAGTGTTGGGAAGAACAGCACCGTAAACAGTGGTGCCAGGATATTACTCTTGTTTCTCCCCCAGTCTCTCTCCATCTTTTTTTTAAAGTCGACAGACTTAATTTATAGGAAATGTACATAGAAAGGTGGGGCATGCTTTCTTTCAATATTACAAATTTGCAGGCACCAAACCTGGCCCCATCCCCAAAAAAGGATCATGAGGATGTGCAAGACTAACAATTGAACTAGCGCCCGGTTTGATGTAATGTATCTGCATAAAAGACCCTATGAAGCGGAGGCCACACCTTGGGCAAAACCCCTCTGTGACCAGCGCTGGCGCGTCATGTCTGTCCACACCCTTTACCTGTTAAAACGAACACTGCCTTCAGACACTTCCCTCCACCCCGCCTGGCCAAAGGCAAGGTCCACCGTGCCTTTATGCCACAGGAAAGCAGAAGGGGACAAGAACGCAAGTCGAGTCCTGCTGGACCAGAGCAAGGGTCCCTCTTCCTGCACTCTCAGGATCTGCAGAGCAGCACTGCTCCCTTTGGTGGCTTGCAGCCTGGTGCCCTTTGCAAGCACAGGCAGAACTAGAATCAGGCCTGTGGGTGCTTGCAAAAATCGGAACCACTGCAATTATAGTAACTGGTCAGGAGGCACAGAAGAAGCAATGAATGGCTCCTCAGCCCCAGAGTGAGTCTTGGACTCACCGTTTGTGACTACTTTGTGCTCCTGAGCTGGTGGCTCCTTCAGTCCTTGCAATGTCTTTATCTGTGCCTTGACCTCACCCCCCCCCCCCCCCCCCCCCCCCCCCCTCTCCCCCCCCCCCTCCTCCCCCCCCCCCCGCCCTTGCCTCTCGCCAGGCGG